>NC_141676.1:2713305-3250805 GCF_028749965.1 Puma concolor
AGCGTGTGTTCGGTCCCTGCCAAACATGCTTCGTGCCTCACGTGACCAGGGCACAGGATTGTGCTCTGTTTTAAAAAGGGCTTTTGCTCTCTGGACTGGGTGGGGACCTTGGGAAGCGTGTGGCGCGGGGGACTCGGCGTGCGGACAGTGACCTCCCAGCACGGGACAGCCACGCTCAGCTGCCTGGACCCCTAGGGCACACCGGGAGACCCTGCTGGAGGCCTGGCTGCTCACACACGATGCCCTGCACCTGTGCTGTCAGAGCAAAGCCTCCCTGCAAAGCGGGACGTGCACAGCGGTCGGCCCCGACCCCGCCAATGCCCGCCGTCCCGCACCGGCTACCTTGCTCGCAGCCTCCCGGAGACGGTTCCATCTGTGAGTCCTGCACGTGACTCTGGCTCATCTCTGACGTCCACACAGCAGTCACTGAGAGCTGTGCCCCTGCGGGACACCCGTGCTGGGTACCAGGGAGGACGCGCCCGAGGCGGGAGGGGGAGAGCGGCCGTGAGGGGCTCACGGGCGTCGAGGGAAGCCCCGCACACGTGCATACTGGCACACTCAGGCCTGGTGGCCGTGGTGAGCTGGAGACGGGTGCTGGCCTCTGGGGAGGTTTGTCATGGGGACTGTGTCCGTGCGCCTGGCGGGGGGGAAGCCGGGGTCCTGGGGCGCTGGGGCAGGAAGGGCGTTGGCAGAAGGTACCGCACGCAAAGTTCAGCGTGAGGTCCAGGCGCAGCCCTGCCCCCGCCGGCAGAAGCCTGGGCCTGGGGTGTCGGGGTGAGGACGGGACTCCCGGGGGCTCTGGAAGGGAAAACCTTCCCGTTGTAGATGTTTTGAGATGGTTTCCTCCGAAGAGGACAAGTCCGCATCCTAGCCTGTCCTCCGTGTGTACGCGGGAGTTCACACACAACTGCCAGTCCTGCCTGGCGTCCCAGTCGCTACACACAGTGCGTGGCCCTCACGTCTCCGTCCCCTCCCTCCTGGAAAGTGACGTGGGCCCGACGGCGAGCCCGTCCACGGCGGACGGGCCGTGCCCAGCAGAGGAAGCCCAGGGTGCCCCGCCCGTGCCCCCGGGGAGTCCCCACCACCCTCTGAGATGGCGCCTCCTGCTTCCCCCTTCGTGGTGGGTCGGGGAACAGAACAAGGTAGACCAGGGGCTTAGACGGTGTTCGTTCCTCGCGGTCCTGGAGGCCAGACGCCCAGGGTGCGCGTTGTCTTCCCGATCTGCGTCGTCCTCGCCAACGGGAGAGAGCAAGCTCTGCCTCCTACAGGGACCCTAATCCCACCACGGGGCCCCAAACCTCACCGCCTCCCAAAGTCCCCCCTCCAAATACCATCCCACAGGGCGGTTAGGGATCAGTGTAGGGATCGCGGCAGGGAGGGGACACAACTCACTCCACAGCACAAAATTCTGGTACATTCCTCAACCAGCGGGCCTCGCGAACCCAGGCACCGTGACCGCACGACGCGGAGCTGATCCCTTGCCACCTCTGGAGGTCGCGACGGGAAGGAGAAGGCCCGTGCATGGGCGCGACACCCCATGCACACGTGTGACTTCGTATCCACCCCCGGGCGGGACCAGTTGGCGGGAGTTGGCTGGCGTTTGCACAGTGCTTTACAGTTTACGCAGCGTGTGGGTGCGCTCGCGGCCGCGTGAGGGCATCTGCGGGTGCGGGTCCCCATGAGGCGTCCGGTCAGACGGGCCTCTGCCCCCGCGGAGCCGCCGTCTAGCCCGGTTTTCCTGATGGCGAAGCCGCATCTGGAGGGGGTGAGAAGCGTGCCCGTGCTCACAGATCGGGAAGGGCAAGCCCTCCACCCGAGGCCCCGTGGCCTCCCGCTGTCGCCTCCGTGGGCCGGCCCGGCCGCGCTCAGAGCCGTGGAGGGAGGTGCCCTCTCGGAGCAGCCATGTCTCTTGGCGTCCTGGAGAGACAGGGTGCCTCCAAGGACACCAGCCTTCGAGATGCCAAGTGCAGAGGACGTAGGACGTGGGGCTGCACAGGGCTCGTGTGCACTGTACCGAGCACTGGAGAGAGGGGGCCGGTGCTGTTGTGGAAAACCCGCGCTATTTTTACCCTCCGTCTCTGTCTCTCCGCTTCTGCCTCCCACTGAAATCCCTCCCGGTGAGCGGCAGCCCTGGGGCTCTTGCGTGCCAGGCACAGGCTATTTTTGTGACCCCCCCCACCCCCACCCCACCACGATTTGCCCAGAGATCAGTCGGACCGAGGGTGAAAGGAAGGAAGGGCTCCAGAGAACCAGGAACCCACTTGGGTCCGAGGGGTTGGAGCCTCTCTCTGAGCTACAAGCCGACAGGACAAGGGAATGGTTCAGGGTTGGCCCAGGGCACCCGAGGAAAGGCCCACATGTGATTTCCCGGGAGCGAAGCCCGCGTCTCACACAAGCGCGGCCCGCCTGGGTCCCCATCCCCACCGTCGGCCGAGAGCCGTGCGTCCGGCACCCCAAGGCCCCTCGTCCCCGGGAGTGCCCAGGCAGGAGGTGTGGGATGCCGCGAGGGCACAGGGCTGGGGGGAGAGACCCGGGTTCCAGCTGCAGGCTGTGTGGCCTTGGCCCAGTCACTTCTCCGGGCCCCATTTCCTCATCCTTGATTCTTCACGGGGCCTTTATCCCGGTGTGGTTGGGTGAACAGGACGCAAAGCATAAGTTATCCCACAAACCCTGGGGATCTCTGGGTGGCGTTGGCTGAGCCACACTGCGGCAAGTGCACAGGTAACAGGCTGTTTGAGCCTCTCACCTGAGCGGTGGAAACAGCATCCTGTTTCACAGATAATCCGTTGTCCTCTCCGTCGGACAAATAGAACTGGAACGCGTTCGGGGTCACGAGGCCAGTGAGTGGCAAGGCCGGGACCTGGGTCCTGGCAGTCTCCGGGGGTACAGAGGACATTCGTAGAGAATTACCCCCCTTCCGACCCGTTTCCTAACCCACGGGAAGGCTCCAGCTCAGAAAGGCGAGGGGTCTCGTCTGAGGCCGCCCAGGGAGCCCCTGGTGGCCATTTAGGGAAAGACAGCAATGACAAGTGGCCAAAAGGAGTGACAACCTCTGTCGTCCCAGCTGATGCCTCCCTTCTCACGCGAGGCAACCTGGCGGGAACAGGCTCAGCCCCCAGCCCCCAGCCCTAGACCAGAGCCCAGGCTCTCCAGCTACGGCTGCCGACCACCAGCCTCCAAACCCAGTTTACAGCACGTCCCCGGATTTGTCCCCACATCCCTCCGTGCCTCCCGGAGTCCCCAGGCCCCCCACCCCCACCCCACCTGAGGGACGCAGGGTCCAACAGGAGGCACCTTAGCCCGGGACCGACTTCACAGCCACGCGGTTCCTTCCCTCTGCCGCTGGCTCGGCAGGGTCGCGTGGCCAAGATGGGCTCGGCTGCCCGCTGTCCCTCCACGGCACGCAGGCCCCCTGGAAGTGCCGGGACGGAGAGCACACCGGGTGTTATAAATGAGAAAGCAATTACCCGGGATGAGGATGTCAAAGCCGCTAAGTGTTACCCCGGCCCCGTGCTAATAGCCGGGTTGAACCATTTTCCTCTCCCTGCTAATGGCATGCATAATTGCACTGGTTTTCCAGGCGTCCTTCACCCGTACGTATTTAGACTAGTGACTGATGCATTGCCATGGAAACCGGCACTAGGAAAAAGAACCATCCCTGGTACAGTGGGAAGTGGAAAAGATGTGAGCGCCAATCTGAGCTTACAACTTGTGTCAAAGAACTGAATTTTCCGCCGCTCCAACGTGTGGTCCTGGAAAGTCAATTTCGCGAGCCTCCCCGTGGATTACGCGCTCCGGAACCATCTTTCTTCTCCCTCTGATTTCGGTCTCCTTTTTCCTTCTGCAACTGTGACCCCGGAGAAGGGCCGCAACTTTTTTTTTTTTTTTTTTCCTCTCGGATTAACAGACAATAGTAGATGAGGCCGGCGGCCTCGGGGACTCGGTTCCCCCCATGGACCTAGAGCCGCAGCGGGACCAGCCTGAGTGAGATGGTCACACCCAGGCTGGAGATGATGGCAGAGAATTCGAGGTTCAAGAAGAAAGTTCATTTCGGAGGTATGGTGCCGCCTCCCCAACCCGCTTCGGGCTGGTGCGCGGACTCTTTGTTCTCCGCCAGAATCGCGGGGCTGGCGGTCCTGCGGGCGCTCGCTCAGACGGGGCGGCTTGCTGTGTAGGCGATGGCTCTACACTTGGTGTGTTTTAGAATTGCTGTCTCTGGTGGCTGTGCTTTACCGCAGAAGCCTATTGTTTCTGTAACGGCCCTCTCCTGCTTCCAGTGTAGACGGGAGGACCAGAGCAGCCGTCCTGTCATTCCGGAGGGCTCAGGCGTCTCTTGCTGAGCCCCCGTGGCTTTTCTGCATTCTCAGGAGCCCCGTGCAGTGGCCAGTGGGGCTTTCGGAGCAACTCGGTCTTCTCTGCCTCCTGAGCAGCCTTGTTAACTCCAAGGGAAGGCACCCACGTTGTGAATCGCTTTGATGCAAACGCATAAATGGGCCAGGGTCCCCGTGCTTTCTGTGACCTGGCAGACTGCACTGGAGGGTCCCCAACCTGGTCAAGGCAGCGTGCCCTCCTAGCCAGCCCAGCCTGCCCTCCTTCAAGGAAGCATGGCTAGTTGGGGCTTTAGTTTGGGTGTCGTGTTTCGTTGTTGTTTTTTTTTTTTTTAACCAAATGCACTGTGTGCTCCTTCGGCATCATGGCCCCGGGGACAAGAGGACACCGTATGTAGTCTCAGGTCACGTTGCTTTCTTCAGCTTCTGCAGAAGGCTGTTACCGACGGCTCCCTGTCGCTCACAGAACTAGAGTGGAGAGGAGACCCCCAGCTTGTGAGGGTCCACCTGGTCAGATACGAACGCCTCTCCTTGATGGAGCCCCCTCCCGGACGGTGCTTCCGTGCGTGCCGAGAGAAACCGAGCTGTGACCCGTCCCCACTCCAGGGACACCCTCCCGACCCTGGTGTCAGTCAGGGACCTGTAACCTCTTTGGGGGGAGGGGGCGGTGCCTGGCCTCTCAGCAGGTGGGTGGGTCGCAGACAATGAGTCCCCGAGGGGCTGGCCACCACGTGGGAGGTCATTGCCGGGGTAGGTCCCCTTGCGATCCGCTCGCACCATCGGGGTCACCCTCCCCCAACTCACCCTGACCCTTCCAGGGCAAGCCCACTCATTCCTGTGACCTTGGACCGTGGTCTGCCCACTCGGTGGCCTGGCGCCACGCTGTGAAGGCCCCGCCTGCCTTCCCGCACAACTAGGGCGGTTTCCTTGAGCTCCACAGGTCTGTCTTCTCTGTGTCCTAGTTCCTCAGCCTCAGCTGCCAGCGTCCCTAAAAAAGATTTTGAAGAACTAAAAAGAAGCCTCCCGCCCCCAGTCCGTTCCTGGGTTTAAATCCAGGTCTGCTGCTCTAGCTTGTGGTGCCCTTGGCTGGGGTGGCGGTGCGGAGGGGGGGGGGGGCGGGGCAGCCCTGCCTGCGGGGGAGGGGTGTCCCAACCTGCTCTGGGTCACAGCTCCACAAGTGGTGGCTCTGACCGGGGAGAGAGGCCGGTTCTGTGGGGGTCGGGTCCTGGGTGACGGAGGGGCAGGTGCCGGGTGGGGGTGTTGTGCCCGGGAAGCCAAGGATCGTGCTGAGCGTCCATCTGACATCCTGGCACGACAGAGACACCAGGCTTGTGCTCCCTCTGGGCCGGCCTGTGGCTTCAGTGCCAGCAAAGGCTTTTCGAGATCCCTGCACGTGATCGAACATCCTCCTCTCCGCCGTGGTCGCTGCAGCCCCGGGGACAGCCACCCCTGGCCAGCAGCGGTGCGTCTGAATGGAGAGGGAGGGACACGGGGCGTCCTTGGCGTGGATGTTCTGACCGAGCTCAGCGACAATGTGCCACGCAGGCACCCGGTCCTTCATTTACTGTAATTTCCACTGAAACGGCCTCTCTGGTTCTGTATACGATTGGTATAAATGCTTCCGCTTAGCAGCCTGGGCTGATAAAAAAAAAAAAAAAAGGCAGAAGACGTGCTCCTTACTACAGAGTAGAAACCAGCTCGCTGACAGCCGATTTGGGAGGGAGGGAACGGGTCGAAAGTGCCGGGAGTTGGGCTCAGCTTCCTGTCCTGTGGTGTCCCAGCCTCGCTTAGCCCGGGGGCTGCCAGAAGGGGGAGAGGCAGGCAAGACAGGACTGCAGACCCCCGACCACGAGTGCTGGGCGCCCCGGGTGGGAAGCGTCCACCGAGCCCACGAACCCAGGGGAGCAGGACCAGGAGCAGAGGGTCCAGAGGTGGGTCTCTGCGGTGTGACCTTGGGCGAGCCTCTGCGCCTTCTCAAATGGAGAAGGGCTTCCTTAGCCTGAAAGCCTGTGATCCCAGGGGCTTCCTGCATCCCGAAGGATTCTCGACTGTGGCATCGTAAAAGGCGTTGTCTGCAGGGAACTCTTCATCTCTGAGATCTGTCCTTTCAAAACCGCTCCGGGGAGGGTGTGGTCAGATGCGGCGCCCCGGCCTTGAATCCTGGAGCCAGGGTTTGGGCCAGCTCCACTGCTGGCTCTCGAGCCGGGCGACTTTGGAAAGCGTCCAGTCGTACCCGACTTTCTCCTGGGCGGAACGGACCTGTTTTGTGGCGCTGCTCTGTGGTCGTGGCAGAGGCGCTAAGGGGGCGCCGAAGACCAGTTCTGTCGCTCGCGAGCTGTGCGCCCGGGGACACCCTTCCGCGCCTGTTGCCTCCTGTGTGTCCCGCCTCTTGGGGCTGTTGGTGACCAAAACAGGAGACGCGGCTTTGCCCCTGGGACGGTGCCGGGTGGGCTCCCAGAGACTAAGCGCAGAGCCCGTCACCTAAGTGCACAGGCCCGCTTCACCTTGCCCTGCGTCTCCGCCATCCCAAGGTGGCAGCGTGGCTGTGACACTCCTCAGTCCGGATGGGAAAGGGGACGTGCCCCCGGGAGGTCTGGCTTGCGCAGGGAGGGCCCGCCCCGGGAGGAGGCCGGGAATGTGGTGTTCCGGGCCTCCCAGGCTCCGCGGAGGTGCTGTTGAGGGAGTCTGCTCTGTGTGTCCGTCGGAGGGAGGGAGGCGCTGGGCGCAAGGCAGAGCGAGCGCTCCATGGCCGGCCGGGCGTGCAGGGTGGGCCGGGGAGGACCACCATCTCCTCGGTCTCGCTGTTACTTCGTTACCCGTGCAGGGGGGACGACACTCCTTGTCACCCTGGCCAGCCGGGGGCACCAAAAGGAGTTTAAGCATTTTGCACCTGGGACGGCGTATGGAACGCGGGAAGGGCCAAGTAAATGTCACCTACGACGGGGATGGCAGGTGATGGCTGTCGACAGGGGGAGACAGTGATGGCCGTGGCGATGCGTCCCGCACCCGGGGCCGCCTCCCTCCTTGCCCTGCCTTGGGGGGGGTCCTGCGTTCCGACTGTTAGCTGAGCGGACAAGGCCAGTGTCAGAGGGCCTCGGCGGGCAGGTGGGTGCACAGACCCCACGGTCGTAAGGGGCTTTGTGAGGCCAGAAAACTGCTTCGCGAAGTCACGATCGCAGAAGCAGCTTTCGCTCGGCAACACGGCCACCGCTTGATTCCTAAGGTGCTTCGTGTGAGCTTACGGTGTGACCCACGGTCCCCCGGGACACAGCTGTCGATCGGGGAAGGAAAACCAGCCCCCATGCCGCACCTCTTCCTTTGCCTCCGGCTTTCGGAGTTTGTAGATTTGGCTTTTGCACGGTGCCTGAGCGTTTGGGACCCGCTGACGTGTGCCCTGGAGGGTTGGTGGGGGGGGGGGGGGCCACTCCCTGTGCCCTCGCGCACCCGGGCCAACTTTAGGGGAATTCAAAGCACATGGTTATTCTGGAAAACCTAACGTGGCCCCTTGCCACTGGGGGCTTACCCAGCTGTGTGGGCGCCAGGCTGGTATTCCCAGACCCGGGCAGGAGGGGAGAACCGAGCAGATGCCACACGTGTGCACACGCGGGGGATGGACGGAGCAGGGCTCGGAGAGCTGGGAATAAATAGAATCCAGCGACTCAGTTGCTTGTGGGCCATAACCCACCACGTAAGTGGCTTCAACCACTGGAAACCACATGCTGGATGGGGCGCGGGGGTGGGGGGAGAGCGTGGCCCCAGGGCTCGTGGCCCTGCAGGCCCCCAGGGGAAGAGCTGCCAAGCACAGAGCAAAGCGCTTCACGTCTGAGAGGAGGACCGTCTCCCCAAACTGCACAGAGGAGAGGGTGGGGCGTCGGAGGGGCTGAGGCTCACCCCACTCCCGCCGTCCCTGGGGCAGAGCCGGACCTTGAACACACCTCGTCTTGTCCCTGCAAACGGGGCACTGCATTCTCATACGTGACGAAGGGGAAGTAAGGTGGCCGACAGAGTGACGGTTGCCAGTTGCTGATTTGAAGAGAGGGAGATTATCTGGGATTATCCAGGAGGGCTCAGTAATCCCAGCAGTCTTTAAGGGGAAGAGGGAGGCACAGAATTCAAATGAGCCTAATGGCATCTGAGGACTGGGCCCAGTGCTGCTGGCTTTGCAGATGGAGGAAGAGACCCCGAGCCCAGGAGCTCGGGCGTCTCCGGGAGCTGGGAGAGGCAAAGGAATGGACTCCCCCCTGGAGTCCCCAGCGGGGAACACAGGCCTGCCCACGCTTTGTCCTCGCCCGGTCAGATCCGAGCGGGATCCCCATCCGATAGGCTCTACGAGAAAACCTGTCTGTCGAGATAGGCCACCAGGTTCGTGGCACACACCCTCCCACGTCAGGCTGGCGTGGCCTGGTCCGTGGCATGGTCCGTTTTAAGAAAGCACGTGACCTTACTTTCTCCTCCCTCCCCTGCCAGGCCAACACCTGGGGCCCACGAGGCGCCCCAAGGACGTTCTGCAGCCGATTTAGTGAATAAACGGTCAACCGTGCTAGCCACTGCTCTGGGTGTGATAAGTGTCCCCCGCCCCCACCACCGTGACTTTCTGGCGGTGCCACCCGGCCTCCACACCTGGCGTGGGATTGCCCTGTCGGCAGAGCCCGAGGGCTGGGGGTGGAGCCGGGCCTGGGGACACACTGTGCGGCCCCCGCCCCCCGCCCTCTGCCCCAGCCCGCCCCCCACACCCCGGCTTGTCCCCGCTTTCGCCGGCTGGAGTCTGGCCGGGGTGAGCCATAACCCCGATGGCCGGCCCTGCCGACCCAGCCCCACAAACCGGTGTCCGGCCCGGCCGCCTTCGTGCCCACTTCCGGCTTCTCCCCGCACTCCTGTCTGCCCGCTTCTCTCTGCTGTGCAAGGAGCCCGTCGGCATCTTTGGTTTTAAAAAAGAAAAGTTATTTCTGTCTTCATCCCCATCGGTAATCTCTTTCCTCCTTGTGGTTCCGATTCTGCATTTGGCTCGCCAGCCCGGGGTGTAGCCCGAGTGGTGTCTGATTTAAAACCCGCTGGAGATCACAGGAGCCTGTGGGAGGGAGGGGTGTGGATGCACAGCGCCGGGGGCTTGCCGTGGGATGGCCCAGCCACCTTGAACCTCCACCAGGCGGCCAGAGCCCGGCGCAGAGGCAGGAGGCCATGGGGCCGCACCTGACTCAGGGCGGGCACAGCGGAGGCGCTCCAACCGGAACGGCGACGACGGGTGGGTTGGGGGCTCCCCCTCCGCTCCGGTGTCCCCCCGCGGTGGTTTTTGCCCCTTTGGGTGAGGATCCAAGAATGGGACCCGGGAGCCAAGAGAAGACCTGAATTCCAGGGGAGGGAGGGACGCGGGGAGCCTCACGACCTCACCGAAATGCCCTCCTTTTCGTCTGTCTGTCTCTCTCCTTTTGGTGGGACGGAAGCTAAATCTTGAGGGAAATGGGAAACAGAAGTCTGAGGGAACACAACCCCAGCTCTGTCCATTCTGGGCTGTATAGTAGGTGGCCACAGGCTCAGCGGCTCCCAACACCACCTGGCGAGGGGTTCACGGTGCCGGGGGTCAGCGGTGCAGGCGGGCTCGCCGGCTTCCGTGCTGGGTCTCGGGGGCCCCTTTCGGGCTGGAGCTGGAGCTCTGGGGGGGATGCCTCCCCCGCACGTGGGGTCGGCAGCAGGATTCTGTCCCCAGGAGCTGCAGGACGGGGGACCCGTCTCCTTGCCGACCTCCCTCCGGGGGTCACTCTCAGTTCCAGCGGGTCCCCCACGGTCCTGCTTATGTGGCCCCTCCATCCTCAGACACGTCCGGTTCTCTCCCGTCCTTAGATTAGCCCCTGATCATGTCCCTTTGCCAGAGAACCTGACGCTTCCAGGGGAGTAAGGCCAGGGGTGAAGGTTTCCCGGCAGAATTCAATTCTTCACGATCACCTCTGGACTGACCTGTCCAGAGTTTACCGAATCAAAGTCTTTCTCCTTTTAAAACCTACCCCAGCGGTCAGCAAGGGAACTGTAAGTCAATATTCCTTCTGTCCCTAGAGAGAAGGGTGCAGGCGACCTTGCTTTTGCCTCCTTCCCAAGACACGCGCGTGGACTTACAACCCTTTCGCGGCCTCTGAGCTTGTGGCCATTGACAAAGTCAGTCTGAGGCACCGCGCCTGGGGAAGGGGACAGGAAGCTCGGGATGTTACCTGACGTGACCCCGCCATCGTGATGCGCGAGCCGAGGCGGCACGACCCGGAAGTGTTTCTGATCCTTGCAGGTCGTCTCCAGCCCACGGCCAGTCCCAGGGGAGACGGGAGCCCTTGTGTGTCCAGCGTCCTTCGCCTGGTCATTTTAACTGCTCTCTGATGGAGGGATGTCGCCGTGTGGCTAGGACGAGGTTGCCACTGCGGGGAACGCTGCCCCTGCGGTATCTGGACCCACGTAGGGGGTTGATTGTCACAGCAAATACCAGCACTTGGGAATTAGAGGCGAGGATGCCCAAGGGTCTGCAGCGTCCAGGACTGCCCCGGAAAGCGTCGTGGTGGACGGGCCAGGGGACCGTCACTTTCCACGTGGGTGACGACAGTTTCTAGGCAGAGTGACAGACAGAGCTGAAAGACACCGTGCTTTTGGTTGCAAGAATCCTGAAACCTGCGTGATCTGGGTTACGTGGAGAAGCATGGTCCATCATAAGGATGTGGGGCCCTTCCTGGGCCCCGAGGGCAGAGTGTGTGGCCCAGCCGCCCTCCCCTGGTTCTGGGAGCAGGTTCTAGAGTCGGCACGGGCCTTGCCGGGAGCCAGGACAGCCCAGCCGGCTCTCTGCAGAGCCACACGCGCTCCGCCACTGCCCCGGGCTCTGGCCGTAGCGCCCGTCTGTTTCCCGTGGTGACGGCCTTGGTGCCCCAGTCGGGAAGGATACGCTGGCTTCAGACAGGAAGCTGAGACCATCCACGTCAATTCCATGTTCCCAGGAGAGGGTCTGTAAGCAGAGTCCTGGACAGGCTGCGCG
The DNA here is from genome assembly GCF_028749965.1 of Puma concolor. NCBI lineage: Eukaryota > Metazoa > Chordata > Mammalia > Carnivora > Felidae > Puma > Puma concolor. Next base: position 2,724,637 of record NC_141676.1, read on the forward strand.
GGGTCCGTTCACAAGTGCACGTGCCCCCGCAGCATTGTCACACCCTGCTCCTGGCCCCTTTCACAGATGAGAGAACCGGGGCCCGGAGAAGCAATTTCCAACCTGGGCCGCGCAGCCAGCAAGGGACTGGGCTCACGCTTGCCGTGTTAGGTGCAGGCGCAGTGACCTTCCTTGCGTGTCTGTTCCATGCGGGCACCCGTGAGCAAGGGCGCCGCCCCCGGGGACCCTGGCTCAGGAGAAGGGGCCGCACCCAGGCTCCTTGCCGTCTCCCGTGAGGGCATCTCCTGACCCGAGAGCCCTCCTCCCCCGTCACCGTCCTTGGAACTACCTGTTGGCCTTTCGGAGTCTTTGAAAATCGTTTTGAGAAGATTGCTTCCCTCGGTTCCTTTTCCAGAACCAGTCACCCTGGGGGACCAGAGGCCATTCTCATCTCCCCACATGCCCCCTCCTAGCTCACTCGCCGAGCTACATGGCATAGTCTACCCAGCAGCAATGCGTAAAGGGCTATTTTAAATGCCGACAATCTGAAGCTTGTCGTGCAATCTGTCACTCCTTTTCACAAGTCGCGAGAGGTATATGGAATGGGATTTCTAGCCTTTTTTTCTTCCCGTGTAGATTTTTCTAGGCCACACTCACAAAGAAGCCTCCAGGGTGCGTCCGCCTGAACACTGCCCGCGTGGGGTGCCGGGGTGCACGGCCGTCTCCTGGGAAGGGGTTAGCCCCCAGCTGCGTCGGCGGCAGAGAGGAGGTGTCGTGTTGCGAAGCCAGAGACTCTGGGGTCATTTCGTCCAGCGGTCGGCTTGCTGGTCGAGAAGCTGAGGCCTGGAGAGGCGGCGTGAGGAGGGTGCACGTTGTCCCCATCAAGGTCGGGACTGGAGCTCAGGCCTCTCAGTTTGCAGGGCTGGCTGCTTGCGCCCCAGCCGTCCCCGGGAGGAGCCACGTCCAGCCCTCTGTGCTCCAGCCTCGACCTGTCACGGTCCCACCCCGCGGGACGAAACTGCCCACGTTGAACAGGAGCAAAGGGCCCAAGGGCGTGTGGTTTTGTGCACAGTGACGGAGCACTTTCTGTGTGCCAGGCTGCGTTCCAGGAGCCGGCGCTCCGGCCGTGCACTGGAATTTGAGTTGGGGAGAGCGTGTCCCAGGGAGTCCAACAAGTGTAGAGGTCCTGAGGTACGGACGAGCTCGACATTTCCAAGGAAGGAAGGGGAGCCTAAGGTGACAGGAGTGGGGCGATTGAGGAGGGAGAACAGGAGGAGTCAAGGCCACGGTGTCAGGCCAGTGTCATCCAAAGACGCTTGGTGGGATTCTAATTCCATGGGAAGTTGTTGGAAAACAGTAAGCAGCACTGACATCACCTAATGTTTACATTTTTTAAAGCTCACTCTGCTCTACGGAGAGTTAGACCGAGGAGGGTAGGGACAAGTGTGGAAGCAGGGAGACCAGTGGCTACTGCAACAGTCCAGGCAAGAGCTAATGGTCGCTCAGATGAGGGCGGAGGGATCGCTGGCCTCTGAGCTGCAGACCTGCAGACCTTGCTGCATACAGCCCTGGGCCCGGTGCAGGCCAAGGAGGGGGCCTGCGTGCAGACTACTTGGTTCTTGGCTTCAAGAAGCTTCTACGGGGTTAGGGAAACAGACAGGTTCCCTCTGGGTTGGTTAGTTTATGTCCTTTCTTTTTTTACTTTTTTTTAATGTTTTATTTATTTTTGTGAGAGAGAGAGAGAGATTGAGAGAGAGAGGGAGGGGCACAGAGAGAGGGAGACACAGAATCTGAAGCAGGCTCCAGGCTCTGAGCTGTCAGCACAGAGCCCAACGCGGGGCTCGAACCCACGAGCTGTGAGATCATGACCGGAGCCAAAGTCGGACGCTCAACCGACTGAGCCCCCCAGCTGCCCCAGCTTATCTCCTTTCTTTATCATCAGCAGAAAGGCGTCTTCCTCTGAGACACATGAAGAAGGCATGTGCTGCTGTCCTTTGCTCTGTCCACGTAACTAGGATACGTTCCTATAGTCTGTTGGGCAGTTTTCCTTTTCTAGAGGGTATGAGCATCTTCCCAGACAAGGGGCCGAGCTCTGCTCTCGCGTTGATTGCGTCTAGTCTTTCTTTCTGCACTCACCGGGACTCCCGGTTGCTGTGACGAAAGCCAGCTCCGCCAGGCCCGAGCGAAACATGGAATGTGCTGCCTCTCGTGAGAGAAGGCCACGCACGGTCTGCATCAGTCAGCTCAGGCTACGTAAAGCTGCAGTAACAAACGTGCCCCTAAACTTAATGACCTAAAACCACAAAGTTGTCTGTCTCGTATCCCAGGGGGCTCACTCAGGGACCCAGGCTGATGGGGATCACCATCTCAAGTGTACTGGGCACCATGCCCCAGGGATAAACTCAATACTGGGGGCAAGGGGCAGTCTCGCACTGGGGACTAAATGCTCCATCCGTCCAGGAAGTGGCATAAGTCGCTTCTTGAAACTCATCAGGCAAAACTAATTTCAAGCATCATCTGGCCAAGCCGAGGTCACCTTCCTCAACATGCAGCCCTTGGAACATCTCAGAAAACGCCAGTGGGTCATGTGTGGGCCACAGGTCCCTCAGTACTAACGATGGGGTCCAGGACAGTCCAGCGTGATGCCTGGACCGGCCTGGGACACAGCCGTGCTCGTGGTGACTGGGGCGGCATGCCTCTCGAGAGGTGGCTCCCCCGGGACCCCTGCATGGTGACGGGAGCAATCGTTTCCCCAGGGAGGGGACATGTAGGCACGCGAACTCGCTGTGGGCACCACACCTCGGGTGGCGGGTCTCCTGGCTGTCGGGGGCGGCCTTGCAAACAATGAAGTTCATGGCCCCATCCCTCCTTCCAAACTTGGCAGCTGTGAACAAGGGTTAGCCGCACCGTCTTCAGCCACAAAGGAAACGTATTCGGTGTGTGTCACTGAACAGCCAGGCGCAGCTGTGGGTTGTGCACAGGGCTTCTGACCATGTCACCAGGGCAGTCGGTCGGTCCCCCTATCCCGCCAGCTGCTCTACTATCCTGGGTGTGACTCGTTCTCAGGCAGCGTGTTCCCCACAGTGGCCTCAAAAGTGGAAATCGCAGCAGCAGGAGGAAGGCTGCATTGTCCCAGCCAGGGTCACGTGCCCCTCCTCTGAGCCAGGCACCTGCTGTGTTTAAAGGAACAGACTGCCAGGCTCCCGTGCGCGCGACCCTGGAATCCAGGGCCAAGCAGCGGGGGTGGGGAGGGACTGGGCAGCCCCACCTGACCACGTGGCCGGGCCGGGAAGGGGCTCACCCCAAAGAACAAGGGAGGCACAGCCCAGGACAAGGGGAGTGGCTTCTGCACGTGGACTGTGAAGGCGGTGGCTGGCTGGTCGTTTTAGAGTTTATTTATTTATTTTGAGAGAAAGAGACAGAGACAGAGTATGAGTGGGGGAGGGGAGAGAGGGGGAGAGTGAGCGAGAGCATCCCAAGCAGCCTCTGTGCTCTCAGCCCAGAGCCCGACGCGGGACTCGATCTCACGTCCCGTGAGATCATGACCTGAGCTGAAATCAGGAGTCCGACGCCTAATGGCCTGAGCCACCCAGGTGCTGCTGGCCAGTCAGTTTAACGCAAGTGGAAGACAGAGGGTGATCGTGCAGGGTGTAGGGCAGAGGCAGATATAGGGGCCCGGAGGGTTCTTATGGGCCTCCCTGGAGGACCCATGGCCTTCCGGCCGCACCTGGAAGCCTGGGGTGGGCTCTGCTGGGTGTGTGAGTGAGCAGGCCGGCCGACCTGCAGCCTTCGAACACGTGTGACCGTGTCCACATCAGAGTGATGGACAACCGATCATCCAGCTGAGGCCCAGAAGCCTCTCTGAAGGGCTCTGGGTCTGCGTTCAACCCACAGGGTTGCTGGCCGGGCCTCCGACCTCCTCCTGCTCCTCCCCTTCTGCGTCTTGTTTGCGACCCACGTGCATCTTGGGAAGGGGCCGGCCCGGGCGGCCAGCAGCCCCCGCCTCCCCGCACAGTGACGGCAGATCCCAAGGCCGACCCTGGTGGTGACACGAGGGGCACACCTTAACAGTGGGGAAGGGGCCTGAGAGCGATCCAGCCCACCTTCTCTCTTCCCCGGGTCAGACGCTGAGGCCAGGCAAGGGCAGGTCCACAGGGTTCGGCGTCTAAGTGAGGTTAGTGATGGTCGCGATGTTTTGTCCCTCAGTGCCTCTCCCCTGATCTTTGGGGCCGTATCCCAGAGCAGAAGTGTAGTTGTGTCCGGGAGCCAGAGCACAGAAAAGACCTGTGCAGTGGGAGTTTTTCACAAAGCATTCAGAGGTAGTATCCTTTCAAATAAAAAAAAAGGGGGGGGGGTGGTGCCTGGGTAGCTCAGTCGGTTAAGCGTCCAACTCTTGATTTCAGCTCATCTCATGATCTCATGGCTCATAGGATCAAGCCCTCTGGGCGGACGGCACGGAGCCTGCTTGGGATTCTGTCTGCCCCTCCCCCGTTCACGCTCTTCTCTTTCTCAAAAGAAGGAAAGAAAGAAATAGTATCCTTTCTAAAGGTCTCCTTTCTCTAATAAAATAATTGAGGTAGAGGAAAGGAGCCCATTGTTCTGAACGTCCTTCCTGAGCCAAAATAAAAACGTGGTAAATCTTATGTCAGACTACGTTCTTCCCTCTTGTGTCAAATTTTCTTGATCCGTGAAATCCCCAAATCTGGGAACCACTGGCTCACTGACCTAGCCTAGAAATGGTTCTCTTTCTGAAATGTTTCTTCCGGTAAACACACACACACGTGCACACACACACACACACACACGTGCACACACACACACACACACACACACACACACATTCACTGACGCCCCCTCTGCTGCTGGAACCCTAAACCTCTGACTTTAGCCAGGGCCCCCCACCGATCACATCTCAGTGCTCAACACCTCCCTAGGCAACCAGCGCAGAGCTGCCTATGTGGGGCTTAAGCAACAGAGGCAATTACGAGTAATAACAGCTCACAGACAGTCCCCACAGTCGCTCGGTGGCTTTGTAAGCTACTCTGCTAAACACGATGAGGTTCAATTCCTACGTAGCCCTCCGGGGCCTGGTGCAGATGGGGCCCCCACACAGATGTCACAGGGCTGAGTCGGCCGGATGCATCGTCTGGCCTGCGTGCTCCCTGCGCACCGTCATCCGACTGCTGGTGCCCTTAGCCCAGCTCACGGAAGGTCCTCATCCTCAGGCTGCGTCTTCAACCCGGCCCCAGGATCCTGAGCCCCGGATTGCAGAGCTGAGGCCCCACCCCTGTGAGTCTCCTAGTCCCTGCATGTGGGGCGCAGGACCCGTCTCCCCCCGTGGGCTTGATAAATGACTCACATTGCACATGTGTAAGCTACAGACGCCGGGGAGGAGGGGAGGAGGGTCCAAAACATCTGGGCACAGTTCGTCCAGGTGCGAAACACGGAAGAGGTACGTGCAGCTTGGCTGGACTGGTGCCCGGCGCGGCGAGGGCCCCATGTACTGAAGCCACTCTGAGGCTGTGTGGTGTGTTTTCTTTGCTGGTCGCACAATAGGTCGTGTAGGTCAGGTGGACAGGTACTGGCCCTGGGTAGCTACCAGGAATTAGGCATGGGGGCGGGGCATGTGGAGTAACACAGAGAAAAAGGCCATCACCACCCTGGAGCACTGTAGAGGGCATGGGGACTCGGACCCCTTCCAGGGGTCACTTAGTGTGGCTTGGTGGTCTGGAGCCCCTGGGGACTCATCCTGACCCTGCCATTTAGTGGGTGTGTGACTTTGCCTCGGCAGCCTTACCATCTCCATCCATAAAATGGGCTCGGTCCCACCTCCCTCATCTGGCTGCTGCGACTAGTGAGGGGCTGAGCGCAGATGACCAGACGGGGGCACAGGGGAAGGACCCCATAAACATTAGCGTTGATGGAGCAGGGGCACGTGGAACAGAGACAGAGGGAGGGAGGACCCCAAGGTCCTAGCAGGATTTGAAAGGTGACTGGACGTGGTCGAGGCTGCAGAGCAGCACGTACCTCGCACGGGGGCTCGGGAGGTCCCAGAGGTGAATTTGGGAATGGCGCTTGGAGCCAGACCCGGTGTTCAGTAAGCACTCAATTAGTGTCCACGACAACAGTGGTGATGATGATGCTGTTGCTTGTCAGAGAATCGTACCTTTGGTGTTCTTGGAGCCTTGGGGGTGGTGACGGGAAAGGGGTGAAGAGCCAGGTGGGAACCAAGTCCCAGAGGACCCGGGCTGCCTATCAGCTAAGGCAGCATTAGCTGCTGTAACAAACAAGTCCCTCGAGGGTAGCGTGGGGCGACAGAAGTCTAATTGTTGCTCACTTCAACAGTTCAATGTACAGAGACCCGGGCATCTTGCAGGAACACTAGAGGATTCCACCATCCTGTAGTGCCCCGGGGAGCGTCCTAGCTCTGAGCTGGGCAAGGTAGCAAGAGAGGGTGGGGAAGCACACGGGGTCCATAAAAGAGAAGCTTAGAAGAGAACCACCCCCCCCATCTTCACGATGGAATGGTCCATTGCATTGCTCACATTCCATTGGTGGGAAGTGGTCATGTGGCATGGGTGCAAGGGGAGCTGGGAAGTGTAGTCCTGGGCTGGCCATTTGCTCCTCCCTCTCCCTCAGAGACATCTCCGTACTGTGCAGAAAGCGAGCATGCATTTTTGCTGAACTAGCTGCCTCCAGGCATAAAAGGGGCTCGAGCAAAACCATGCCGACCTTCCTCGGTACCCTTACGTGCATTCACTTTTGAACTGAACGTGTGTGGGGGTTTGAATAAAAGCTCGTTCGCCTTGGAACGTGGACTGACCACAGAGAGGGTTGTAGAAGTTATAATGAGATTTTGAGCCATTTCCTGAAGCCAATCGCATAATTTCTCTGTATTTTTTTTTTCCTAGGGTTTAGGAAGGAGATTGTCCCGGAGATTTTATTCGTGGGGAAAATATCTGAACAGTAAATCATTGATCCCCCGAATTTCTCGTATTTGTGTTTGTGCGGGTTTCCTCCCTCTGGCCCCCCGCTAGCTGTTAAAATCTATTTACATTCTTCGAACTGTGTCCGGTGAAGTTTACATCCAAATCTGCTGAGTAAGAGAAGCAGGCAGAGGACTGAAGTTAGGAACGTGAATCATGTTTGGGGTTTTGTTTGTTTGTTTGTGTTTTAGGAAAGAACGTCTACAGCCAGAAAAGTAACAACAAGCCTTCTTTTTCCCCAAAGGCAGGTCATGTTCACATTAGCCGGAAGGCCCAGCAGCATCACCTGGGGATACCTACCCTTCTGGCGGGTTCTGTGAGCCACTGCTATTCTGGCTTGAACTACATGACTGTCTTCTTTGCAGAGCACTGCCTCCCGCCCCCTTCCCGAGCCCAGGACCCGGGGCTGTGCCTTCTTTCTGGAATGAGGCTCCTGGCTCTTCAAAAGTTGGCCTTGGGGTTCATATGTGTTCCTCACAGTTTGCAGAGTTAGGCCCCAGAGCGAGGCCTTCTCTTCCTCCAAGATCTTTCCCCAGGAGAGCGGGTCTCGCGCTTCGTAGGTCAGATAAGTGAGAGGCCCGGCCGGCCTCGCCTGGTTTCCGCATTCAGGGGCCGTGACTTTTCTAAACAGTGTTTCTCTTCCCTCTCTGTGCAGAAACTCGAGCAGACCGCAGCAAGAAACTCTTCAGGCACTACACAGTCGGTTCATATGACAGCTTCGATGGTTCCAGGTAAGACGTGGCTCTTTCTCCGCCAGGCCCCCTCTGCTCACAGATGCTCACGTGGGCCGCAAAAAAGCGCTGGACCATCGTGCATGGAGCACTCGGGCGCCCTTGGCTTTTCCCCTCAGTGTGTCCATTGGGACCCCCCGCCCCCAACCCGCCACGGACTGGGATTACAGAAGCCACCGTCTTCCGGAGAACCTGCCCAAGATGCGGTCTCCGTGCTGCCTGAGGTTTGGGGTCGGGCTGGAGCGCACCGTGGGGTGGCTCAAGGGAGAGGGCTGTCTGTCCAGGAGGAGGACGACCAGGCATGGTGTGGGGGGGAGCAGCATGGATGTCAGTGACGACAGTGGCTGGCCACAGAGCCACGGGGCAGCGCCCAGGTTGCACCCCATCCCAGGAATATTTAGGGTGCCGTAGCTCTGGGCTTCTATGTCGTCTGCGTTTTCCCTCTGCCTTCTGCCTCTGAGTTGAAGCTTTTGTACAAGGAAGGCTCACCTCCCACCCCGAAAGGCGTGGCACCAAGCAGGCAGGGCCTTTGAGCATAACGTACGTTCGTTCTGTTGTGCAGTCATGCCCACCCTCCGTCTCCGGAACTTTCCATCTTCCCAAACCGAAACACTGTCCCCATGAAACCCCGAAAGCTCCCAGGCCCTCCCCCAGCCCCTGGTGCCCGCCATCCACTCTCTGTCTGAATCTGGTGACTCTAGGGGCCGCCCAGAAGGGGAATTATATGGTATTTGTCTTCTTTTGCGACTGGCACGTTTCACTCAGCGTGGTGTCCTCAAGGTCCGTCCGTGCTGTAGCAGGTGTCAGTGTCCCTCCTCCGCAAGGCTGAAGAAGGTCCCTCTGCAGGCATAAGCCACGTTTCGTTTGTCATTCCTCCGTGGGCGCACACCCGTGTTGCTTCCACCTTTTGGCTGTTGTGAATGGTGCTGTTGTGGACATGCTTGTTCAAGTATCTGAACACCTGTTTCTGGTCCTTTGGGGTGTACGTCTGGCAGTGGAATTGCTCGTTGGACCTGGCTTTAGTGCCGACCTGTCCCGACCACCTTTCTGTCGTACACAAGACAGTTTAGGACGGGAATCCCACGCCGGGCAGAGGAGCCGAGCCGCCCCTCCCAAGCGGGTCTTGCTGACATTGCCCACTTTTTGGCCTTGAAAGTTCAAGCTGCAGTCTGTGGCCCAGTACCGCCGAGAGAGAGAAAGCTCAGAGGCTAGTGGCTTCTGGGGAGGCACGGCTGACCCCGGCTTCTCTCGACCAGTCTCCGTGGGGCTCAAATGAGTTGCTTCTGCGGCCGCAGGCGGCTGCTGGAGAAAGTGGACCCTGGGCACGTGGTCACGGCCGGTGTGGCTGTCCTGCTTTGCTTCCTTTCTAAGAAAGAGGGTGCCTGAGGCTCAGAGAGTGGCCGGACTGTCGCCATGGTTACATGGAGGGCCATCCGTGCTGGGAGTGGGGCTTCTGGGAGAAAGGAGCCTTTGACAGCCGCGGCTCGCCCACAGAGGGGCTGTCCAGGGACCTGGACAGCTGACCGAGCCAGGGAAAGAGAAGACCACGGGGCCAGGCAGGCTGGCTGGGTCACGTGTCACATGGCTGACAGCAGGCCCGGAACACACACACACACACACACACACACACACACACACACACGGCAGCTTGGCCAGCAGAAGGCGTGTGGAACCGTTGTAGCTGTTCACAGAAGAGAACAGAGCTGTCAGGAGGTGATGAGCTCCCCGCCACCAGAGGAAGCCAAGCCGGGTAGGCATTCTCTTGCCAGAATGTCCCAGGTGGTAGGACCAGGTGACATGTGAGATCCTTGTCAGCTCTGCCTCCCCCTGTCTCGACGCCCAGAGGAAGGCTTTTGTTTTGCGTGTTACCGACCACCGGCTCGGGGCCAGGGCCTGGGACCACAGAGAAGAGGGACATCCAGCCACGCCCCTCAGGGTCAACTGATGACTTCTGAATGGTAAGAGCTCTGGCCGCGACCGTAGTTCAGGAGTCAGTGCCGACTTCCCCAGGGTGAGGGACTCAGATGTGCTGTGGGCTCACATTGGCCAGAAAAAGATGCGAGTAATTGTGGCGCCATTTATGAACCTCCTGCCACGTGCCCGCACCTTGGCTTGGTCACCACTGCTGCCCGATGGCCCTCCTCCAGTGATCTTGGAAACAGCGTCATTATCCGCTTCTCAGAACCCTAAGGTGGAGAAAGGAAGGTCACATTAAGGACCTGGCCCTCGGCCACATGGGTGCCGGGGCCTGTGTGCGAGGCGCGGTCACCTGGAATACAGGACCCTTGCCCTCAGTCCCCTCTATCCCATGGTAAAGATGTTACCGCCCAAGGCTGGCCAAGGAACTAGCTGCGGATTGAGAGAAATCGACAGAGACTAAACCGTCAGCTGGTGAAGTGTGCTGGGCGGATGGAATGGCGTTACCTGGGTTATCAGGTCTGAGCTTTTCTGCCCAGGACGTAGGGCTTAGCCTGGGGGAGCCACCGCATCCCAGAACTGACCTCTTCCGGACCACGCGCTCGGCAAGGCCAAGGAGCCGGTGGCTCCCGCCTGCCATCGAAACCCAGGCGGCCGACGTGCGTGGCTCTTGGGCGGGTTTGGGGGTGAGGCTGAGCCCGGGCTCCTCTGGCTGAAGAGGCAGGAAGCGTCTAAGGGACTCACCAGCCACCGGCTCATTGACCCGCTTCGGAATCCGTGTCAGACACGGCCTGGCGAGCCACGGAGATCTGGGTGCCGCGCCAGCCCCCGGGCCAATTACCCACCGTAGGCGCAGGGCAGCGGTCTGGGCAGGCTGCTCAGGGCTGAGGCCGCGCTGTTGCAGATGCAAATGTAATTAAAGAGAAGGCCATAAGACGCGGCAGTCAGTGGAGACGGTTTCTGAATCAGTCAGCCCTTTCTCCCCTTCCCACCCCCTCCCACCCCCTCCCACCCCGTTATGTCAACAGCTTTGCTCAGGGACTCGTTGCCGAGGAGCGGACTGATAAAAACACACCCGTTTGTTGTTCACTGGGTCCAGCTACTCCAGCTGCCCCTTTCCTCGGGATTCCCCTCCACCTACCCGTCGTGTACATGGCAGAAGGATCTAGAAGCGTGGGCACGTGATCGAGATCAGAAAGCAGAGAACCTGTAGCCATTTCTACAGCGGACCTCACGGATATTTCAATATTGTTCTTAAAAACACAGAGTATAGGGGTCTCAAGTTCCCGCTAGTTTTAAATCAGAACTCCAGCCTCATTAGCATGGGGCATCGAGGAGGAGTCTACCTGGGAGGAGAGACCTCAGGCTTTCACACCAGGCTGAATACACCCCATCCATCCATCCACTCATCCAGCCAGCCATCTAATTAACCTGCCTGCCTATCGATCAGGCAGCCATTCAGCCATCTCCTGACTCATCCGTTCATCCGTGCACCCACCCACCTAGCGAGCGCCGCATCCATTCGTCTCTCCATCCGTCCACCCGACCATCCACCCATCCATCGATTCACGCGTCCATTCACCCAACCGCTCACCCATCCACTCATCCATCCAACTACCTGTCTACTCAGCCAGCCAGCCAGCTACTAATTCCTCCATCATCTACCCATCCGGCCATCCATATTTACCTCTCCACCCATCCACTTCTCTTGTTCATCTGTCCATCTATTCAACCAATATTCATCAAAATCTGACTACCCGGGGAGCTAAGGATGTGGAGGTAAACAAGACAAACACAGTCTCTGACCTCACGCAGATTAAAATCTAAATAGTGAAAATAACAAAGTTTAGGAACAAATAAGCTAGAGAATCACACTTAACAGTCAATGCTCTGGAGCAAATCAGCAGTGTCACCATACAGTCTCTTGGGCAGGTTGGGGCAGACCTGCTTTATAGAGGGAGCCGAGGAAAGTCTCTCTAACGAAGTGACTTTTGATCTGACACCTGACCGTTCAGCAGAATCAGAAAGCCCGGCATGTGCAAAGGCACTGAGGTGATGTGCAGGAAAGCAGTGGCCTGGAAGGGAGTAGAGAGGATGATCCCAGAGAAGGACCTTGTGCTCTGTGGGAGGAGAGTGGACTTCCTCCCGTTTGTGCAGTGGGGATCCCAGAGGGCTTTAAGCAGAAGAGTAACATGACCTGGTTAACTTTGCTGGAGGCAAACAGAAGGAAGGGTGGGGGCCACCTGTGCGACCGTTGTCATCTTCCTGGCTGGGAAGTGGTGGTGACGGGCCAGTGGAGAGGTAGGGATAGACAGGTGGGTGGCTTCCGAGTGTAAGGTGTCGTTAGAAGGGACAGGACCCACCCAGGCACTACATGGGGGGCAAATGGGGAGTGCGGAGGGCTCTCCTCCTTTGGGGCTCTACAGGGAGGAGCCCCAGAGGTGAGTGGGGTTGGACCCGTTCCCTGTTGTCATCAGGCACCTCCCGGGACCCCTCGCTACTCATCCAAATCTGCACCTGCAGCTTCGGACCCGCCTGGAAGCACTGTGTTCAGAAGCGCCATGCGGGGAACGCATCTAAGGTGCTGGGTCGTCACTGTTCCTCTTTCTTGGTGAGACCAGTTGAATCGCAAGGGCAGCAAATGGTACCTGTTGGCCAGCCGGACGGCCCCTAGTGGTGGCTTCTTGCTCTCATGGCTGTCAGACATCGTCGTCCAACTTTGTATGTTTTTAAATTGGTAATTGGAAGTACATACATGCGGATAAAAAATTCAACATGGGCGGGTATCGTGTTAGACTTAAGTCCTTACCCCCTGGCCCCCAGTTCTCTCCAGAGAGAACCTCTCCTGTCGGTTTCCTGAGGATCGTCCCAGAGGCGGACACTGAGTCTGAAAGTGCACATGCACATGACCTGAAGCCTTTCAAAGCCCTTGAAAGTACAGGGCCCTAGGTTTTTACATCTGACTTTCCAATGAAGACCCCGTATATATAACCTTGGGCAACTCACTGTCCCTCTGTGTGCCTCAGTCCCTGACCCCCCAACCCTATTTGCAAAGTGGAGATCAGTCTTCCGACGCAGGCCACAGCCCCGGTGGTGTTCAGGACAAGGGGAATGGGGGCAACGGAGGATTAGTGTTTGCAGCTTAGAGGCACGTGCTGTACGAATCCAGAGGGACGCTGACTTGTGGACAGCGTGGGTGGGTAGCTGATTTCCCTTGAAACCCTAACTCTGTGTTCTAGGAGAGTGCCTCGTGTAGGTAGTGAGAACTGAATGGCAAGAAACATGGATGTCCTCCAACATTATTTTGTATTTGTATGTTTTCTATTATTCCTTCGACTTGAAGAAAAGGGATCAATCCCCGAGTACGTTCGCGGATTCGTAAGGGAACATACTTTGGTTTTTTTCCCCCTCGGTGGACTGGTGGCCGGGCCTCGTGATTAGTGATGAAGCTCTCAGGGCAGCTCCTTTGGGACAGAGAGAGGGGGTTTTGCTGTTTTGTCCCTACATATCTGTACTTTTCACAGGTATGTATTGCTTTTGTAATATTTTTGAGAGCAGGAAAGAGAGGGGTGAATCCCTGGGCCCAGGCAACATAAGAAGTCACCACAGCTGTGCACGCCAGCCCTCCCAGCTGGCTCTCCCAGCGGGCCATGTGCACGAATACGGCAGCTGGAGCCAGGTCTCCAGCTGGAGGAGTCACGGCCCCAGAGAATGCGTCCCAGTAGTTTCTCCTAGAACATGTTCTCCTCCGCCGTCTAGTCATGGTGAACAGCACGCCCAGTGCCCACATGGGAGACCCGGGGCCCCTCCCCTTCCCTCATCCATCACGAGCGTCCGAGGACTCCCACCCTCCTCCGCATTCTTCCACGGCTTGCCGAGGGGGTCGGCCCTCAGCCGTTGTCCACAGACTGCCTCCCTACCTCCGTGATTGTACCTTACTTCTCTTTTGGTCTTGTTTTTTCATTGACACGCAATCGACATATCACATTATACCACTTACAGGTGTAGAACGTCATGATTAGATATTTGTACGCGTTGCAGAATGATCACCGTGAATGGGAAGCCTGGTTGAATCTGTCACCTTACTTCGTTATACTTGGTTTTCTCACAATGAGAACTTTTCAGATCTACTCTCCTAGCGACTTTCAAATATATAATACCGTGTTACTAATCACGGTCACGGTGCTATCCGTTACCTCCCTGGGACTTAGTTGTCTTTTCTTTTTTAAAAATATTTATCTATTCGTGGTGGGACAGAGAGAGAGTGGGTGCAAGCAGAGGAGGGGCAGAGAGAGAGGGAGGAGAGAAAATACCAAGCAGGCTCCGTGCTGTTTGCACGGAGCCCGGCACGGTGCTCGATCCCACGAACTGTGAGATCATGACCTGAGCCGAAATCAAGAGTCAGATCCTCAATTGCCTGAGCCACCCAGGTGCCCCAAGGGACTTATTTGTCTTACAGCTGAGAGTTTGTACCTTTTGACCACCTTGACCTATGGCATCACTCATCCCCTGCTCCTGGAAACCACCAACTTCTGTGTCTATGAGTTGTGCTTCACTTGTTCATTTGTTTTGCTTCATTCTACATATAGATGAAATCACGCGGTATTTGTCTTTCTCTGTCTGGCTTCTTTCACCTAACATAATGCCCTCAGAGTTTCTTCGTGTTGTAAATGGCAGGATCGCATTTCGTTTTATGGCTGAATAATATTCCGTGTACACCACTTCCTCTTTATCCACTCGTCTACCAATGGGCACCTAGGTAGTTTCCATATCTTGGCTGTTGTGTATAATGCTGCATTGAACATGGGGTGTGGATGTCTTTTTGACTTCGTGTTCCCATTTATCTTTGGATAAATACCCAGAAGTGGCATTGCAGGATCATATGGTACTTCTATTTTTAATTTTCTGAGGATCCTCCATACTGTTTTCCAGAGTGGCTGTACCTGTTTACTTTCCCACCAACAGCGCACAAGGGTTCCAACTTCTTCATGTCCTTGCCAAGAAAAGTTATTTCTTGTCTTCTTGACAATAGTCATTCTAACGAGTTAGTTAGTTAGAATTATCTCCAGCTACATTATCTACCGTTAGATTAGTTAGATCGTTTCTTGTGTATATTTTGACAGTAGCCATTCATACTCATTCAGGTGTGAGGTGATCTCTTTGACTTGTTTTGCCTTGTTCTTCCAATGGTTACCTCCCTAACTCTGTGACTACCCCTGCATTTCTTAATTTAACAACATAAAGCATCATTAATTCTTTGCTGTAAAAGTCTTTTAGGTTCTATCTATAAGTTGGATTCAAAAGTTTAAAGCCAGTGGAAAGCATCACATTATCATGATACTATAAATGTTTACATCATTTCCAAGTCAAAGGCTAGGACTGCAGTTCCTTTTTATAGACACATTCGAAGAACGGGCTTTCTAATACCAGAATCCACTGGATTCTTTTTTCTTTCACCCCATTAGTTGTTCAAAGTATTGTCACAGTTTAGCTTAATATTAGGGTTATGGTTTTCACATGAAGTTCTTATTTTTTCCTGGAGTTTCTGGTTGCCTTTTTTTTTTTGTGGAAGAGGAATTAGTTCTTCAGTATGCCACTAAAATATCATCCTGTTTCTTCTGTATCACTAGAACCCATCTCATCCTTATCGGAGCTCTCTGCTCCCATTTGGACACCATTCCCCAGGTCCCAGTGCACGATTCTCATTCTGAGATTTCCCTTCATGGAGCTACTGGGTAAGTGAGGTGTTTCTTTAGCTTTGTTCTACCAGGACACATACTCAAGCAACAACCTCAGTAAAAGGTACCTGGAATGTCAACTCCCGTGTCTGAAAAGTCTCTGATGTGCCCAGCGCTGTAGAATTCTAGATTCAAAATAGTTTTCTTCTAAACAATTAAAGCATTGCTTTATTGACATCTTGCTTCTGCTCATTGCTGGCGAGAGGTGATGGTGCTATCTGATCCTCACTCCAGTGTAGGTGATCCTTTGTCTTTCTCTCCAAAGCCTTGGAAGAACTTCATTGTTTCTACTTTTCCTTGATATTCTGAAAGGTCATGCTGATGGGTCTAAGTCTCTTCTTTATTCATTGTGCCCACTATCCTGGGGGTTCCTTCAGACTGAAGCAGCTTCGGCTTTAAGAATATGCTTTCGTTATTCCCTTGGAAATGCCCTCACTTCCTGTCCCAGTTCCCTCTTTCTGGATTTCCTATCAGCCCATTCTTTCTTATGTTTTCTGTCCCTTTGCCTTTTCACTCTGTATTCTGGGAGATTCTCTCAACTTTCACCCTGTCTCTGTAAGTTATTATTTTGACAATCACATTGTTATGTTCCAAGAGCCTTTCTTTTCAATGATGGGTAAGCTTCTAAAGATGAGGGAAGTCATTTCCGGATATCTTTGGGAACAAGCAGGCAGCTGTGAATGGGCAGTTCTCTGCACAGAGGTGCTCTCGAGGCAGAGTCCACGCTGATTGCCTGTTCCTTCAGGTCAAACACCAAAAAGAGAGAAATCCAGAGTCATGTTCTTTGCCCCGCTTACCCCAGGAGCCCAAAAAGAGACAGATGCGGGTTCTTGTTCAAACCTGTGGGATAATAGTAGGGTTCAAATTGAAACTTGAGGGGTCGGGGTGTTTTTGTTTCGTGGTGAGCATGCCCCAGATGCCCGGGCGATGAGGCAGTGGTGAGAGGGGTCCTAGGAATGCCGGGGCCAGGCTGAGTGGAGACAGTGGAGGATGCTGACTGGTGGTTGTAGGGGTGGGGGGGGCGGGGGTAGGGTGCAGACACCCTACCCTGCTCCTGGTGGCGTCTGAAAATCAAGAGCTGTGATTCAACCTCCATCGTGGATCTTTGAGATTCAGATTTAATAGGTGGTTATGCAGACTCCTGGCACTCTGTATATGTCCTGGGTCCACTCTGGTTCTGAGCCTCTCAGGACACGGGGGGCGGTGGGGGGGGCAAACGAGGGCCTCTCCCACTCCAGAACTCAGTGATTAGACATTAAGTGTTCTCTGGCTTCACCACACCACTGTCCCCAGCGCTGTCATGATGTAAAGCGACCGACTTGGGGACTTCCGACCTTGCTAGTGTCCCCAGACTAGGGGACAGGGCATGTTCTTTTGGCTGGAGATAGGCTCAGACCCTCTAAAACCACAGGGGGGTCCGCAAGTGGGAGGAGCCTCCTGGGGACCCAGGCTCAGAAGCCCCTGCATAGGGAGCCCTTGACCTCCTGTGTTGGGGCTCTTTACTGGAGCTGCTGAGCCTAGCCAGGGGAGGCATCCCAGGACCACCTGGCCCTAGGGCAGAAGCCGAAATTCTCAGAGAACTCTCCCTCTCATTTCACCCTTTTTGGTGGGACTGGGCAGGAAGCCGTGGCACCTTTTTTCTGGACTGAGCGGCCCCTGTTGGGAGGCTGGGAGCAGAGTCCCTCCGCACAAGGGAGGTTCCTGGCTCAGAGCACCCTCGGGCCACATTTAGTACATTTCCAGGTGGCGAGTGGGTGTGTGGGTGGGGGGAGCGCAGGCGGATGGGTGGGGACGGTGGTGAAACAGCAGAGGAGGCGGAAGGAGGCTGGCATGCCGGGCACACCTCCAGGTTGGGACTGGCCGAGCCCCTGAGTAGCCCTCGGGCCTTCCTGGTCCTGCCCCCAGAGCTGCACACCGGCCTGCCGTCTCCCCAAACGCCCAAGCCACTCGGCACCAGAGGACAGGGTTTTCAGGGCTCCGTGAAGTTCTCCATGATGCCAGCTGCCAGAAGCAACCTCTGCCCCTGTGCCCCCCGCGCTGTGTCTGGCATCTGTTGTTCCCTGGTCGGTAGCCTTTGCCAGTGTCCACGTGTGAATACTCCCCCCAGGCTGATTTCAGGCTGCTAACATGAGCCACTGCAGAGCTGGGCAGAGAAGACCCGAGCCAGCCCCAGCCCCCCAGCCCCCCAGCCCCCCAGGCCAAATGTGTGTCTCCTTGCCTTCTCCGGCCCCACAGCCCTGGCTCAGACTCCGAATGGGGCCAGTCCTCATGTACTAGGTCTTAAGTGTACTAGTCTGAAGTCCTAGGGACCAGCTTTGAGCCTGATGAGGCTCAGGCCTGTGGGTTCAGATGCCAGGGTCCCAGTCCCAGTTCTGACACTAGCTCCCTGCACGGGCCTCAGTTTCCCCACCTGTAAAATGGCTATATCACCCCCCCCCCCCACACCCAGGCTGGTTACAGAATTCTAAATATTCTGCTTGAAACCGCCATAACCACCGGCCTCGGGTCACTTGTGAATGAACATGTTTTCTACAGAACCGCAGACCCTGAAATTCAGGGTTCAGGCCCAAGCTGCCAGTGGGGCGCCAGGCCAAGGGGGTGCTGTTCCAGGAGAAGAGGGCGAGGCCAGTTCAGAAGTGTTCCCAAGGCTGTGTCTGGCGGTCAGTAGGCTCTCAGGAGGTGCTCGTGCTGATTCCCCACCTCTGGCCAAAGACCTGGTCTTCTGAGCCCCCTCCTCTAGGAAGCAGGAATGCCTTTGGTGCCTGACTTGGGAGAAGCCAGAGGGACAAGCGAGAAGATCCTGGTCCAACTCGAGGTTACCTGGTCCAAGGGGGAGGCTGGGAGGTGGCTGTGTCTTTACAACCTTGCACTCCTTGCCTCCCTGTGTCTGTCTTGTGCAAGATAGAATGGAGCTGACTCCAGCCTGTCTCCTCTTCCCCGGCATCTTTCATGGGGCCTGGCAGGTGCTCAACGTTCAGAGATGCAGAGTTGAGGGAGTCCTGAGTGGGAGGACTGGATGGATGGATGGATGGATGGATGGATAGATGGGTGGATAGATGACGGACAGATGGATAGATGGGTGGATAGTTGATGGACAGATGGATGGATAGATAGATGGGTGGATAGATGACGGACAGGTGGGTGGATGGATAGATGGGTGGATAGATGACGGACAGGTGGGTGGACGGATAGATGGGTGGATAGATGACGGACAGGTGGGTGGATGGATAGATGGGTGGATAGATGACGGACAGGTGGGTGGATGGATAGATGGGTGGATAGATGTCGGACTGGTGGATGGATGGATAGATGGGTGGATAGATGAACTAATGGGTAGATGGGTGGATGGATGTTTGCTTGAATGAGTGGGTAGGTAGGCGAGTGGATGGAGGGAGGGAAGGAGGGAGGGAGGGAGGGAGGGAGGGAGGGAGGAGGAAAGGCCAGCGCTCTGGCCTCGTGTGGATCGTAGGCATTTCCAAAGCAGACACAGCCAGCATTAGATGCCAGCCATGGGCCTCTCCCGGTGGCCGATCAGCCCCAAGGGCCATCAGCCCTGCTCGCCCGTCCTCCTGGTTGCGTCTCCCCCACCCCTGCAGCCAGGGCCATCTTCAGGGGCTTCCCGCATTCCTCCCTGGACTGGGCTCAGCCCTCTGACTCATCTCCTGGCCGCCAGCAGCTCTGTCCCCTCCGGGTCCACCCACCCAAGTGGCATTTCTGAAATATGGATTTCTCACGCTCCCAACCTACACTGGACACAGTGCAGTTCAGGCCTTTATGTGTGGGTACGAGCCCCCACTCACCCCCGCCTTCCGGTTGTGCTGTCGCTGTGGTCACGCCCCGGTGCCCTTGTCCATGCTGGGTCTGCTTGCTGGCACGTTCCATCACCGCACTCACCCCTGCCCCGGCCCCTGTCCCGCACCGTCCTCCACGGCTGCCCAGAGCGCTTCCCAGGCCTGGGCTCTCCCGCTCGAGAGGTGGGCGAGCAGCCTCCTTGCCTTGACCTCAGGCTCCTCATCTGCACAGGGGGCGCAGTGACAGCACATCTGTGATCGCTGCCCACGAAGCACTCGTCGGGGCCCTGTGCATAGTAGGCCCTCAGGGGCGGCTTTCTCCTTCTACCCGGCTCTCACCCTCGGTTTCTACATCACAGGGGGCCAATGTGGGCCGCGTCCAAGTCCTCTGTCCCCTGACCAGTCCCGTGGCTCCTGGGTGGCCTCTGCCTGAGCCCCTCCCCCAACACGGGGGCCAACACATTGAGCACCTACTACGTGCAAAGCACTGTCCAGGCGTTCTGGCTTCTGGACCTCACACTTCCTGGGAGGTGACTGTCATCTCCATCCACAGAGGGGGAAACTGAGGCCTGGAACCGTGCGTGCTCAGTAAGTCCTTCCACACACTGTTCCCGGCACCTGTCTTCATCCCAGTCCTTCGAGCCGGGGAGCGCTTGCGCCCCCCGCTTCACAGATGAGAAACTGTACGCAGAGGGGAGGGGTGGGGTCTGAACCCGGGCCGGGCCGTATCGGTCCCGGTCTTCCTGGGATTCAGGGGACTTTCCTAATTTAGAGGCATATGACGACCATTTTTTATATATTATGTTCAGCGAGGGCCCGACCTTCCTGTGCCTCTTCGGGAATAATTCCACTGGGAAGTGCTTACCCCACAGGTGTGGGCTCTCCTCGTGGGGTGGTTAGAATGTTTTGGAACTGAGCAGAGGCGGAGCGCACTAAATGCCACTGAAGTGTTGGCTTGAAAATGGTTAATTTCATGTTATGTCAATTGCATGTCGATTTTTTTGAAAAAGCAAAGAACCCACCTTCCCCAAAGGTCTGTGTGGTGTAAGGAGGAGGCAGGCAGCTGGGCAGAGAGGGCCAGGGCTACGTGCAATGGCACAGCAGGGAGGGCACGGCTGCCACTCCTGCCCGGACAGGAGGGAATGCCGGGCACCCGTCCCAGCCCCCAGGGGACACAGCCTGTCCAGGCTTCAGTGGGGTGTGGCTTGGGAGCACCGCCTTGGGAGCTGGTCACAGTAGCCCCAGACTCCGGGACGCCCTCCTGGGTGGCTGCCAGCTAGCACGCGGGGCTCTGTGCTCCTCGGGGCACGTGCCGATTGCAGACTCCGCTAGTCAAGGTCAAGGTGGAGGCTGGCACGATGGCTGGGAGCCGGGCATGGCAGATGGTGCCATCACATCCCCGGTGCCTGGTGTGCAGTCGGCCCGTGGAGGAGGGGCGAGCAGGGGCTGGGGGACGAGCGACGGGGAGGAGCTGGGCTGGGCAGAGCTCTGTTCTGGAACGGGGCCCTGCAGGCAGGGGAAGTGAGCTCTGAAGGTTGGCGGAGGGCTTCCGCAGCCAGGATCCCGCTGGGGGTCGGGAGCTTTTCCCGCCCTGCGTTTTAGAAGCGTGGCCTCTTTCTGCACATGAGTCACCCTTCTGCCAAGCACCTGGGTCCCTCGCGTGGAAAGGGGGGGAGCCCCGTAACAGCACCACCTCGGGGCATGGCCAGGATTGAGGTCAGGGGTCTGAGTTGTGTACTGAGGGAGGTTTGGGGTCCGTGGCCTCGTCTTTCCGAAACACCACAGGGACCCTAGGGGACGGTCCTTCCCGCTTCTGCCGGCTTCTGGGACCCCAGGCGTCCCCGGGCTGTGGCCCTGTCCCTCTTGTCTTCTCTGCCTCCGTGGTCACACGGCCACCCCTCTTCTGTTTACACGGTCTCCCTCTCTCTTGTAAGGACAGCCGGGACGGCATTTAGGGCCCACCTGGATCATCCGAGATAATCTCCCTGTCTCGGGACCTGTAACTTAATCACATCTGCAAAGACCCCCCCCCCCCCCCCACCTTTTTGCCACCTAGGCTGACATTCATGGGTTCCGGGGTGTCTTTGGGGGCCGTTATCCAGCCGACATACACGTCAGTCTCTTAGAACAGAGATCCTGCACACCTCACACACGTTTTCTGAGGGCAAGTGCCGTCCACACACCTCCCTCTTGGCACCTGTGTCCCCCTGTGCGGGGGCCTCTGCGGCCTCCTCCTGCCGTCCCGGGACACCTCTTGGCGCCCTCGAGGGTGTCTTCCCATCACATGGGGCCCTGCAGCCACCGTTGCTGGGCCAAATCCTCTCGCCCATCTGCCCCTGGAGAGTTTACACTGACCCGGGGCTGTTGAGCTCTCACTTCCCGTTCGTGCCACATGGTAGAGCATCTTACCTCACGGGGGGCAATGCCTGCCACGTCCCACGCGTGCTCCCCATACATTGCAGCCCAAGCGAGCCCAGAACCTGCGTTTATAAATCCGGGTGACGTCTGGCCGTCAGCACCTGCACCCTGCACCCTGCAGAGCCCTGTGCGTGCAAACCTCCAGAGGGGGTTTCTGTCCTAAAGCCAGGAGCCCGGACGCACAGACCGAGAAAGGGTGGGTTTTCTCAGACGGGCACGCGTCCCCCTCGTCCTGGCCCCACCCTGGGTCCCTGTGTTAGGGACCGCTTCTTACATCAAAGAGGACCACATAGGCGGGAAACAGAAAGATCCGGGAAGCCCCTTTTCTACTCCAAGTGAAGAACTCTCCCCGCAGAGAGGCGCGGGGGGACCGCGGTGGGAGCCCGAGAATCGTAGCCCAGCGGTGCCCAGACGGCGCCACGGGCAGGTCCAGCCCCAGTGAGGTCGGGGCGGGCGTGCGGGTGAGCCCCTCGAGGCCCTCGCGGAGATGATTGCCCGGGGGTCGGAGTTTCCTGTTTGCCTAGTTTCTGCGCCTGGAACCTGCTAGACTCTAACCTTTGCAGGATGGGGCTCTCACCGGCCCTTGTCCGGATTTGTCAGCACTGCGTGTGTGCTCTGGGTTGGCCTTATGCAGAGTTTTTCCTGAACCCTCCTCGACCGCGAACCTGAAACTCAGAGAAACGCCCCGTGCCAAAGCCGTTTATTGGTGCTTTCCGGGGTCGAGTTTGCTGCGAGGGGAGGCCCCCACGAGGAGGGGCCGGTGCCAGCTCCAGTGGAGGGAAAGACCAGAAGGCCCCCAAGCAGCCGATGGCACCACCCAGGTCCCTTGCCCCTCAGGGCACCTGCGCCCCCAGCGTGTCGGCAGGAAGTTGCGTGTGGGCTCCTCACTGACCAGGCTTCGCTCCTGCAAGGCCGGGAGAAGGCGTGAACGTTTCCGCCGCGGTGCCTGTCTGCTCGTTCTGCGGTACCCATGCCAACGGGCTCCTCCGCCCTGAGCATCGCCACCGGGGCAGTGCCTGGGATGTGATGAGTCACCCCGTCATCAGCGAGGTTTGATGAAAACACCCCCAACCTGCGTTAGAAGCCTGGTCTGTCTCGCTGTGTCTCGGGGGACGGGGGGTGGGCTTCGGGGGTGTGGTGGCCACGTACCGCCCCCCCAAGAGACGCCTACATCTAATCCTGGGATGTGAACATGTCAGATGCCCAAGGGGATTTAAGCTCGCCCAGGGGACCCTGCAGGGAATCGGCTGACTCCAAGATTGGAAAATGACCCCGGCGTATCCGGTGGGCCCAATGTGATCTCAGGGGTCCTCGTTAGGATGAAGGAGGGTGGGAAGCAGAGGGAGAGGAGTCCTGATGAAGGACCAGAGATCAGAGTGATAGAGGAGGGGCCCCGGGGCCGCCTCCAGAAGCTGTGAAGGGCAAAGGCCGCAGGTGCTCCCTGGAGCTGCCCCACAAGAGGCCGCTGACCTCCATGTGCTGCGGGAGCCAGCGGGCTCATGGGGGGTTGCACAGACCGTTTGTGAGCATTCCACACACTGGACGGGCGGTGTGCATCAGTGTCAGCCTTGAGTGTATGTATCACCCCCGAGACCGGAGCGCCAGCCCACTGCACAGATGGAGAAGCTGAGGCCGCGGGAGTTCCGTTCGCCTGCCCCTCCCGCCGGCCTGCTGGGGGAGCCGGCCAGGGCACGCCACGTTGCTGCCCATCCCGGGAGCCTCTGAAGACCCGGAGGAACTCTCATGGCCGTGGTCCGTGGTCCTCTGTGGACAGGGCCCTCAGGGACACGCGTCCGGCCCGGCACCTTCAGGGATTTGTACAGACGGGGCTCAGGGGCCTGGCGTTTGCCTCCGGCGCCCGGGATCCTGTCCGTGCTGCCTGTGCGGGTACAGAGCTGTGGTTCCGCCACGTAAGCCCTGCCGAGTGTCCGGGCTGCCCTGCAGATGGGCACACACTGGGCGGCTTAGACCACACGGTTCCGGAGGCCGCAAGTCCTAAGTCAAGGCGTCGCTGGGCCGCACTCCTTCTGGAGGCTCTGGAGGAGGATCTTTCCTGCTTTGTGCGGCTTCTGGGGCCCCGATGTCCCCCGGGCTGTGGCCGCTTCCCCTCCAGCCTCTGCCTCTGTCTTCTCCTCCCGCCTGTCTCTCCTCTTCTGTCTCTTACAAGGACAGCAGTCACTGGATTTAGGGTCCCCCACATCCAGGACGCTCTGTCCCTAGTCCTCACCTTAACTGCATCTGAGAGACCCTACTCCCAGTAAGTCACATTCCGCGTTTGGGGTGAACGTGCATTTTGGGGGGACGCTGTCCGGCCACCGCACCCCCTACATGTGTACCTTCCCTCAGGCACCCGAGCGCCCAGATCCGCACCCGGGACCGAGACCGGCCTACCACTCCGGCTTGAGCCGCCTGCCCCTTCGCCTGAGGGCCTCCAGCTAAGGCCTGAATCGCAGCGCTGCAGCGGGGGGGGGGGGCCGTGCACCCGCCCCCGAGACAGAACACACACCCTGGGCCCCGTGGATGTGGAAACGGATCTCGTGCGTGCTGGCGGACGGGAGTCCAGGGCCTGAGGGAGGGGCACCTGTTCCGCTCTGCACAAGGTGCCGAGGATACACGGCCAGCGGGACAGATGGCACCGGGCGTCCTGAGGCTTCCGGTCCTGTTGGGGGTGGGGGGTGCGGCTCCAGGACGTGTAGGCCAATGGGCATGAGATTTCAGCCGGTCATTGATGCCATGGGATGGACAGAACAGGCTAACGGCAGGGGGCGGTGGCTGGAACAGGCAGGGAGGCATTTCGGGGGCGGGGGTGGGGGGCAACATCCCATCCTGACTCCCTCTCTGCTCCAGGAGTAAGGCTCTGGTCCCACCTGTCTCCAGGCACAAGGGTCCGTTGTATGAGTTTGTGGAAACACAGGAGGTGGGGCTCAGATCTCCAAGCCCGCTGGGCGTGGGGCTGCCCCGGACAGTGCACGTTTCAAAGGAGGATGCTGCGGGCCCGGGGAGGAGCCCCGGGTCCCCCCTCCGTGGGCCAAGGGCAGGCCCACCCTGTGCTCAGAGAGGACCTGGCCCCATGTGGGCAAGAGCAGGGCTCCGCAGTCAGGCTACCTCGACGGGATGCCCAGCTCTGCCCCACGTTGGCTGTGTGACCTTCAGCTAGTCCCTGAACCTCTCTGAGCCATAGCTGCCTCTGTAAAGCGGGGGAGAAAACAGTGCCTCCCTCCTAAGTTTGTTACGTGAGAGACAGGATGGCTGTGGGGGCTGCACACGGTGCCTGGCATGTTGTGAACACAGGACCGTTGTGGCCGTTGGTGCTGTTTGTGTGACCCACATTCGCGTGGTCCAGTCCGTGCCGTTCTTGTTAGTAATGGGGTGGGGGGGGGCGGTGGGAGGGAAGGAGGGAGGGAGGGTCTAGTGAGTATATTTCCGCAGGGACCTGTTTTGGTAAAGTCAGACGTCCTAAGGTGCTCTGATTTGAGGAGAGTCAGTGTTTTGGAGTTTGGGGCAGACGGGGAGGAAGTAGAAAGCAGCAGTGAGGCAGGAGGGGAGGGAGAGAAGACAGATACGGACACAGCCCGGCCTTGTAGACAGGCGTCTGGAGCCAGCGGTTGGGCAGGGGTCTGTTCGGGGCGGACTGGAAACCAGCTCTCGCCAGATGCCGTGGAAAGCGGCCCCGTGGCAAGGAGCAGATGGAGCGGGATGTCCCGCACAGAACAGGGACGCACAGCCGGAGACACGTGTCTCCGCTCCAAGACGCTGTCTTCCTCAGGCAGAGGCTCGCGGGCAGAAGCGAGTGTGAGCGACAGCGGCGTATCGGGGACAGTTCGGGGCTCTTGCCTCCAGGAGCAGCTCGAGAGCGTGTGGGCGTCTCCGCAGCTCAGAGGAGCCTGACGTGTGAGCCCTGCGTGTGCCAGCCCCGGAGGCCGGAGGGCACGTGGGGCTGGATCGGAGCAAGGCCAAGCGTCCTGGGAGTCCCGGAGGAGAGGGAAGGCTCGGGGGCAGCTCCCCAGCTCAGCTCGACGGGCTCTACCGCAGACACCTTCCGTTTCCGTCGCTTTTCCCGAACGGAAGCCCCATCTGTTGACGAGCTTCGCCACGGAGGCTGCGGGGTGCAGGGGAAGGTACAGAGTCCTGGGCCTGCCGTCAGCTTGGCCGGGGGCAGGCCTGGGCCCTCGGCTTTCCCTTCTGTCGGTCCAGGGGGCTGGTGCACACCAGGGTGAGGCCGCCATCTGTCCAACAACCGCCACCCGTTACCTCGGCTGGAGCTTTGGCGTCTCCGGCCCACCGCACTTAGGGGTGGCTGGGGTGCTCGGGAGTCCTCGCCAAGGTTAACGGCACAGCGGTCTCGGCTAAGGTCAAGGAAACCCCCTGTATCGAGCGCCCGCTTTCCGAACTGCATCAGTTTGAGACGAGGGGCTATAATCAAAGCCTCCGGGAAAGGTCGTGTGGGGCCTCGGGTCTGTGTCACCAGGGCTCCTGAGTCCTCGCTGCTCATGAGCAGTCCTCGGAGAAGAAGGCGTCTGGATGGATCTTTCCCGGCCCGGATCAGGGCTTGAAGGCTGCTCGATTTATCGGAAAGTCTTAGCGTCTGGGTTCTGGGCATTTGCTCTAATCTTGTCACTTATGGTCAAGCTCTCCGCCCTCCCTGCTCCAGCCTCCAGATGTCCGTGAGGAAGCTTCTGGTTGCAGATAACAGAAACCCACTCACAGTGGCTGAGACGTCAGCCGCAAGCCCGAAGGAGGGTGCCTCCAGGGTCACCTCTCCAAACCCTTTGGCCTTTCCTTCAGGGTTGCACGATGGTGGCCGCAGCTCCAAGTATCATGTCCTCAGAGCACATCCCAAGCAAGGATTTAGGGGAAGGAAAGGCACTAGGAAACCCCCCTCTAAATCTTTCCTGCAAGTAAGATCTTTCCCAGAGGGCCCTGGACTCTCACCCTCGGGTCTCACGGACCAGAACTGTGTCCTGTGACCCATCCATAACTGCAGAGGAGGCTGAGAAGGCACGGCTCTGACTTTCTCTGCTCCTGTGGCGGGAAGTGACTGGGGCAGTGCCGCGGGCTGGGCGCGTGAGAGGGACAGGGCTCTCCCAGAAGTGGTGGCTGCTGAAGGGGCTTCGATGAGTGGATAGGAGTTTGGCACGGAGCCAGCAGGCAGATCGTGCTCCGGGTGGAATCGGAGGTATGAGCACACGAGCAGCACCCCCTCTCTGTGCCGAGGAGACCCTCTCCTTGGGCAGACGGCCCATGAGCTGAAATGGGACCTGGAGAAACGTGGCACACACCCAAGTAAGCATGCTGCCTCAGTGGTAGGACATCCACGCAGATGTTCCTGCACCAGTTTTTGGACGCGGGGCCCCCTTAGCTCTGCCTCCACTCATAAGGAGAGGTGAGTTTCTTTGTGCCTCGGGAAGGATTCTCTGTACGATCTTTCCGAATCTTTCTAGGGCATCTCATAGATGACCTCGTTTCTAAAAAGGGTTTTTTTTTTTCCTTGGGTCTTTTCTGAGGCTCACATGATGTGTCAAACCAGGCACCTGTGTACCGTAGTGTAAGTATCGCTTGTGTAGGAGGATTAACACTCTTCTTAACGTTTGTGTTAATGCGGTTACACGTGAGGTATCCCGAGGCGCTCACATACAGGTATGGTTCTGTCGATTCAAGTGTCTCCAGAACGTTGAGAACATGGCTTTAGAACCTATGGCCTAAGGACCAAAGCTGGCCCTCTGCCTCTTTGTGTAAATAAAGTTTTATTGGAACACAGCCCCGCCCACTCATTTACATAGCGTCATGGCTGCCTTTGAGCCACAAGTAGCAGAGTGGGTAGCTGCCCCCGGGACCACACCGTCTGCAAAGCTTGAAATACTTACTCTCCGGCCCTTTACAGGAAGAGTTTGATAACGTCTGATGTAGAATGTTTGCAGAGCCCCTTTCAAAGGACTTGTCCAGGTGTTCTGCATGAAAACGTATCTACGTCATACTTGGAGCAACTTTTAGAGCTGCCCCTGTGGTGAAGGCAACCTCATAGAAGCATTAGTACTCGGAACAGAAACAAGATACTCCGTGGGAAGAGGCTAGTGGTCTAGGACAGTAGCGATGGCCGGACCCTACCCTCCAGCTGGGGCCTGGCCTGGGTTTCTCATGACCTCTCACCTTAGAGATCAGTGCCATCCGGTTGGCCAGGTGGGCCCTGTGGGGTCTCTGGGTGAGCCCCCAAGCCCCTCACCCAACCCACATTCAGCTCCCTCTCCAAAGCCAGGGTCACCGGGTGATGCTCGCGTTTGGTCCAGTTCCCACGAAAGGACACGGATTCCGGTGTTCATAGCTGTGGACAACGTCCACTGCTCCCCAGAGGGACTTGGGAACTGGTCTGCCCCAAAGCCCACGCACTGCGATCCTTCTGGGCGAGTTTCGAGACCGACAGATGGGGCAGGCCTGGACTCTCGCTTTAATCGCTGCAGGAAGAAAAGTCACCAACAGCCCCTTCCTGCATTCCTAGCAAAATGTCAGGCCGTTGTACCGTTCCGCTGATTTTTTGGTCTTTTTAAACAATATGCGGTTCAGGGTCAAAGGCAAAGGTTTACCCGCTGGACCTCCTCTGTGCCCTCCTGAGGGTAGTGATGGGAGAGGGGAACCAGCACCTCCTGGTTGGCCCAGGTGCAGCCTGGTTTTAAAACCCAGAAGCGCCCCGTGTCCCGGGCAGACCAGAGCACTGGGTCACCCCATCTGCATCGCGACTGTACGTGGGAGTCCCGGTTTAGGCTTCATTCTGAATCAGTAAGCACCAATTAAGTACTTATTGGAATATTCTGATTTTCCACTTCACAGACACAAAGACCCAAGCCCAGGGTGGGTGAGGGTCCTGTCCAAGGTCCCACGGCCAGCTCTTGCTGGAGCCCAGACTAGGAAGTGGCCCTGCTCCAGCTAAGAGGTCCAGGCAGGACCAGGCCCTGCTCTGGCGGCATTCGCATGCTAGTGGGAGAGTCAGACAGTAAATAAATGAGCAGACAAATTATAATTTCAAATACAGTGAGTGACAAGAGGAAAATACAGCCGAGGGAAAGGCTGAAAATCAGGACGTGGAGGGCATCTCCTGCAGTGGGAAGGGCCGCCCTGCAGAGGTGAGCTCAGGGACCTAAACAATGGCCGCAGTCTGGCTCATGCAGACCCAGAGCAGCATCCCAGGGAGAGCCCAGGCAGTACAAGGGCACTGTGGCAGATGAGGTCGGCCTGCTGGAGGAAGAGAAGACCCAGCATGGCTGGAACGGGGAGAATTAGGAAATGGGGCATGGGTCGGATCAGGAAAGGTCTTAGCCATGGTGGGGAATTTGGGTTTTCATCCCCCACTCTGATGGGAAGCTGTTGCAGCATTTTGAGTGGCGGACGTGATCTGATTTAACATTTTTATCATAAAAGAGTGAATTCGGGAGAGACTCAGCAGCAAGCTTTTGTGGTCCTCAGCTGAAAAGCGACGGGGTCTCAGAAAAGGGGGAGGTCGTGGACAGATGTGCAGATGCCAGCTCTGTCTCGGCACTCCCGCTGATGGCACTTGCAGGCAGGTTGGGGAGAAAACAGAGCGTGTCAGGAGGACGCCGTGCGCTGGGGCTGGCACCTCAGTGCCCCGCATCCCCTTGGCATGAGCATCAGCTCTTTTGTCCTCCATTCCTGGAGCCGAGATCGCCCTTTCCCAGGGCGCTGTGGGGGCCCCTCCGCAAGGCTGAGCTCCCTGCTCCACCAGGGAAGGCAGGGCTGCAGCGCGCATGCGGGCACCCCCGGGGCCCCCGCTTGGAAAGCAGAGTGGGGTGTCGGGGGCGTCCCTCCCTCGTGGGCCTCCTGCCCTGCTCCTGTGTGCTTACGGCTCCGCTGTTGCGACTCGTCTGCGTGTGAGACCGCACGGACACGTCCTCCTGGTTTTGTGACCCGTGGGTGTGTCCTACGGGACATAGATGCGTGTTCAGGATGTACCGTCACAAGGGAGGAAGCCCAGGGGCACCTGCCCGCACCCTTGTGATGCTCCGAGGCCGCGGCGCACATCTGTGTTTCGTAGGGGAGGAGGTTTGGTGACGCTGGGGTCCCCAGCCGGGCCTTTCGGGGACCGAGGCGGCCGCTTTCCCTTCCAGACCACACTTCCTTTCCTCCCCGTGGGGAATGATGACCGCCTCCCGGTGCGTTGAACGCATCTCGGCCGTGTCTTTCTCTTCTCCCCCAGCCGCTGTTGGCAGGTAACACGCCCGGTAGCACTTAGGAGATGCTTTGGGGTGATTTATTACAAAGTAACGAGACGATTTAATTTGAAGCAACTTCTTTGCACATTATTGCTTCTATTAGGAAAACTTGCGTTGCTTATCGTGTTAGCGCCGAGGAGGAACACCAGGCAGGGCGCGTTCATAATTGCCGATCTGAGAAACGGTTCCTCCTCTGAGAGCGCGTCTCTGCTGAGTGGGCGTGCCAGCTCCATGGGGACAGAGCCCATGTCCTCACGGGCGCAACGTGAAATGACGCTACCTCCCTGCCCGTGGGGCGAGAGGGGCGCTCCGGCGCCGGGAGCCGCGTCATTTGTGAATGGAAAGCCCACATTCATAACTTCCTGCGGGTGACGCAAGACCAGCCTGGTGCAGCCTGCCTCTCAGAACACCAAGACGGCCCAAACGCGGGGCTCCGTTTCCCCCCGGGAATTACGGCAGCCTCCTGCTTGTGTGGGGCGGGGGGCCAGAGGGCAACACCCAGTCCCAGCGGACCAGGAAGCAGGATGCAGGATGCTGGGAGCGGCCGTGTGTGTGGACAAGGGCTGAGAGCCACCAGCTCAGTGGCAAGTGACAGATGACTCGGGGAACCGCCCCCCCCCGCCCCCCGCTTGCTCGCAGTTGCCAGGCCTTCCCAAGGATGAGGCCCGGCCTTGCCCCTGCCCGCCCGCAGAGCGGCCCTCTGTGCCTCCCTACAGCCAGCACCGCCACAGAGCTCTGGGCCGCCTGCCCACGCCTGGCATCTCTGCCCAGCTGGGACACCTGTTGAGGCCACCGGCGCCCCGCTCAGAGGAGCTGACAGGCTCTCTGTCTCGCCTCATCTTTCCTGACTGGCAGAGCCCGGGAATTTCTAGGACAGCCACTGTCATTCCTGGTCCCTGGAGGTCCCTCTTTCTAATAGTGTCCCAGTTCCCGCCTGCATCAGGCTGTCACCAAAACGCGTTCACCAGAGGAGTGACCGTCGTGAGGCTTTTCTCAGGCTTCCGCCCTGCTGCTCTGGAGAGGGCGGGGCCCCACAACCACTCCTTGGATAAATGCACCAGCCTCCCTTACGGGAGTCCTCCCGGGTCCCCCCAGGCACCGCCGCCCCAGCGGCCCCAGCCCAGACCCGCCACCCATACACGCGGCCCGTGCTCCATGGACCTCGCCAGGGAGGAGCTCTGAAATGACGTGGGAATCCTGCCTTTGAACCCACGTGCCTGCGAGCAGCTCCACGCGGTAATTCCCCCGGGGCTTCTGCAGCTCCTTGGCTGCAAACCCAAAAATTCTTTCAAAGTGAGAAAACCTGACTTGCGTGTGGTGTTTGCACGAAATGGTGTGTTTGTGGATATGAAATTTAACCAGAAATGAGGTTGACCTCACGTTGGATTTCAGAGACACCCGATGAAGCGTGGACCGACTTGCATGTGGCTGTTTGCTCGCTAGATTTCACGGCCTGTGGATTCAGTGCTAGGTCACAAGCGTGTTGGTGGGACCCCACAAAGCTCTGAGGCCACCGGGGGCCGGGTTGAGGGGCCTGATTGCTGAAATGTCCCTGCTGCCCCCCACCCCGCATCACTGCACCCCGCCTTCTGCAACCCCAAAGGGGGTCAACCCAGCTGACTCAGGGCACCTCCCCGTGTCTGTGTGCGCCCGCCCCCGCCAACTCTGGGCACGGAGTCCTCCCGTGTGGGCGCCTCGCCCAACATCCGGGTCCTCCACGGGCCCAGGCGTCTTTATGACTCGCTCGCCACTTCAGCTTCACGCTGGTGGCTCGGGACAGTTGTCACCAGCGGCAGCAGACGTTGGTGCGTGGCTTGTTTCCACGGAAACATGGTTGCTGGACAAAGTTCCCACCACGTGCGCAAGTCACCCGTGGGTCATTCCAGCGAGATTCAGGCCTGGCCACAGAGGGCTAGTGCAAGAAGGTGGGGAATCGTTGTGCTCTGTGGTCTTCTGTGGTCCCCTTCTTGGGAAGAGCAGGGGCTGTCCTGCGCCCGGCTGAGGCTGTTTCACTGCCTGTCACCACCCGGCTGTGTCCCCTGGCCACCCACGGCCCTGTGTGACCGGCCCCTCCTGCCTTGGTGTGCCTCAGAACCTTTATCTTGTGGTTCCACCGCCTCCTGGAATGTTGTCCCCCCCCCCCCCCGGCCTCCTGACCCATTCACTCACGCTCAGGCATCGCCCCTCCCCCCCGTAGGAAGCCCCCCCGGCCACCTTCTGGTTGTCATTACACTGTATCCTGCATGCTACTGTGACTTTGGATACCTGTCTTCCTGCTCACCTGGGGTAAGAGTATCCCGAGGCGTCCGTCCCAAATGACCGTGGGCTAGGGGCTTCAAGCAACGGAAACGTCCTCTCCCCAACTCTGGAGGCCGGAAGTCCGAGCCCAAGGCCTCTGCAGGGCTGTGTCCCTCCAAGGGCTCGGGGGGAGGATCCTCCCCCACCCCTTCTGGCTTCTAGTGTCCACCATCCATCCTTGGCACCCTTGGGCTGTGGCCGCGTCCCCTCCCATCTCTGCCCCTGTCTGGCGGGCTTCACCTGGCTTCTGGCCCCAGGTGCCTCTAAGCCCCAAATCTCCCTCTATTTCCTTTATGAGGACGAACCGTTGGTTTTAGGGCCCTCCCTCACCCAGACTGATCTCTTCTTGAGATCTTCAGACGCATCTTGCAAAGACCCTGTTTCCAAATAGGGGCGCCTGCCCGGGTCCCCAGAGTTAGGACTTGAGCGTATTTTCCGAGGGGCTGCCACTCAACCTGTGCCACCTGACACTCCGCAAGGGCCACACGGGGCCTGTCTGTCCTCTGCAAAGGGGCAAGTATCCAGCCCATCCCTGGCACTTACCGGGTGTTCAGCGAGTTCGGGCTGCACTGACCAACTAATGCACGCAGCTGAGCCTCTGGTCCCCGCTGCTTCTGAGCTCCAGCCCTACCCCAAAACCCGGCCCCAGAGGAGCAGGGAGGAAGTGTAGCTATCTGACGTGAGGTCTGTCCTAGCCCAGATCCTGAGAGCTGTGGGTGAAGCCATCTGGTCTACCCCAAGCGTCCTCGTGTTTGAAATCACCCGCCCCGATCCTTCCCGTGAGGGACAGGGCAGACAGAGCTGCCCCAGGGCCCCGCATGGTCGCGCGTGTTGGCCACCTCAGGCCTGGTGCCCTGTGGCTCTACATTTACACCCCTGCGGGATCGGGCACCACTGCCAAGGGACCTCGTGCAGGACTGACAAACCCAAATGCCAACGGTCATCGCTGGCACCTGCTACCTCCCAGAGCAAGTAAAGTGTGGTCTTCCCTGTAAGCCCACTGTGGGGCCCGCTGGGAGAATGTGGACCTCGGGCCACGGTTACAAGCCTCCTGGAGCCTGCGCACCTGCGGTCTTGCGAGGCAGACATCAGGAGGGGCGAGGGGACCCTGGGGCCCACTGTGTGGCCGGCCCTGATTTCCCACGATCCCCTTGTCTCACTCCAAGTATATTCGGTGAACCCTTTACTGTGGTGTGTGGTGGGACTGTTGGGTGAATGAGAACATGGAAACCTTTAGTGGTCTCTATGGTATGGCTCCCCAGAGAGTTTCGACATGGCGTTGTCTCCCAGTGCTGACGTGGTTCGATATGGATACCTCTAACGTTCTCCAAGGCAGCCAATGGCCTGTATTCCATCTTTATATGAACTAGAAAAAGTTGCCTGCCCCTTCCTCAAGGCACTTTACGGGCATCTGAGCCCAAATAGCCATAGTAAATATACGGTTCTAGGATGGCCGTCACGTAAATAGTATCCTGTATAGTTGCACTATGCACTACCTACACAACTGTACTTGGTGGGGCTAGATGTCTTCCGCAGCCCCTGCTGCAGGAAACTGGCAAAGAACGGTACATTTTGGGTTCATCGAAGTGCCTTCCCACACTGTTCAGAAAACACATTTGAAGACAGCGCAGCTAGATTATGTTGGTTTGTTTAGTCAATCGACACAGGTAGACTCTCACCAAGAACAGACGTTGTGGCGCTTAGGGAGATTCCGAGAGGAACCAAGCAGGGACGTGTGCTCCCAGGGAGCCCACAGTTGATGGGTCAGCGGGTGAGAAGGACCCTATCAAAGGCTTGGGCCAGAGGAGAGAATGTGTGACGTAGCCCCTCACTGGGAGGGTGTGGGATGGCTTCCGCCCGGTTCAGGGAGAGCTGTGTTCACCAGGGCTGGGGAGGGCGTGGCAGACAACAAGGCAGGGAGGCGTGACGGAGGCCCACGTGCGAGGACTTGGGTAAAATGCAAGTTTTAGGTTCAGGGAGTGAAAATGTGCAGGAAGGCTGGGCAGTGACTACGGACCCAGGCAGGGGCAGGTGCAAAGCAGGGGAGCGGTGTGACCGCTGGGGCTGGGCTGCTGGTTTCGCCAGACCCCGTCACCAGGGACCAGGTGGTGTCGGCCTCCGAGCGCGCACCAAGGTCCGCAGCGAGGAGCCCGCGTGGGCGCCAAGGCGGTGTCCCCCGTGAAGCCGGCTCCCAGTGCGTTTGGGATGCACCTGGAGAGCAGGGGTGCTGGCGTGCGGCAGGAGTGGCCAGGGGAGGCTGGGCGGCCTCTGGTTTCTGGGCTTCCGCGTCTCCATCCCGCGGCTTCCGGATATGGCCACGGCGGTCGTCCCCTGACAGTTTTCAGACCCATAAATCAGCAGAAGGAGCCCTCCGAGAGCGTCTCGTCTCCGGGAAGGTTCCTCCCTATGTCCTGGGGGTGGGACTGCCCCGTCTGATTCGTGGGGGGTAGAGGGGGTGCTGCATGGCTGTGCCATCCGGACGAAACTAGACGTGAGCTTCCTTTCAAGGGAACAACTCCTTCATTCGCAGTTCCCGGGGGGGTTTCATGGTTTGCTACAAAGACTCCATACCTCTAACGGCCTGCCTGGGTCTCCCCTGCCGGGGCCCAGCCGGCTGCAAGCAGTCGGCTGACCTCCTACCCTCTGGGCACAACCCGGGACCCAGGGATCGCCCTGGATGGAGGCTCCTTCCCCCGAGACCCTTCACCACCAGCACCGACACCGAGCTCGACCCCCGCCTTGTGCTCACACCCGATCTGCTGTCTCCCACAGACGCAGCGGGGTGCGTGGCCCTTTGCCGGGTGCTGTGGGCATCTGGAGCGATGCCGCCCAGGACCCATGCCACCCAGGACCCACGTCTCCTGGGGGATTCGGCAAGAGAGGACAGTTTCCCTGTCCTGGGGCCTTGTCTCACCCGCTGCTCCAAGTGCCTACAAGTCGGGTATATTGCTGCCACTTTGCAGGCGGGGAAACTGAGGCTCTGAGTAGCTAAGCTGGTAAAGGCCCATCTGGGGCTCAGTACAAGTAAGACAGGGTCATGATGGGCGGGGGCCGGGGGCTATTTAGATCCTGAAGCGAAGCAGGAAAGAAGTGACGGGCAGTCCTTCTCCGTATCAGAGACGAAGGAGTTTGGGGCTTGCTCGGGACGTACGTAGCTACGAGTCTGGGGACAAGACGGGGACGTGTGAGGCAGAAAGTTCTTCAGTGGTGAGGGATCATTGAGAGGTCTCAGAGGGGCTCTGTCATTAGCCCGGGAGCGGTCCCTGCAGGGGAAGAAGCGGTTGGCCCCTGCAAACAGTGACCCTACTCGGGACGGTTGCCGTTATTAACATGTGCTGCGTGCCTGGGCTGCGCTGGGACGTTGCATTAACTCCTCCTTGGCCCACGTGGGGTGTATTGTGCTTAGTCCCATTTCGCAGAGCAGGACACTGAGGCTGCGAAGGTCAGAGTGACCTTGGGTCAGAGCACAGCTGGGATTTGAGCTGAGCTCCCTGTGATGCCAGCACTGCCCCTGAGAAGCTCCCCAGAGTGGGGGTCAGGTGGGAGGACATGTACAGTCGTCCATGAGACGCACAAAGCCAGAGGCAGGTTTGGGTAGCGTCGGCTCCTGCGGGCAGAGGTGGCCCACAGTGGGACCACCGCCTGGAGTGCGAGACAGATGCACCTTGGAGCGGGGCAGAGGTGGGTGTGGGGGGCCACTTGTGTCCCAGGGGAGATCAGGGCTCGGGACCTGCAGGGCAGACACTGTATTTCTGGGGCTCCAGGGCGCCGCTTGCCTGAAGCTACTCATGCAGGGTGAAGGCAATGGCTCCAACCGGGGGCCCTTGTGAGCCTCTCCCTGGAGAAGAGGGATTCAGGACTTGCACCTGCCTGGCACCCGAAGGAGCCACCGGGCCAGCGCCCCCCACTCCCTTAAAGGAGTTGAGCGGGAAGAGGTGGGTGGGTCCGCAGCTGTGTTCTCCTTGGGGGAGGCTGGAGACAGGAAGGTGGCCGGGCCTGGCAGAGGGTCCGCCCGTCTCCGCCTGCCCCCAGCTCCTCCTGCCTCGACCCCTGCGGCTCCCCGGGGTCCTGGCCGACCGCCAGCCTGCTGCCGTTTCTGATGGCAGTTAAAGGGATGGCTCCCTGGGGCTCCCCTGTTCCACCGCACCGCCGTGGGGACTGCCCTTTCTGACCTCACGGTTACCCTGGGAGGCCCAGGGCTTGTTCTCGCCGCCTTATGACGTGAGGGGAAGGTTTAGAGGTTTAGAGAACTCCGCCCCCTACTAAGGGCCAGGCTGGCCGTGTGGCCCTGCCCATGGGCTCTCAGGGCCCTGGACTCCTGGCCCTGCTTCTGCCCTTTGCGATGGGCTTCAGTGGGCCGAGCCAGGGAGCTCATGGTCACGGCCAAGCTCCCAGAGCAGGGGCTCTCTGTCCCCAGCACAGGAGACAGAGCAGGAACACAGGGACACAGCCCCTCCTCGAGTTGTTAGACCACCCCAGACCAGTCATCCTGGATTGCATGGTGTCTCAGCTGTGAAAGTATGTGTCCCTGCTGTGCCAACCCTTTCTTGGAACTCAGGGTCACCCTGGCAAGTTCCACTGCATGCTTGTCCCGTGCAAGGGCAGGAGTGCGGGTGTGGGTCAGGACATGAGTGCATTCTCCGGCTGTGTCCCCAACCTCTCTGTGCATTCTCCGGCTGTGTCCCCCAACCTCTCTTTGCATTCTCCGGCTGTGTCCCCAACCTCTCTGTGCATTCTCCGGCTGTGTCCCCAACCTCTCTGTGCATTCTCCGGCTGTATCCCCAACCTCTCTTTGCATTCTCCGGCTGTGTCCCCAACCTCTCTGTGCATTCTCCGGCTGTGTCCCCCAACCTCTCTTTGCATTCTCTGGCTGTGTCCCCAGCCTCTCTGTGCATTCTCCGGCTGTGTCCCCAACCTCTCTGTGCGTGCTCCGGCTGTGTCCCCCAACCTCTCTGTGCATTCTCCGGCTGTGTCCCCCAACCTCTCTGTGCATTCTCCGGCTGTGTCCCCAACCTCTCTGTGCGTGCTCCGGCTGTGTCCCCCAACCTCTCTGTGCATTCTCCGGCTGTGTCCCCCAAACTCTCTGTGCATTCTCCGGCTGTGTCCCCAACCTCTCTGTGCATTCTCCGGCTGTGTCCCCCAACCTCTCTTTGCATTCTCCGGCTGTGTCCCCAACCTCTCTGTGCATTCTCCGGCTGTGTCCCCAACCTCTCTGTGCATTCTCCGGCTGTATCCCCAACCTCTCTTTGCATTCTCCGGCTGTGTCCCCAACCTCTCTGTGCATTCTCCGGCTGTGTCCCCCAACCTCTCTTTGCATTCTCCGGCTGTGTCCCCAGCCTCTCTGTGCATTCTCCGGCTGTATCCCCCAACCTCTCTGTGCATGCTCCGGCTGTGTCCCCAACCTCTCTTTGCATTCTCCGGCTGTGTCCCCAACCTCTCTGTGCATTCTCTGGCTGTGTCCCCAACCTCTCTGTGCATGCTCCGGCTGTGTCCCCAACCTCTCTTTGCATTCTCCGGCTGTGTCCCCAACCTCTCTGTGCGTGCTCCGGCTGTGTCCCCAACCTCTCTGTGCGTGCTCCGGCTGTGTCCCCAACCTCTCTGTGCGTGCTCCGGCTGTGTCCCCAACCTCTCTGTCCGTGCTCCGGCTGTGTCCCCCAACCTCTCTGGAATGCCTCTTCCTCGTCTGGATGACAGGAAGCTCTTGGCAGCCCGTCACTTGGTCCAAGCACCCCTGTCCCTTCTCCTCCCCGGGGCCACCCGGTCTGGGTTGGCTGTGCTGCTCCCAGATGGCTGCATGCTGGGGCCGCGTGCTTCCTGCCGGCTGTGAATCTACTGCTGGACAAAGCTGACCTTCAGTTGTCTGTGACTTCAAGCCTGTCAGCACACTGTTCCCAGTGCTTGCTGTCTGCGTCCCCCGGCCGCCCCCCTCCGAGACAGGGGCCAGCCGAATGCTTCAGGACCTCTGGCGCAGAGCCCTCCTGTGGCTGGCCCCTTAGGACCCTGGAGAAGGCCTCTCCACATTGCCTCCCGCCCCTCCTCCTTCCCTCCGCAGTGGCCTGGCCCTCCAGCTGCCGTCTTCCGGGGCAGCAGAGGGTCCCAGGGGCCATGCCTCCCCGGGGAGGCGGGGAGGGCCCCCGTTCAGCCCAGGCTGCGTGGCCTGCCAGGAAGTCCACTTCCGCCCTGCACCCCCGGGTGCCTCCAGGGCTGGACAGTCATGTGGCAGGGCGCCCTTACTGTAAACGATGGGAGCCTCGGACAGCTGAAGCAAAGTCGAAGCTTCTGGGTTTCTTTCCTTTAAAAAAAAAAAAAAAAAAAAGGCTGTGCCAAGAGGCGGGTGGTGTGGCTTTAGGTTGTCTCTCAGAGGGGGGAGCCCACGAGCCCCCCCTCGCCCCGTCCCCACGACCCATCACCCCCTGACGGAGGCCTTGCCGTAAGTGGCCTTGGTGTCGCTCGAGCGTCCTGCCTCCGGCCCCCACCCATCGGCAGCGCCCGGGCCGCCCCCTCCGCCAGCCTGCGCTTTCTCTGTGCGGGATGACTCCCGGCAGCCTTGCGGGCTCCTTGGTGATCGTGGGGACACCACATTCATTCGGACCGAGAGGGAGGGGCCGCTGCGTCTGGACGCCGGCTCGTGCGGGGAGCAAATAGAATTTGATTTTCAAACACCCCTTGAAGAAGAAGAGCTGCTTCCTCATTTGTCCGCCGGCTGATCCCAGCTGCACCCCGCCCCCCCGCCCCCCGAAGATGCGCCGGCCTGCGCGCCCCAGCCCAGCTGCCCTCGGTGCCTTCCGGCCACTTACTTTCTTTGCCTTTCGGCGCCGGGAGCCAGCCCGCGCTGCCGTGGCTCGGCGGCCTCCCCACCATGCCTGACTCCTTCCTCCCGCTCGCCCGGGCTCGGTGCTGCCTCTGCCCGCCCCCCCTCCGAGCCCCATTGTGCCGAGCCCGCCTATCCCGTTAGCCGGCCCCCCAGCTGCCCCCGCTCCTCCTGCGCTCTGTGCTGCTTACTCTCCTCCGTGCTGCCTGGATCCGGCGAGCTGGGTGATTAATTGGCTATGATGATGAGCGTCCCCGGCTCAGGATCAGCCACGGTGATGATGACGGGTTACAATAATGGTCGCTATCCCCGGAATTCTCTCTACAGTGACTGCATTATCGAGGAGAAGACAGTGGTCCTGCAGAAAAAAGACAATGAGGGCTTTGGATTTGTGCTGCGAGGGGCGAAAGGTAAGAGTGGCTGTCTCCAGCCCGGGTACATTCACATGTCGTGTGAGTGTGTGTGTGCGTGTGTGTGTGTGTGTGTGTGTGTGTGCACGCCCGTATGAAAATGCTCCCCAGCTCGGAAAGAAGCCTTTTTTCCTGGGGGCACTTGGTTGCTAGACAACCGTGTTCTTTAACATTCTGCCTCACTCAGAAAACACCGGGGCTTGCTTTAGGAATATTTTCCATTTTCTGTGCACAATATTGCTCTGAACAGGCTCTCGCTCGCTCGCTCCCCCCCCCCACCCTTTCTCTTTTTAATAAGAAATCAGGGGTTCAAGCTACATTTTATGGTGTAGTTCAGCCCGGCTGTGGCTGGATGTGGAGCTCCTGTTCTCAGATGTCCACAATTACCCGGTGCTGAGTTTGGGGTGTCTAGAAACTGCCCCATTCTGGGAGTGGGCTTCGGTTCCCAGTGTAGCAGGCATCCGTGTGCCCGCCTCTAAGGTGACTTTGCAAAGGAAACGTGGCAAGATGGTCCCCTCTGCCGCGGACTGAGCCAGCAGCATCCGCATCACGTGGCCTGTGGTGGGGGGTTCCGGGGCGACATTCCACGGCAGCGCGCCCACCACCAGCCCTGAACCTGGGGGCTTCCCTCTAAAAAGAAAACAAAATGGCATCACCTCCCCATGAGGGGAGACAGCTGCCCACCGCGCGTGTGGGGTGAGAAGCCATGTGGAAGTTTCATCTCGGAGCCTCCGTGCTGTGCTGGGGTCCTGCACCTGTGCTGGGAAAGGCCTCCTTCCCCGGGAGCACCCCCACCTGCTCTAAGCTTGGGCTGCCTGGGAGCGATCTGTCCAGAGAGAGGAAGAAGAGACAGATCTGTCCCCGTGTGTGCGTGTCCACGGCTGAGTGATGTTCTGTCCCCTCCCCCTGCCGGGGTCGTCTTCCTCTTGCCACCCACCCACCCCAGCCACTCGTAACCACCCAGGGAAGCCCGTCTCTTGCCCTGGAGTTTTTGTTCGGCAGCTGTGTGGGGCCCAGAAGCCGCGGCTCGCGCTGCCGAGGAGCGGGGGCCCGGCCTTCCCATGGGTGCCGGCCGCAGAGTGGTCGCAGAGAGCCGGGCTCCCCGCGGAACGAATTCCCAAGCAGATCCCACATGCAGCCACCCACTGGGTCAGCGCTGTGATCTGTCCGTGCTCCAAGTTGAATTCCTTTGGTCCGCGCGTCTCTGTGGATGTGAATTTGGCAAGTGGTTCAGTGTGGTGTTTCTGTAGCTCTGTGTGGTTATGGGGGGAACTTTTCCATTTTTAGAACTGAAAATGTTTAGTCACTGATGCTTTTAAAGAAAATGACAGGCGTGTACCTGCAGACATGTACGGCAAGTGTTTTCGGCAGAAAGGCCGAGAGATCCGGGGGCACCACGGGGCAGTTGGTTTCACTGCTTGAGTTGGTGCCGACCTATGGCCGTGGCTGTCGAGCCCTCCCCAGGGGAGAGCACCCACTTCCGGCGGGAGACGTGTGCACCTCCTTCCTCTCAGGGTCCCACGCGGGGCCAACCTGGAAACACCACCCAGGCTGGTATTGAGGTCTCCCTTGTCTTCCCAGCGGATACGCCCATCGAGGAATTCACACCAACGCCAGCGTTCCCAGCCCTGCAGTACCTGGAGTCTGTGGATGAAGGAGGGGTGGCGTGGCAAGCCGGACTGAGGACGGGGGACTTCCTGATTGAGGTAGGGACACCGGTGTTTGTATCCTTCCGCTTGGGGAGAGCGCTGACTCTCTTGCGGCCGGGGCCCGTGGTCTAAGCAGCACGGCCGTTGGGCCAGACCTAGGGGTACTCGTGGAGGCTGCTCCGGACTCGTGTCGTGTGCTTATCTCCATCCATTGTGGATGCCACTTCCTGTGGGCTGGTGTGTGTTCGGAGCGTCTTTCAGGCCTCGGCTGTAGCTCTTTGGAAGGTAGAAATGTTTGTGGGCGTTGGCCACCGGTCTTCAGGTGGAACGTAGAAGGAAGAGAGACACGTGGCTGCCATGATGTTGGGGACACGCGTGGATCTACGTGCGCTTCTGTTATCGCTGAACAGAGAAACGCCAGGAGGGGCCGTCACCCATTCTCGTACCACAGGGGCAGGAAGGAAAGTGCTGTGCCGCGGCCCTTGCTCACGTGAGGTCTGTAACGCTGGTGGCTGAGAGATCACTGACTCGAGCGTTGCAGTAACGCTGCCCGTCCGATGACTGGCCTTCAAAGGCTAAGTGTGAGCGAGAGGGGAAGCTGGCGTTGACCGTAGGAAGAGGAAAATTTTAAATCCAGGTGCTTTGAGAGCGGGCTTTTCCCAGTAGGTGTGAGAGGAGGGCACCTGTTGGGATGAGCACTGGGTGTTGTATGGAAACCAGTTTGACGATAAATTATATTTAATTT
Organism: Puma concolor; assembly: GCF_028749965.1. Classification (NCBI taxonomy): domain Eukaryota; kingdom Metazoa; phylum Chordata; class Mammalia; order Carnivora; family Felidae; genus Puma; species Puma concolor. Next base: position 2,766,329 of record NC_141676.1, read on the forward strand.
TTAAAGAAAGGAGGGAACTCTCTTCACTCGAAGAATCCCACTAGACACGAGCGCCCTTGGTTTCCGAGCCCTTGCTGGAGTTAGCGTCTTGGTGCGCGTCACGTGTCCGGGCCACCGGCGCTTCCGAGCTCCCTGCGTTTTGCGCGTTCAGGTGTTACTTTGCATCTTGTTGTGCAGAGGAATGTGTTACTCTTTGGAAATATTGATGATAAAAGAGGCTGCCGTACCTTGGAAAAATTACCGTTAAGGGGTTCGGTTCGCTCAAGCGGTCCTCCTTGGGAGTTGACGTTTCTTGGGAAGGCATTCTTCCAGGCTAACCCCGAGCCCAGTGTCACCTGCACTGGAAGTGTCCACGCAGGTGGGAGGCGTGGATATGTGGTGCCCCCCCCCCCCCACTGGGCCGGCCAGACACTTGCTCTTCCTGCAAAGGAGACCGAGCCCATGGCGACGTGGCCACTGGGAGCCCTTCTCCTGGTCATGCCTAAGCTTCCCAGGGTGCTTTTGAGCTCGAGTTTACTCGTGGCCTCCTTAGTGCTTCTCAAGGCTGGTGGAGTGATGGAAATCCAGAAGGAGAGGCACTGTGGTGGAAACAGACCCAAGAGCCAAGGAAAATGGAGAAGGTGACTTACCCTCTTCAAGGTGCCTTGTGCTGGTCTCGTTTCATTTGCTGAAAGATGTATTTAAATTATTGTTGACCAATCAGAGCCCGGCTTGGAAGAAACCTTGGGTGCGTGTGTATCCAGAAGGATGGAGAGTGGGGCCCGCTGGGCTTTCGTGGGTTAACTTGATTTGTAACCTCACAAAAATGCAGAGACTGGTTGAATCATCTTCTGTAGGATGTAGTTGTGATGTAAGTCTCCTTCGCGCGCGCGTGTGTGTGTGTGTGCGTGTGTGTGTGTGACAGAGAGAGACCCAGAGACAGAGGCTCCAATAGGTTGACACAGCCGATGCTGGTTCTTGGGTTTAAATAATAAATGAAGGCTGCAGATGGAAGCGTGTCCCCCGTTGTCTGGCTCATCGGAGTGCCTCCTTGATAAACTAGTCAGGAAGAAAAACGTGGGACCGCCTCGGAGCATGTGCTGGGCCCATCCCTTTCGCGAGGACGCAAAGCTACACCTGGTTGGCGGACACGTCTGCAGTGTGTGCCTGGCCCGGGCGGAGAGGGCCAGCCGCCCGGCCAGATTGAAGCCTCCGTGGAAATTGGGAGCAGGAAGGGTTTCTGCACTTCTGTTTGCAAAGCACTTCCTCTGACATTGCTTTTAACCTCTGATATGCAAATATATTTGCCATTTTGGAACAGGTTTTAGATTCCGGGTAACCTCTGAGCTCTGGGATTCTAGGAATGGCTGGCGTTGAGAGGCATGGATGCCGTGTTGGTGTTATTATGTCACAAAGACCCGAAGGAGGGCTGAGCCCTCCACAGCCACCCTGGGCCGCTTACTGGGGGTCACGTGCTAATGGGGGGACGGGGGTTGGGCTGCTGGAACACTGACCCACCCAGTGCATTTCCAAGGCTACTCTTGGGGCTCAGAAAGTCTCCTTTAGCTGCTTAGATTAAAAAAAGGCAGAGTCTCCATGAGGTGTTTCCTAGCTGCTGGGTTGTACCACTGGAATATTAGAGTCACTTATAGCCTCATAGGTCCGTGCATTTTCCAACAGACGGTTTTTCCACCTTGTCCGTTGAAAAGCTTCAACCTTGGAGGGGTTGTTCTAAAAGAACCCATGTTGTCTCGGGCGAATCTTAATTTTGGCCAGAAGCCATCCCTGGAGTCCAGGGGGTTTCTGAGCCTTGGGGAAGTGCAGGGTCCCGTGTGGAAGGGTCACAAGCATGAGCAAATTGTCCTTGTTGCCCCGCACTCCTCTGGGCAAACCTCCTTCTCTCCCTGCTCTTGGAAAGGAACTCGGAGCATGCCAGCTGTTTGTATTCTCTTTAAAAACGTGCGCTGTGGTTTGAACGTGGGACCAAGGGGCAGCTTCCGGTGGGTCTGTTCTCTCCTCCAAGTCTTGCTGGACTTGGCGTCTCCTGGACCACCGTCCTTCTTCCTTCTTAGACGTGGTCATCGGCCGGTGCCACCAGCTCCTGTCGTGAAGGGCTTCCTATCGTGTGTGCTTTCCTTGGTGCTTGCCCTCCAGAGCTGACGTCCCTCCTGCCCTAGCATTTGGGAGGCGTTTGCTCCTTGGTCACCAGGACGGTTTCTTTGCTGACCTTGCCCCCCAAACTCCCCCCGCCGAAAAGCAAACACTTGGAGTAGAGTCCACGTAAAAGGCTATCGTGAGCCCAGGAATTACATTAAGATAGATGGGTCTAAGTGTGCCAGCCGGGTTGCTGTAAAAATTCATCTCAGAGGAGGAAAAGGAGAAGTGGGTGCCCCACAGAGGGGGCGTCTGAATGTGGTGACTCCATAGGCCACGTGTGTTTGCGTTTTCAGATCAGCATAATGGGCTGGAGTCCCCTGCGTGGCTGGTGCCCCTGGAGCTTTCCCAGAGGGCTTCAGGTGGTGGTGGGAGTGGGCAGGGCGGCCGGGGCCGAGTCCTTCCCGGGAGGAGTGGGTCTGGGTGGCGATGACGGGCCAGGGACAGCAGTAAGCACAGGAGTCAGAGAAAGTTCCTCTTTCCAGGCAGGCCAAATATAAGCACGGGGACTCCACCATCCAGGAGTGACAAAGGTGCTGTGTTCCAGCAGGAACCCAACTCAAACCGGGCTTAATGATAATAGACGCTCATCAGAGAACTAAAAGCAAAGGCTGCAGAGGTAGAATCAGCCTTCGGGCACAGATGGTTGAAGACTTCATCCGCTGTTTCCTCGAGATTATCCTGATTGGATCTCCCCACCCCCATGAGATGGGGCAGGAGAGGTCACTTACGAGGAGTCCCAAGGATGACGTAGAGAGTTTCACATCAAGTAATTGAGGAGACGTGGATGTTGGGATGTCACTTTGGTGTCCTGCAAGGGACTCCCCAAACTGGATGGCCTGTCAGCCTCATACAGTGAAACCTGGCCAGCGACAGAGTCACCTGTCATTATTTATAGAGAGACCTGGATGCCAGCCCACACCTACAGAATGAGAGGCTTGAGGCAGCACCTGGGCATGGCATCTTTAGGTCACTTAGGTGATGCTGCCGGGGGTTCCAGATCGGCTGGCCTGATCGTGTTGGCTTTTTAAAAAACGAGAGAGAGAGAGAGAGAGAGAGAGCGAGCATGAGTCGGGGAGGGACAGAGAGAGAGGGAGAGAGAGAATCCCAAGCAGGCTCCGCTCAGCACAGAGCCCAACACAGGGCTCAAACCTGCGAACCGTGAGATCATGACCTGAGCGGAAGTTGGATGCTCAACCGACTAAGCCCCCAGGAGCCCCTGTGTTGGCGTTTTGAACCCTCCATCTGTCATCAGGTCCTGCATGGCCCTTGACACGAGGCCAGGACCATCTTCTGTCCACAAGCCCCCCCCCCCCCCCCCGTTCGGAAACCCAAGCTTTGTTTCTTGCTTCACTTTCTTAAATGAAAACGTTCTCTCTCAGAAGAATTTCTACAATACAACCAAACACTACACGGCAAAAGAGCAAACAATGTTTGCAGCAAACACAGCCAAGGCCCGTGTCCTTACTGAGAGTAACCAAGGGTGTATCTGCCGGGCACTGCACAATCCCATCTAATCCTCGCAGGAAGCCTATAACGTGGCTTCTGTTGCCATCCCCATGTTACAGATGAGGAAACCGAGGCACAGAGAGGTTAGGCCACTTGCCCACAGTCAGAGAGCTGGAAAGTGGATTCCAACCACGGTAACGCCAGAGCTCGGAAATTCTTAAGAGACGCGCTGATGTGCTTGATGTATAAATGGGCAAAGGGTAAGAAGAAAAAGAGATGACGAGGTGCCAGTTTTTATTTTCAAATTAGCAAATGCTTTTTTTTTTTTTATTAGTCTACCCGTCGCGGGTGACAGCACTCATGTTGTTATGTGGAAGAATAAATTGCCATAAACTTTTTAGAAATCGATGTGACAGGATGTAGTAAGAGCTGTAAAGCCGAATCAGGGATTTTGTATCTAGGAATCCGTTCTAAGGGAATGATCTACAAACAGACAAAGCAGAGAGCACAGTGTAGCAAAAACAGTCTGAGGGGCTGGGACTGTAGGGAAATGGTTGAGGGGACATCATGCATCTGTTGTGGGCGCACAAGAAAGCATTTAAAAATCATGCTTGTAAGGAGTTCTTGCTACTAATAACAACAGATCACCTTATATCGGTGAAAAGGGCAGAACCAAAATTGTCTGCATAATACCACCTAAATCTCCCCCAAAATAGGCATAGGAAAAAAAAAAGGAGAGGTTAACCCCTGGGTGACGGGATCATGTATGGTTACTTTCTCTTTTTTCAGACTTTTGTCTGTTTCTCAGATTTTCGAGAGTGACAGTATTAATTTTTTTGACAGGTACTAATTTCATAAATAGAAAGTTATTCCTTAGAAGACGCTGTCGCACACAGTTGAGTGGTGTCTCAGCCTCCGTGGCCAAGGTGTTGCTGTTTGCTTCGGGGACGAGAACACTTTCCTGGACGTTAATTATTTTCCTGGGGCCATTGCTTACCAACCTGATGCCGAGCTGGAGGCTCCTATGGTTTTTGTGATTGTTTTCTTAGCCCTGAAGTGGCCAATCTCGTCTTTGTGTTAATTCCCTAAATAGGTTTTCCCTTGCAATTAAAAGCAGGCAGCAATATCCTTCATCCTTGAAAACCGATGCTTGAGTTTGCTAATTACTTTTCCTCGTATTAAATGCTTGTACTCGTGATGGCCTACAACTGTTTTATAATCTCCATTTGCACCGAAGTGAGGATGCTAAGGGGGATGCCCCGGGGTTTTCCTCAGAGACCATTTGAGTATCTGATGTTTCTTTGGCTGAGAATCATAGCACGAGCTCTAGCACACATTTGCCTATACCATTACCTGTCACCAAGCTGGGGCTGTGAACAGTTGGAAAAGCTCGGGGGTAATCTGCCAGCCTTCCCCAGCTTCGGCATTAAATCGCACGAAGGACAGGAAATGAAGTTCAGGTTCTGCCCCCTCGGTTGCTGCACCCGTCACTGATCAGCCCATGCTTCCTGGGTCTCAGTGTCCCCATCAGCAAAACGGGTGGTTGGGAGAGTTTGGTCATCAGGACGGGCCGTGTGCCACGAGCTCTGGGCGCATGGGCCGCTGTGAGCGCCGGTCTGGTTAGAAGGCCGAGGCCAGCAGTGCATGCCGTCAGCACTGGCTGGTGACCATCCTGTCCTTCGTTGTCATTCATGATGCTTGACTGGGAAGAAGGAACCAATGACTATTAGTGGAACAAACAATAATGGGAAGTCATGATAAGTTGTAATGCTGGCGGGCGATCACCACCACTCCCGTCGCAAGCATGGAGTGGTTACAGAGCACACCCACGCTGTGCCAAGCACATAAGTCAAGAGCACACTGGCCGTAGCTTCTTCATGCGTCTCTGTGGACGGCATATCAGCTGATGCAGGCACCTGGCCCGCCCCACCTGCAAGCCCCAAATATCGCTGGCAGCCATGCCCCCGGGTTTGGCTTGAACCTCTGCTCCCAGGGCGCACCCTCTCTGCCTCGCTCCGTTCTCTTCTGGCACGAGTCGGGCTTTTAGGTAATCTTGGAATTTCTCTTCATGATTCCCATTTTGCCCTCCAGCCACAAATCCCAGGGCTGAGGCCAGAGTCCTGTCGTGGTTTCCCCGGTGCCGGCATCCTTCCCAGACAGTTGTTCAGCCCCAACACCCAGCTCGCATTTCTCTGTCCTGCCTTTCGGGATATTGTGAGAGGCTTTGTCACATGTCCCGCTGGTACCCACATGGCCAAGCTGGGAACTCTAGCCACCCCACTCCCCCAAATTCTTAACATCTTATTTAAATCATTTTAAAGGGGTATCTAAGTCAATAACTAAGTGAAGACCGAATGCCAGCTGATACTAGCAGGAAGGTAGGGTGACTGGTGAATTCTTGACTTTGAGTCATATTGATACTTCAGTTGTGAAGTTCTGTTGGTTTCATGTCAAAGACAAGCAGGGCCCCGTGGCTGGCTGTGGTCTCTCCAAGTCTGGAGCGTTTCTGTTCTGAAGTTCTGTGGCTTCTTGCTGTGCTCGTGTTGGAAGAGGTCTGGGCCCCTTGGCCAGCCTCTAGCTCTGGCTCCCCTGCTGCTGGGCTGCCGGCACCTAGGTCAGTGCAGAGAGTAAGCATGGCCATCTTGACCTGCCTCTTCACCTCCCTTCCCAGGCTTGCTGGGGTCTCAGCTCCCAGTCACTTTTCAGTGATGACTGAAAAATGTTCCTTTGGTAGCAAACAAAAGTCAGCACAGAGGAGCATGTCTGTTTTTGTTGCTGGCCTCCACACGATGCCAGTGCCTGTGGCAAACTGCGGTCATTACAGTCTTGGCCTTTCAAGGCTGACAGCATTGGGGTCTCTCTGTGAATCCTAGCACTGGGGTCTTTGCTCTCCAGGGCTCTAAAGAGACCCCTGCTCTGAGCAGAGCCCCTGAAAGTGTGGGAGCCTGGACCCCTTTCCTGCACATAGCCATAGCCCCTTTCTGTGCCTAGAGAATGATTCACTTTGTCCTCCATATTGACTGGGAACAGGTGGTCCGGGCTGAGGAGCAGCCCGGAATCCTGCTGAGAAGGTAGATGCGGGCAGTTTAGCGATTGCAAATCTGAAGTCTTGGCTCATTCCTTTTGGGGTTCTAATTTGAAGCATCAGTGATTTCAATTTCAGGCTAAAAAAAGATTCAGAATCACTTCAGGGGACCACGGCTGCTGTGCTCAAGGCTCCATAGGCCTAGCAGATGGCAGTGCACTGAGTTGGATAGAGACAGAAAGGAGCCGTGGTCAAGGGCGCGGGCTGTGGATTGTGATCTGGGTTTGAATCCAGCCTCTGTCGCTTGACTGTTTGCATGCGAACTTGGACAGATCTCTCATCCCTTGGCCTCAGTTCCTTAAACTGTAAATAAAAATGTGTTTGAAGCACATAGCATGGCTCCTGGAAGGGTGATATCTCAACAATTGGTATGAATTGTACACGTCACTTTTACAACTTCATTCATTCAGGTGCTGGGCTGCCATGTGCTGTGGGGAGAAAAGACATGAATCAGACTCAGCTCCTTGGGGAACTCAGCCTGGAAGGGAGCAAAAAGCCCCAAGATAAATTTGAAAAAGGGCTTTGCGAAAGAGATGGTGTCAGCACCGTGCTTAGTTGAGTACGTGGGGTTTCCATAGGCAGAACTCAAGAGGGGGGCTCCAGGGACAGCTTAGAGTGTCGGGAGCGTTCAAGGTGGATTTGGGAAGTGGCCAAATGTTATGGAGCTGGGGGTGACTGGGGCTGGTCCAGAGAGGGCCTGGAATGTCAGCTTAAGTAGGGGCGACAATGTCCGGTCAGTGGCGGGGAGCCATAGGAGAATGCCGGAAATGGGACCTCTCCGTGGTGCTGAACCTCTCCAGGGTGTGGGGACCTCTGCAGGGCATGGGACCTCTCCAGGGTGCTGAACCTCTCCAGGGTCCTGAACCTCTCCAGGGTGTGGGGATCTCTCTAGGGTGCAGGGACCCCTCCTGAGAGCTGGGAGGATGGAGCCTCCCTCAGGAGAAGCAGCCTGGTGGGAGGCCTCAGTGCTTCCTTTCTCATTCCCTTCACCTCCCATCCCTGGGTCCTGTATCCTTGGCCTTCCTGGGCACTGCAGCTTATTATTCAGCAAGTGTGCTTGCCTGCTTGCTGGGAAAATCTCTCCTGTGAGGAGAGGTGAAGGGACCAGTATGGCTCGAGCATTTGTGGCAGCCTATGCTCTAAGCCAGCCTTCACTCCGTCACTGAGATCGCAGCTTACATGTCACCTTCCCAGAGGGGACTCACTGGGCACCCTCTGGTTGCCCCTGACTCTGACACTCCACTGTGTGTTTCCTCCACCATCAGAATCATATGTGTTGGGTGGTTGACTTACTGTCCATCTCTCTCATGAGAATGCCTGCTCCCTGCAGGCTGGACAGCTTGCTGACCTGGTCCCTGCTGTGTATCCAGCACCCAGTAGATGATTTATGCTTAACAGAAGTCCCAAAACCTGTGTTCAGTGATGGACACTCCTGAGAAGTAGGCATTTTATGCCTTCTTTGCAGGTGATGGAATTGAGAGATTAGACGGCTGCTGAGGGCCCCGGAGAGAGTGCTGACTCCCAAGCTTGCATCTGACTGATGGCCTGAGAAAGTCTAAAGTTTTTCAGACATAATCTTGTAACTGTCTTCCCCAACCCAGGAAGGATGCTGTAGACCCAGCCCCAGTCTATATGCGGTGAGGTCTACAGGAGGCATAGTGAGCCAAGAGCTCCACGTTGGAAACTTCTGGCCCAGGGTTCTCTGATGTGCCTCTTGACTCCCCTGAAAGGAGCCCTCCTGGGTCCTCACCACCTGCCCTCCCTCCCTCCCTTCCTCCCACGCACTCACCTCCCAATGTGCTCTGCAGGCTCTCGTTAGCATTGATTTGTCTGTCTGCCGTGCCCTTTTGTGGGGCATTTCATGAACAAGCGGTTAGGTTGGCAAATGAAATGAAGGAAGGCCTCATGCTGAATGCCCTGTCGGATCTTCTAATTGATGGAGTTTGTCAGTCCTGGGAACTAGGCTGTGTGCAGGTCAACAATAAGAAAAGTTAAGAACAGAATGGCTGGGGAAGGGGACATGGAAGGCCACGGTTACCATCCGATGCTGCGAAGTCATGAGTGGTCTGCTCTGAGACCACTGAGACCAACCTCCCCCAGGCAGAATTTCCAGTCACCTCTACCTGGACCTTTGGTTTCACGTAACAGACTTTTTCGTGTACCTCCTCGGTGCCTAGCCCTCGCTCGGTCAAGGAGATGAGTGGAGGCCATCTTTGCTCTCAAGGGGCAAAGTGGAGTGGGGAGGGAGGCCCGCAAACCTCTGCTGGGACTCAGAGCTGGGGCACCGAGGAGGGGATGGTTATTCAGATGAGCTAGGGAGGCAGCACACACATCCAGCCTGGAAAGACAGATGGGCCTTAACCCTGGCCCTCTCTCCCTGGTCTCCTGAACGTGCCACACTTCCTCCCACCCCCAGCACTTGCCCACACTGCTCACTCGTGCTCTCTGTTACCTCTCTCCCATCTCCACCTCCTCCACCTGCGTAACTGGCTCACCCTTGGATCTCTGCTTGGTAGCCCCTCCTCAGGGAAGCCTCCCCGACAGTCCCTGAGACAGCCACTAGCAGCACGTGTCCCTGTCCCTTCCTGACCTGACCTCAGGGCCCAGCTCATGACAGGTACACAGTCAGGGTCCGTTAAATGGTGGGAGGCACCACAGGGGGAGGGCACAGCCAGAGGAAGGCTCAGGGGCAGAAGCACATAGACCTGTGTGGGAAATGTCAGGAGGCCCAGGAAAGATGAACAGGATGGGCCCTCCAAGTCAGGGAGGGCCTTAAATGGGAGCTGAGTCATTGGGCCTCACTCTGTCGCCGGAGGCATGCTCGCTCGGGGATTTTAGCAGGAACTTCCGAGGCCTGCCGATCGCTAGGCTGGAGCCTTGCTGGAGAAGGGAGGTGGAGGCAGACTGGAGGCCACTGCCCTTGAGAAGCAGGTGAGGGTGGGGATTAAACGCTCAGTCCCAGGAGGCAGCCCATCTGGGTCCAAATCCAGCTGCCCTACCTATGCGCTGTGTGGCCTCAGGCAAGTTACACAGCCCCTCTGTGCCTCAATTTCTTTGCCAGCAAAGTGGCATTAAGAAGAGTATCTCTCTCCTAGAGCCATTTTCTGCTCCAGGGAGACTTCCCCACCTTCACTCTTCAGGAAGATCCTGTCCTTACCGTGGACCGCAGGACTCTACGGCTCCCAGCCTCCCTGCCCCCAGTCCCCTGCCCATCCCTCCCCTCCCCGGGGACACCCTCCCGCCAGGCCTTCCCTGACCCACCTCATCCGAGAGGTACAGACCTCCACAAACTGCAGTGCAGCCGCTACTGAGGGATGTGTCTCTTCTCAGCTTTGCCACGCGTTGAGTTTACATGACCCAAGGATGTGCTGGCTGAACATCTCCCCTCCAGAGCCCGGGTCCCCTCTGCGGGCAGAGCCCTCTTCCAGGGGGCGCCTGGGGCCATCCCAGCACCCAGGAGAACAGAGTCTGGTGCAGCAGGAGCCTAGAGGATGTCTGTTGGTTGAATGGATGAGCTGTGATCCCGGCCCTGGCCCAGAGGCTGGCTGACACCAATGAGGACAGCGGGGCACCCTGAGAGCTCATACCGGGCACTTCCGCGTCGGAGGGGTGGCTGGTCTCTCCTAGACCACCTCCCTCGCATCCCCCCAGTCAGGGCCAGGACCTCGAAAGGCGGACAGAGACACAGGGGGCGACTGACTTACATCAGAGGGAACCGCACTTGGCCAGTCCTTCCCCTGAAGTTCCAGAATTCTCTCAAGAATTCTCTCCCGCTGCCTACTCAAACCCCACAGCCTTTATAGGGGGGTGTGTGCCCCTGCTCTCAGAAAACGTTAGGGATTTGGAGTAAACTCTGCCCCCGTGTATTCTTGCTGAGGGGTTTTTACATTAGTGCTGCTTCTTTAGGGTTGGCGTAAGTCACGTCCACCCGGGGAAAACTGGGAATACAGACAAGCCAAAGGGAGAAGTCAGCTAACGCCGACAGGAGACGGGGCTGCCATACTGCTTACCTTCTCAGGTTGTCATTTCTTTGTACGTGTCTGTCAGAGACACATTTTGCCACGTGTGCATACGCGTGTACTCTTTTTGTGCATATCCTTGTTATTGTGATAAAATACACACACCATAAAACTGACCAGTTTACCCATTTTTTAAGTTTAAGCCATTTTGTGCGACCATCTCCTGTCTCTAGTCCCAGAACGTTTTCAACCCCCATGAAGACACCCGTCTCCATTAGCAGCCACCTCCCATCCCACCGCTTCCCTGCGCCTCGGGCCGCCACCGATCGACTTTCTGTGTCCATGGGTTTGCCTGGACACATGGGTTTGTTCTGGACGCTCCATTGGCCTGGAGTCCTACGACACGTGGCCTTTTGTGCTGGCTCCTTCCACTGAGAACGTTTCCACGGTTCACCCGCAAGGTAGCGTGTGTCGGCACATCCTTCTTTCTGTGGCCAAATAACATTCCGTTGTGTGGACGACCCACACTGTGCTTGTCCATTCGTCCGCTGGTGGACGTTCAGATGTTCGGGTGCTTTCCGGCTTTGACTCTCGTGCATAAGGCAGCTATGAACGTGCGTGTGCAAGCCTTTGTTGGGGTCTCTGTTCCCGGTTCCTCGGGGTGTGCACCTCCAAGCGGACTTGCTGGGTCATGTAATTCTGTGTTTATGTAAACTGCTGACCCAGCCTCGGGGGGAAGCGACAGGCGTTCCGTGAGCGCCTAGTAAACGGCCATCTTTATGCTCAGCCTGGCGGGGGAAGCGGGAGAGCGGAGGGAAGGGGAGGCAGCCCCGGCCCACGGACCCAGAACTCAAACCCACCAGCACCTTCACTGCTGGACAGCCTGTGCTGGCTGCAAATGACATCAGCCACGGTGATGACGGTAACAACGGGAAATGCTCCCATCCCACGCGCACGGACTCACTCGGTGCTCAGTTTCATTGGGATATTCCTGTCAGCTCTTTGTTTTTCTGCGTGAGGAGCCTGGGGCACAGAGAGGGGAACTCACTTGCCTGCAGACGCACAGCAAGCAAGCAGCCAAGCCGGGCTGTGGTCCAGGCAGGTGATTGCTTCGGAGGCCATGCTGTGAGCTTCTCCACCGTGAGGCGTGGAGTAGGGGACGGGGTGAAGGGACTGGCCAGGGAAGGAGCACGGTGGGCTGGGGGGAGGGGGACAGGAACAGAACCAGTGCTTGTGTGCACTGGTGAAGCAGCATCCACGCAAAGCATCCTGCCCAGCATCCAGCATGCGGCTAAGCAAGGGGCAGGGCCTGAGAGATGGGGGTTGGGAGGTGGTGGGGTGGGAACATCTCCCAGGGCTGTGGTGTCACCGTCACTGGAGCTGGCCTGGAAGTGGTAGGACACACTTCAAAATGCACCTTCCCAAGGGGGTGGCTTTTGTTAAGGAGACGCTTAGGCCCGTTGACCCTGGGTTTGCAGAGGCTGGGACAGGAGGCAGTAGGGCTCGGGGGGGGGGGGGGGGGGGCGCAGAGCAGCCAGGAGACCGCTGGTGGCACAGCAGGAGGGACTAGAGGACGGATGTGCAGACGGGCAGACAGCTGGGTTTCGGTGACTGATCACCTCGGAGGCCATCGGCGGGTGGCTGGGAGGAGGGCCAGAGGTGGGAGGAATGAGGGAACCCGGGAAGGACACCTCAGATGAAGTGGGTCATGGCCTCCTGGGGGGGCAGTGGGGGCAGCGGGTGCCAGCAGTAGCTCCAAGGCGGGGGGCAGTCCCTCGAGCCCCAGGACTCCCAGCCAGGTGGGCGGAGTTTGTGTCTGCTGACAGGTCAGGGTCCCCCACGGGAGCCGCCCTGTCTGCTGCCACTGCCACCTCGTGTGGATGCCCCCCTCTCAGCCCTGTGCCCCCAGAGCGCAGGTCCGGGACGCTCTGGTTCACCAGCAAGGACGCTGAGGCTCAGGAGGACCACAGGCCTGGGTCTCACGGCGGGCCTGGAGCCAGAGGGCCTCAGTGCCCTCCGTGTCTTCCCAGGGCGGGCCTCATCGCCCGGCACGGAGGCCCAACCAGAGACGGCAAAGTGGTTCAGGGCCCGAAAGGAGGCGTGGACTAAGCAGATGGAAAGTCCGTGGAGGGAGAGGCTGTGACTGATAGGAAGATACCTGGAGGGCTTCCTGGAGGAGGTAGGAGAGCAGGGTCTTTCCACCTCAAGGGGAACCGGTTAAGGATGGAATAAAAGCCAGAGCGACCCCGTCTCCCCAAAATGCTTCTCAATTGTGTGATTCTAGAATTTTCTGTATAATTGAGAGAACTCATTTCGAACCGGCTCAGCACGTAGAATGCGCTGATTTGAGTGACGAAAATTCCAGGGATGTTTGGCTTCAGGCCCAGCTGGACACAGGCGCTCGCTCAGCAGTGTCCCCCCAGGACCTTGCTCCCCGTCTCAGCTCTGGGTTCCTCTGTGTTGGCTTCTCGCCAGAGCGAGCTCTCCCCACAAAGGTGGCAGAGTCAGGATCTCCAGGACTTTATCGCATTATGGAGGAACCCCAGCAAACAGGAGCACCCCATTGGCCTGCCTCAGGTCACAGGACTGTCGCAGAGCCAGTGATGGACGAGGCTGATGGAAGGTGCCGGGCAGGGTCACATGCCCTCCCCAGCAGGGGTGGGCTGGCTCCCAAAGGAAGGTTGAGTCCCGGGTATAGGGACAAGGAAGGCAATCAACGGGGCCGGCAGATTCACCAGCCTGCGATGGATTTCTGCCTCTCTGAGCTCATCATGCACACTGTCCACGGGCCCATTCAGCCCTGGCCCTGAGGCGGGACTCTGTGTTCTGTGCGGGAGAACACAGGTTCTCTGATTCCCCCATTCCAGTGACACAGACCCTGTGGTAAACTGAGGCAAAGGGGCCCCAAATTCCATGCTCTGTGGAGTATCCAGACCTGGTCCCAGGCACAGGCAGGGGCATGTGGCCACGTAAGGTGTCTGTGCCTTGTAAGGACCTCCAGGTCCCTTCCACACCGCCCCCCAGGCTTGGCTGAGCAGTGTCCCAGTGTTCAGAGGCTGAGCACGCCCCTCCTCTGCCCCAGAAGCCTTCAGGCCACAGCTCCTGCATGGAGCACAATCTCGGAAGTCGCGACTCTTCCTGGTTTGCACACGGCCGGCTTCTTGCTGTCCCCACATGGTGGAGAGGGCAAGAGACCATCTCTCTGGGGCCCCTCTTACAAGGGCACTAATCCCATCATGGGGCCCCCACCCTCGTGACCTCATAGAACCCACTGCGAGTTAGGGCTTCAACATAAGAATCTGGGGGGAACTCAAACCTTCAATGTCCAGAAGAGCGTGCTAGGGAAACGAGCTCCTGGCCCTTTGACCCGCCGTGCGGGGCGAGGGCATGTATGGAGCTCCCTGGAAGACTCGGCCTCGGCAGGCAGCAGGGAAACGATCTCTCCTGCCTGAGACTCTCAGCCACTTGCACTGACTGGCCCAGTGTCAGGAGGCAGCCGGGGGGACCAGGAAGGCTACTCTCTCGGCAGCTGGTCCCCAGCCTGTGGTAGCAGGGGCCACGCAGCACTGGGAATAACAGCACTCTGTGCTCATGGCTGAGCGCCCACCGTGGGCCAAGACCTCCTCCCGCCCCCACCAGCCTCCCAAAGGGACGTGGCTTCAGGGAACCGGGGTTTGGTGAGCATGCCAACCTCGGGAGGGAGAGACAAGGCAGGACGTGAACCCGCGTGCAGCTCTGGGCGGGTAGCTCTTGAACACTGTGTGTTCTCCTGGGTCAGGGAAGGGGGCCACCCGGGCCCCAGCACCCCCGGGCTCTGTTGCGTCTTCCTGGGACATGTCAGTCCCTGGGCAGGAGGTGACTCAGCCCGGGGCCTGGTGGCAGCAGTCCAGCCCCCGCAGCGGTGATGTGGGGACCGTGGTGATTAGTTTCCATTCCAGTGTCTGGCCTGGCCTCGTCTGTTCCAGGAAGAAATTGTGTTAATTTTCTAGGAGTGCTTTTTAATAAGCCTTCTGGGCAGAATGGCCTGATTTGGTTTGGGTGGGGGGGTGTGCATTTTGGTTTGGTTTTTGTTTTTGTTTTTGTTTTGAGAACAGGCTGTGTGCCCAGCAGCATCCCTTGGCCAGCCCTCTCCCTGCCCGCGGCCCCGCCTGCACACCCCTGCCTCCACCGCGTCCTCCCCGCATGGCCCTCCCACTTGCCCAGCGTCCCTGCTGGGCAGGGGCCACCCTACACGGAGAGCCGCCTCCTCATTTGTTTATGGCGGCCCAGATGCAGCTCTTGGCACAAGGCACGGGTTATTGTTCTGGGGACCGGGGGGTGACGTGACAGATGTGGTGACCGTCGGGCTCAGTGACCGTGTGAGGTCCGGCCAGCAGGTCTGGGCCCAGATGCTGACGCCACCCTCTCTCCTGCTTTGCACCGTAAGGCCTGTGTGGGGTCACCCCTGAGGAAGAGGTGCCTTCAAAGATCATCCTGTTTTCCTGCAGAAATGGGAACATGGCCACCTCGCTCAGAGCAGGAGCTCGCCTGGAGGAGGGGCTGCCCTGGGATGGCCCCCCCCCTCAGTTCTCACCTCTGTCCCCGAAGTAACCAGGCTGGGCGGCGGGGGCGGGGGGCACTGGGAAACAGAGGACACCATGTGATCTACTCCATGATCACCGAGTCTCCAGATTGATGGAGACAGAGAGTGGACAGTGGACGCTGGGGCCGAGGGGGGGAGGGGGGGGTCACCATGTCACGGGGACAGAGTTTCCTTTTGGGAAGATGGACATTTCTGGAGACAGATGGTGCGGACGGCTACCCAACAGTGTGGATGTAGTTAATGCCGCTGAGCTGTGCGCGTAGAGATGGTTAAAATGCAAATTTCGTGTTGTGTGTACTTTGCTCCAATTAAAAAAAAAATTTTTTAAGGGAAGCAATGTTCTTGACTTAAAAAAAAAACCAAAACACAACTTCTTGAACAAGAAGGCTTTACCGTTAGAGCTTGGGCTGGTCACGGCCTGTTTCCTTAGCTCCGAAACAAAATGGGTGACATCCCTGCGCCCTGCACATGGCCCTTGGGTCCGCAGAGTCTGGGCCGTGTGGTGACCTGTCCCGTGGGGGGACGCACCCCTCACACCTACGTGTGTATTCTCTGCAGCCGTGCTTGAAATGGCAAAAAGATGGGAAGGACCCTGACGGCCTGTGGCCCGTAGGGCTGAGTCGGGGAGGGGACCGCATGCATCCCGCCCTCTGTGCACCTTTCCTCCCCCACCCACAGCCCCTTGACCTGCTTCCTGTTTACTCAGGGCTCTTATCCACGCAGGGGTCAAATTCACAGTGTGTCAGGAGTCAGTCCCGCTCCCCCCCAGATGGGACCAGACACTCACCTGCATCCAGAGCACCTGGCACAGGCAGGTGTCCAATAATTCCTCGTCACACGAGCAGAAAGTACACACGAGTTAGAAGCAAAGAGGGGAGCGTGCATGCGAGGGCACAGAGCTGTCCCCAGTGAGTGTTCCTCAGTGACAGACACAGGACGATCGCCGTAGTTGACAATATCTGTGCCGTGTTGAAAACATGCAAAATCCTGTATTCATTCTCCATGCTCTAGATTTCCCTAGGGAACACAAAAGTGCACAGAAAGTGCTGGAAGTCTGCGCACCGACGTGGTAACAGGGTGACCCGGGGCGGGGGGGGGAGGAGATGGGTGTGTGGTGAGTCAGGGGCATCTGGCTCTTCTGGAACGTAACTTCTTTAAAACTTGCGTCCGTCCCTAATGAAAATGGCATCCGTGGTGAGGTGACGGCTCTCGGGCCGGGGGTGCTGTGGCTGCATTCTTGTCCCCGTCTCTCCAAGGACCTGTGTCACTCTTAGCCACCCTCGGCGGGGAGCCTCCGAGCCAGATACAAGTCTCCGGGAAATGCATGCCCCGTTTGTGTCACCTGCGATTTCCCAGAGTCGCGGGGAGGTGCCTGGGAAGGTGAAGGAAGCTGGTGTGGGAGGGCTGTCCCTGTAAATCACACAGACTCGTAACCGTTCACAAAAGCGGTTCACAGGTGATGCTGCACGGTGTCACCTTCCTCCCTGACTTAATGCCGAGTGCCCCTTTGTCACTCACTTGGTGCCTTATCCGTTGACCGCCCATGTCCTGTACATTCCCCCCCTCCCCTCGCTGGCGCTTGCCGTGAGGGATTTAAATTTGAACCGAATGGAAAATCAAAGTTTCCAAGGCCGGGGCACTTTCAGCCACAAAAATCTACCTGGAATCCAGAGCGATTGCCAGTCGTTCCTAGGAGTGGTTTGTGATCCAGCACGGTGCGCGAAGCGTGCGGACGGCTCTGTCTGGTTGATGGCAAAGCTCGTGAACCCGCCCAACTGGAAGAGCCTCCCTGGGGAATGCCGGTGACGAGGGGCAGGCCCCAGGCCCGGTCAACTTTCCCATCCTGGCGCCCGGTCCCCCGTGACTTTCTCCCCGGCCCCGGGAGCTCCCAAGAAAGAGGCTCCGTGCCGTCACCCCAGAGAGGCAGACCGATGACAATCCCGGGTGCTGGGCCATCACGCAGGCGACCTGCCCTCTCCGGCCAGCCGAGCCGCAAGCCGAGCAGAGGCTCCCCGCCTGCTCAGCTGCCCCTGTGCCCGTGCCCTGTAACAGACAGGCCCCAGGGGGATAGTGGCTGGAATTGAACAATGGAAGTCTGTTCCTCCCTCCTCCCAAGTCCCAAACGGGCCTCCCCAGCGGCAGCCACTGTCGTCCACGCTGCAATTCAGAGAGCCAGGCTCGGCCCCTCCCCTGGCTCCTCTGCTCTGGACGTGGGGAAGCCCTGGTCACTGGGCCCCACCGCATCTGGCTGGCAGGAGGGCGGTGCAAGGAAGGGCACACGAACCCCCGGTCGTGTTCCGCGGGCGAGAGCCGTGTCTCGGGGTTACTCCTCGCTGCGGGGCAGGGGGTGGTCAGTGCCGCCAGCTCCCCGTGCATCGGGAAGGAGAGCCCGCGGCCAGTCCCCACCGCTGACCGACGGGTGCCTCGTGACGGATCCTAGTGGACAAAGTTAGGGACTTCTAAGAGAAACACAATGCAGAAAACTTGCCCTGAGTTCTGCGCCGTATCTGTGGTTACTCTTCGTAGGGAGGGATGCCGAGCAGTGGCCAGTGTGTGATTTTAGCAGCCTGAGATCTTGCAACCCGGGCGAAGAGGTTCTCTCCATCCCTCTGGGCCCCAGGAGGCCACAGTAATGACACTGGCCACTTGAACTATCAGCCTGGCATTCTTGTCCCCATTTTATAGATGAAGATCCAGGGGCTCACCCAGGATTGCAGGGTCCAGACTTGACGGTGCTTGTGGAAGAACCGGGATGCCTCCTGCCTGGGCCCCTCCGACCTCTCCCCCACCTCCAGCGGGAGGGGCAGCTCTGGGGGAGTTGCAGGGGTGAGGCGGGCTGAGAGGGTGGCTCTCAGAGAAGGGGACTGCACGTGGGCGTGACCTGGGGGTGCCCCTGTGCCCCACCCCTGTCCGCGGGGCCCAGGTGCATCACACTGTGATCCCGGGTCTGGGCCCAGGTCCCAGTGTCACGCAATCTTCGCATGGCCCAAAGGGGTCCTTACAAGGGCACTAATCCCATTCGTGGGGCTCCCCTTGTGACCCAATCACCTCCCAGGGCCCCACCTCCCAATCCCATCACTTAGGCAGGGACACAAACAGGTAGTCGATAGCCAGGAACCCAGCTTATTCTAGGAAATGTTCCTCTTGCAAATGTTGGTAATTATTCAGGTATTATTATTATTATCATTATTATTATTATTATTATTATTACACAAGAAAGTCTAAGCAGATTTACAAAATGCGCCACCCAGATCCACGGAGCTTCCGCCAGCACAGCACAGGGCCCTTTGTTCTGAGCCGCCCGGACCCCCTCTTCTTCGCTTCAGTAAAAGGAGGCAGGGTCCCTCCCCCTGGATCCCAGTTCACCAGGGATGGTCGGCAGGGGACACCCCGCCAGAGTGTCCTCACCTGTAAGTGGGGTTGGGCGAGTGTGCAGGGGCAGGACTCGGTGACCTCATGAGCGGCTCATCCAGCACAGAGCCCAGTGGTTGGCGGGTCCTCAGGGATCACACGGTTTCTGCTCCGGCCTCTGCTTCGGAAGCGTCCCTTCCCGGCAACAAGTGTTCACGCTGGCCCACCGCCCTTGGACTCGGGGGCACACACGCCGAAGTGATTAGTGCACTTATCAGACCATGCCATCAACCTCTTTGCAGGAGGAAATTAGCCCCAGATTGCCGCGTGCCTCACGGTGCGCCGTGGACCGCCTTCCAGCTTCTTCTCGCTGGCCCGGGAGCGCTGCCGTGCACGGACCTGCCCGCGCGGGCCGCCTAGACGGACCCCTGAGAGCCCCAGGCTCAGCGCACCTGGCCGTGCAGCCGAAGCAGGCTGGTGGCTCCCAGACCTCGCACGGGGCTGAGCCTGGCACACAGCGGACTCACTGGCCCTCTCGAGGCTGTTCTGGGTGCCCGGGTGGCCTCACCTTGGGATTTCCCTGCACTGCCTGGAGGGCGAGAGGGTCTGAGGTTACAGGGCTCCCAGCATTCTGGGGGTGCCGGCACACCCAGGGAGCCCGGTCTTCCTCTCTGTCCCAGCCCTATGAGTGTCAGGTGTCACTCATGTGAGTGCACATCCTCCATGAGGTGCTTGCTGCCTGGAGGGGTCTGGAGGGAGGTTGAGATGCTCCCTCTCTCTCTCTGTCTCTCTCTCTCCCTCCCTCCCCCTCCTTCCTGCCGTCCTTCCGCTCTTTTGTCTTTCGAACCTGGATTCTGCTTTCCAGGAAGTATTGCCCTGCTCGCCCGGCCAGGCCTTGAAGACAGGCAGGGATAGAACAAAATTGGGAGCCCAGGCCCCCCTGCCCCCTGTCTGTGAATAACAAACAAAGGTCCGTTCCCCTGCAGGCACACCCGGGTCTGGTCAGGCTAGCTGTGGAGGTTCTCGTTGGTGGGAAAGGGCAGGATTCTTGCCACCAGGTCGAGTGCGGAGTGTTCATTTGGAAAACCTGTATTGAGAATCCATTCTGAGCCCTACAGGGACTCGGCCAGGAGCGGGGGCATTCCCTGGAGCCAGTGCGCCGTAAACATGTCAGCGAAGAACCGTGGCAGGACGTTGAAGGGACGGTGGAGAGGGAAACCGGTACACCCACACCTGCACACGATGCATGCACGCACACACACATGCACGCCGCAGGAGGTCAGTAACAGCCATTCACAGCCCCTAATCCCTGGGGCCTGGAAATGTCACCTTATATGGAAAAAGGGTCTTTGCAAACGTGAATGCAAAAAACATGGGGACGACCCTGGTTTCTCCAGGGGGAGGTTAAATACCATCACTCGTGTCCTCATCCGAGACAGGGAGGGAGGCCGTGCCTTCTGAGGATGTGGACCCGCTGACACCCTGATTTCTGACTTCTGGCCTCCAGAACTGAGAGAGAATAAATTGCTGCGTTCAACTGTCAAGTCTGTGGTCGATTGTCACGGCGACCTCAGGGCAGTTGCACACACACGTCCGTGCCCGGACGCTGTGGGAGTGACAGCAGGGACAGAGCCTTTATCTCTGGGGGATCAGGAAAGAACCCCGGAGGGGAGACATCTAGGCTGAAACCCGCAAGCGGGGAGGGCGCTGGGAAGGGTGGGCCAAGCAGCGTGGGCGGTGAGTGCAAGACCCTGCCCAGGGCAGGAAAGGGCTCCATATGTTCTAGAACGCCCTGGGAGGGAGCGGATGCAGTGGGGAAAAGGACGGGACCCAGGTCCCACAGGGCCTTTTAAGTTGCAGGAAGGCCCAGGGCAACGGGGGGCCATTGGGGTTTTTGAGCAACGTTGGGCCGAGTGTAAGGATTTATGAAGACCCGCACGGAGAGCTGGCCTTCAGGAAATTACAGCCTGCATTTACTTATCCCCTCCGCGCCCCCCTTTTCTGCAATGACATCTTTTTAATTATTTTCTAAATTGGGGAAAAATACACATAACGATTTACCATCTTAAGTGTGTTTAGTGCACAGCTCGGTGACATGAAGCGTATTCCCACGTTGGTGCAGCCATCACCACCAGCCGCCTCCAGAACGTTCCATCTTCCCCAACGGACACCCTGTCCCCATGAAACACGGGCCCCCAGCCCCGGCGCCCGCCGTCCACTCTCTGTCTCCACGAATCCGACCTCTTTGGGTCCCTCATGTTGCTGGAACCTTGCGGTATTTGTCCTCGTATGTCTGCCTCCTTTATAAGGCTGAACAATAGTTCATCGTGTGCCTATGCCGCATTTGGTTTATCCGTGGACCCTTGAGTTTTCCACGCTTTGGCCGCTGTGAGCCATGCTGCTGTGAACGTGGGTGTGCAAATATCTGCTGGAGTCCCTGCTTTCAATTAATTCTTTTGGATGTATACCCAGAAGTGGGACTGCTGGGTCCAACGGTAATTTCGTATTTAATTTTTTGAGGAGCTGCCATCACGATTTCTGCCGCAGCTGCGCCATTTACGTCCCCGCCAACGGTGCGCACGGTTCCAGTCTCTCCACATCCTTGCCAGCCCCTGTCATTTTGTTGCTCCAAGAGTAGCCATCCTAATGGGCGTGCGGCGGCATCTCATCCACGGTGTGGATTTGCACAACGGCTAGCCGTGTTGCGCAGCTTTCCAGGTGCTTATTGGACATTTGCACGTCAGCCGCGGAGAAGCATCGACTCAAGTCCTTTGCCCATCTTTTAATCAAAATGACTGTTCTTGTTGTTGAGTTGTAGGACTTCTTTATGTATTGTGGATATTAATCCCTTATCGGCTACATCCCTTGCCAAGTATTTCTCAGGGTCGCCTTTTCACTCCGTTGACCATGCCCTTTCATGCACGCAAGGTTTTCATCTTGATGAAATCTGACTTGTCTCTTTTCCCATTTGTCACCTGTGCCTTCAGTGGCATGGCCCAGCAATCGTGACCATCCTGCTGTTCCTTTTTTCTCTTTCATATCACTTCCCTCTCGCTCATGAGACCCCATGCCACTGTCCCACCTAAGCATCCGGCACGGTCCCTCAGAAATGTCCCGTCACGGCGGCGACTCTGACTCGGGACCCCGTGTGGCACTTGGTAGCTCTGCCCCGGCCCCGTTCTCCTCCAGTCTCTTCCATCCCTCCGCTGTCCCTGCCATCAGCGTGTTGGGGGACTGGGTCAGTTGGCTGTAGGCTGCCCACACCCTGGATGGATCTCTGCCTCCTGTGTGTCTCTCAGGGCCGCCATTTTCTGGCAGCCCCGTTGTGCTGGGTCCACCAGCACAGGGGCGGGGGGACCACATGCTCCATGCCTCACATCCTCAGGGCCCCAGAGATCGGGCAGCAGGTGGCCAGCTCCTCCACCAGGAAGCCCCTCTGGCCTTCCACCAGGGGGCCTCTCTCCGGGGCGGGCCCTGTGGGCACTGATGAGCTCACCAGAGCTGGCACACGGTGCTTTCCTAATCCCGACACACCTTCCTCGGTTATTAGCAGGGTCCTCCCATCGTGAAGAGCGTTCCCTCATCAGATACGACGATTGGGCAAAAATGCTATCTGTCCAAGGGGGCAAAATACGTGCTGAACTCTTTCCTCTTCATTGTCAAGTTTCTCTGCAAGGACTGGTGCTCTGTGATCTGCGTTCATGTCCAGGAAATTGGCTTGGTATCGCTTCTTCTGGAGGGGGCCGGGGGTCTTTTTCTCTCTTTGTCTCTGTCTCTGTCTCTCTGTGTGTCTCTGTCTCTGCCTCTTAACACCATGACAGACGTGGGATTTTGTACATAAAGTGTGTCTAAATCACAGTTGCAGGACATTATTCCCTTTGATGTCCAGATTGTTTCATTTTGCAGGTGCCCGGGTCTGGGCACCTGTCCTCAGCTTGCACCCGTGACTCCCCCACCCCTGTCGCCCCTCATCAGTCAGCCCCTCAGTCCGTAGTAATCTCTGTCTGTGACCCAGCCTCCCGGGACCCATGTGGCTGGACAGTGCCCTTTGCTTCTGTTGTCTCCTCGGTCCCCTCTGCCCCTCCTGGCGGCCTTCCAAATCAACACACCGTATTTCAAGAAATTAAAATTAATAATCTTTTTCTGAAGCCCTCTTTCTTTTCTTCCTCCCTCCCTCCCCTCCTTCCTTCCTTCCTTCCTCCCTCCTTCCCTCCCTCCCTTCCTTCCTTCCTCCCTCCCTCCCTCCCTTTCTGTTAGGGTGGCCAGGGGGGTTGGTGGGTGTGGGGAGGTGTCGACTCTTGGCCAGGTCGAGCAGGAAGTGGCAGGTTTTTCGAGGAGCTCTGTCCGGGGCTCATCCGGGATTCCAGGATGTGGGCTGTGATCAGGCTAGAGAAGAATCTGTTTTGTAGTTGGGGTCCACTTTCTGAGAATGTAGGGCACCATGGCCTAGAAAAGCAAAGAGTTAGGGCCAAGTGCAGAGAGCTGTGAGTTTGGTCTGTAAGTGAGGCTGGGGCGGGGGAGCTTTGAAGAGATGCCTTTCGCTTTCCTTTTCTTTCTGTGGAATGACCACCCCAGTTTCCGTATTTCGGTACTCGCCACGTCCCGGCACCGTCCCGGACACTTGGCATGAGCTCCCCACGCTCCGGGGGGGGGGCAGGGGTCTCCAGGCCGCGTCGGCTGTGAATGGGGGCGGAGGGCATGTTCTGTTGTAAAAAGGGATTCCATAAAATAGTCAAAAGTTAGATTTTTATCAAGAAAAGAAAGGCCCGAGAATGCAGGTGTGGCTCAGAGGTGCCGTCCACGCTGCCTTCCCACACCTGTGTCTGTTGGGAGCGTACAGGTGACCCAGGGCACCTGGGGCCGGTGCCGCCCCCGGGCCTGGTGCAGTCCGCTCCCTCGGCTTGAAAGACAGATGTCATGGGGACGCCTAGCATCTAAATGTAGCGTTTCTTGGAAAAGAGCAAGCACGGTCATTGTGCTTTGAAAACATTAAGTCTCCGAAGTCACGAATGTATTTTCAGAAATAGGGGAAATTGAATTAGTTCATTTCCCCATGTGGTTCTGAGGAACCTTTGGACGTGTTTTCAGTGAGGGGCCGCGGGCGATCGGGGGACAGAACGGCCGAGGGGGCATCCAGTTACATCGCAGGTGCCAGCCCCTGAGATGCTGGCTTGGGAGGCCTGGCATCCGGGATGGCCGTCCCAGCCAGGCCAGTGGGATCAGGGGAACCTGCCCTGGGCCTGCCCCGTCTGCCCACTCGGGAGTCACCCTGCCCCAACCCACAGCCACTGCAAGGGGCACCCAGGCCACCGTGTGCTGTGTCGCCCTGTCACCACCCTTGCACAGAGCTCGGCCTGTGTGCCCGGCTCTCAGGGCCCATCCAGTGAGTGCTGAGTTAGTCAGGGGCTGAGGCCTTGGGTTGCCATCCTCGTGACGGAGAAGTCAGCACTGAGAAAAAGGGACCAGGATCCGGTTTTGTCTGTGGGCAGAGGGTGTGTGTGCATGTGACCCTGGGAGCATTCAATGGCACAGCCCGGCAAGCTGCTCTCGGATTTCTCTGAATCAGGAGCCACTTGTAGAACGTCTAAGAGTCCGAGAATGCCCTAGACTGTCCTCAGTTGTAGGCAACTGGGCATTGACTTATTCTAGAAAAATCAGCTCCTCTCGGCGGTTGGCTGGGGTGTCTACCCTTGGTTTCCTCGAAGCTAGGCCCTCGGGGCTCGCTCTGGAGCGGAGGCCTCCCCGCCTCCCTCTGCCACCACCCCCACCTCATCCAGCCCTCCAGACACAGCCAGTCCTGGGGAGGCATCGGGGTGCCCAGCTCCACGAGGATAAGTCACCACGCTGTCCTCTTGGGGGGCTGCCCTCTGTGTTCACCTGTGGGGGCCGCTGTCACAAAATGCCTGTTGGGGGGTTTGGACGACAGAGGCTCGTTAGCTCCGTCGGGAGGCCAGAAGTCCCAAATCCAGATACAGGGAGGGCCACACCCCCTCCTCCAGCTTCTGGGGCCAAAGGCGTCCCTGGGCTGTGGCTCCGCCCCTCACTCTGTCTCCGTGGTCACAGGCCCGTCTCGCTGTGTCTTTTCTCTTCTTACAGGGACACGAGTCATTGGAGCAGGGCCCACCCCGCTCCACTATGACATCGTCTTCATTCATTGCCTCTGCGAAGACCCCATTTCCAAATAAGGTCACGTTCTGAGGTTCTGGATGGACGTGAATTTTAGGGGGACACTATCCAACCCACAACACCCGCTTATAAAGCAAAACTTCTGCTTTCTTTTCCCCCTGAGAAGTTTTTATTAAATCCACACGAAGAAAAACCTTATCGTGTCTAATCCCCGTCCTAGGGACCCCTTGTGAGGTCTCCGACCTGCTCTTTCTCCCCCACACCTCCCGTCACCTGTTCCCTGGAGGGGCAGCCACAGTCCCCCTTACCATCGAGAGCACCAGGCTGGGGGCAAGCGCTTCACTTCTCCCGAGGATTGGGACGACAGAGCCAGGGCCCCTGTGTCCTGCCCCAGGTGGGGAGACCGGGAGGCCCTACTCTTAAGGCGTCTCACAGTGCTGGGCAACCAGCGATACAAACAGAAACTCCAGACCCGTTGGAGCTCCCTCCCGTCCCCCTGGCCCGCGGCCCCGGACACTCACAAATCTGCTATCTGTCGCTGCAGTCTTGTGGCCATTTCGTATAAATGGGACCACACAATCTGTGGTCGTCTTCCACTTAGAGCTGATGCCTTTCGTCCTGCCGTGAAGCCGCCTCCCCAGACTGGGGTGATTTGCTCACCATCGCTGAGCCTGGCCGTGACGTGGATGTGTGGTAAGGCCGGCCGCGGGCTGAGATTATGGAGTCAGGTAATGGCAGATAAAGTGCTGGGGGTCGTCACCGACCCCGGACATAGATGTGCTGTCCCCGTTCAGAGTTTGCGCCGCTTAGGAATCGCATCCAGTGGCTTCCAACAAACTCGGAGGCTTTAGTCTAAAGAGAGATGGTGTGATTTTTTGTGGGGCCGGAAATCCACGGGCCCTACCGTAGCCCCATGAAGCCACCAAGAACCAGGCTTTGTGGCTGTCAGCGTGGGGTCACCCCGGAGTCCAAGAGGCCCATTCTGCCCCAACAGGTCAGGCAAGTGCCAGGCAGCAGGAAGGGGAAGGGCCAGGAACAAGAGGGGGTGCGCCCTGGGCCCGCCCCTCGCGGACAGCCTCTGGTGAGCTTCTCCCCGGTCTGATTTGCAGTGAGGCTGAGTCCCCGTAGCGAGGAACGAGAGGAGGACGGAATGGGTGTCAGCAGACGGGGTCTGCCACAGGGCTGACCGCCAGGCCCTCTGTTGTACATCTGGGGAAACTGAGGCCCAGAGTTGGGGCGGGGCTCACCTGTCAGGTGGTCGCCCGACCCCCGCATCCTGTTACCAAGTTCGGGGTGGGACAACAGATGAAGCGTCCGGGACGTTTGCAAGAGGAGGTTTCTGTGTGGCCCCTTGACAGTGACAGTGCTCTTTATATATTGAGGCTCTCCCCTAGTATTGCATACAGGGCGCCCTGCAATGCAGGGACCCGCCTGCCGGCCTTCACCAGGCTGTGTGCAGAGCAGGGACGGCCGGGCCTACTTTGCAAACAGAGAAGCTGAGGCCCAGAAAAGTATGGCAGGGAGGGGCCTGGGTGGGAAGGAAGGAAGGGATGTGTGCCCCACGTGCCTCCTTCCATCATGGAATGAACACCCTCGACATCAGCTCCCCTCCCCGGAGACTGCGTTCACCCTGCACATCCCCCCAGGACCTCGTGCGGCCCCTGCCTGGGCCCCGTCCCCCCAGGGAGGCCCACTGACCCCGCCAGAATCGCACCTGAGCTCCTTTCTTCCAGCTCCTCCCGGCTCTAAATCACGGGCTTCCCTGAGGGGGGGTTCGGCTTTAGGAAATCCCCTTGCGGGGGGGGGGGGGGGGGAGTTGCATTTTAAGTGGCATCCTTGAGGTGTGAGGCCCGCCTGGCCTGTAGCAGTCAGCGCAGCCCGGGACAGGCTGCAGCACACGCAATCCCGAGGCCTCAGTGGCTTTGCCGTGCTCTGTGTCATGTTGTCCCCGCTTACAAACCCCGGTGGAGGGGCCCCGCCCCTGCCGGGCCGCTGTGGCCCGTGGCCAAGGCAGGTTGACGGGGAACGTGGTGGGCGGTGTAAGGCTTGTGAGTTCCACCTGGAAGGACACACGTCACCTCTGTTCCCCTTGCACTGGCCACACCCAGCCTCAGGAGGGTGAGAAGAAGCCTGCCTGTGTCCAGACAGGAAAGGTGGGGTTCCGCTGAACCCCCCTAATACCGCGGAAGCCAAAAGCAGGAGCTGTTAGTGCTGGAATGCCTGCCCAGAGGGAGGGCTGGTGAGCAGTTGCATCAGGACATTGTGTCCAGGCGGCCGTGTGACCCACGTGGCTGTGCCTCCCAGGATCCCTGGGTTGGGGTCCCCCACAACGCAGCGTGTGTGGGCTGGCGTGCTGGCGACGAGCCTCTCGGGCCCCGTGGCAGGGCTGGGTCTGTGGCCTGTTGATGACGTGGCCCGGGGTGTGATAGTCCTCCGCCACAGCAGCGGAGACCCCTGCCTGGCTCTGTCGGAGGCGCGAGCCGCCAGCCTCTCGTGCGTGTCTGTGAATCTGCCGGGCCTCGGTCTCGGCGGCGGGAAGCCAGCTGCTTGGAGGTTGTGGGGTCGGACCGGAGGAGACGAGGTCCCGAATCAGCCAGGAGCGCTCGGCCCGCCTGTGACGAGAAGCAGGGCGTCCACCCTGGGGCTCCCCCTGCCCCTCGGTCCCAGGCTCCGTGCCACACCCGGTGCAGACCCAGTGGCCGATACGCTTGTTTCATAACCGTTCCTAAACACAGAGCGCGTGCTTGGTGTTCTCCAAAAGCCACGGGCAAGAGAGCACTTGAGATGTTTGCAAAGGGACCGAGGCAGCGAGTGGACAAGAACATGACTCTCTAAATGGGCCCGGCAAACTGTGTTGCTGGGGGTGTTTTCCGTCGCCAGCCGAGTTGTGCCTCTTGGCAACCGTCTCCTAGCAACCGTGGGTGCAGGGTACCAAACTCATCCCGGATGGGAGGGCTGGGGTGGGGCTGCCGGGGAGCCGGAGGGCGGCGGGCGGGGAGGCCCTGGAGGCCTGAAGGCCTGGGCTCTGCGAGCAGGCAGGGCTCCACTGAGAGCCGGGCCTCCCGCTGCCCCGATGGCCTCCGCGGGGGCGAGTGGGGAGGGACTGTCCCTCTTCCCTTGTTCATCCCTCTATTGTGTGCATCTTCTGCATGAGCGTGCCCTACTTCTCCATTTTTGTACAAAGACCTTTTATTCTGCTTCCTGGATTTGTTGGCGAGCGGCTGGGCGGTGTTCCTCTCAGCAGGGGTGTGATTGACCTCTGCGAGGTGGGGGGCCCCGGGTGGAGGAGCGGAGGGGCTGAGCCCACCACAGCCCACCTCCCCCAGGCAGGTCCCCTGGAGGGACCTCCAGGCCTCAGTTGCCTCCGCTGTAAAGTGGGGGGAGGCCCTTGCAGGGAAGAACTAACCCGCCGGGAGGAGAAGCTGGTCTTTGCTTTCAGCTCCTGGGAGGGGGTCTCTGGGCCCCCCCACACCCCCGCCCCTGTTCTGGCCTCCAGGAGAGCCTGGGAAGTACGCATATTCACGCAAACCTCGGGGCTGGAGACTATGGGTCAGCCATGTGGCAGGGAGTGACAGAGCCCCAGCGGGCACCCCGAACCTGAGGCTCGGGGCCTCCCTGGTTGGGGGTGCTCTCCCGTATTGTCACTCACTCATGCTGGGGGTGACACGTACCGACTCCAGAGAGACCACGGTGCTCCACGTGTGGGCCTCCTGGACCCTGCCCCGTCCACCTGTGCCCCTGGTGATGGTGATCCGTATCCTTTCCCCGGAATAACCGTAACCATGCACAGAAGCTTTCGGGGAGTTCTGTGAGCCTTTCTCGTGGGTCATCGAACCTCAGGGTGCCTGGGGGGGGGGAGGGCTCAAACATGCAGCTCGTGTCAGCAGTGAGATACTGCTCTAATGGCAAGTAGGCTAATTCCCCCAAGGACGGGTCTGTCGGGGTTGGCACAGAAGACAGGCAGGGACCTGCGGGCCACCAGGCCACAGGCAAATAGAGATGACACCGGGTGGTGATATTTTCCAGAACTGACCCACCGGGTGTGGGTGCTGGGTCTGGGGGCAGGAGGGGTCTCTCCAGAAGGGAGTCGCTGAAGCCTGAGAGGGGCGGCAGTCCCTCCAGCCCAAGGAAGGGATTCCAGGCAGAAGGAACAGCCAGTGCAAAGGCCCCGAGGCACGGAGGCCCTGGGCACGTTCTGGGAGCTAAAGAACTCCCAGGAAGTCAGAGCGTTGTGCCGGGGCGAGGCGTGGCACAGGTGGAAGGGGTGGCCTGGGCCCCCACGTCTTGGTAGGTCATGCTGCCTGTGGGTGGAGGGCCACTGCATCGGGAGGGCTGTGCAGGGGTGCCGGCGGGCAGGGAGACGGGGGGGGGCGGAAAGCCAGCTGAGAGGAACAGCACAGCATTTGCCAGTGACTGAATTGTGGGGGGTTGGCCTCGAGCAGCTGGGCGAGGTGACCGGATAGGCCGCTGGACGGGGCGGAATGTGGGGCCCCGCCCACTCCAGTGTCCCCTGTGGGAGAGACAAGAGACGTGCGGCTAGCTGCCGGGAAGGGGTGCCATCCTGTACCAACGCCAGGGGCACTTCCCAGTCCTGACAGCCCCACAGGCCCCCAGATGGTGCCAAAGGTCCCCTGGGGCCGCCTGAGGGGCAAGATGACCGCATGCTCTGTTTTCGTTGCAAGCAGGCTTGCTGGCCGTAGGAGCATTTATTCGAAGGACAGGATTGGATGGCGGAGGCAGAGCAGGCAGTGAGTCCAGGCGGAGGCAGGAGGGACCACTGTCGCCCTGTGTGGGGGGTGTGCCCTCAGCCTGGGGAAGGGCTGGTGGGGATGGGGCTCCACCGCCCCCGACCTGTCCCACTGGGAGGGCAATCAGGTGTGCACCCACCTCGCGGAGGCTCCAGGGCAAGGAGTGCCGTGCCCGCCCCCCTGCAGACGCCCCCAGCCTCACCCCTGCTGATCCTGGGGAGGGATGGTCCCAGGAGGCTCTGGGAAAACCTGGCTCGGCCTTCTCCCCTCAAGGGCACACTGGGCCTCCTGCTCTAAAGGTGACCGCACTTGAAACCGCCCCTCCCCGAGTGGGGGCAGAGGTCCCCAGTGGCCCCCATTTCCAGGGATGTCTTGCCCTCTCTTGGTGGCAGGTCCTGCTTGCACACCCCCTTGGGACCGAGGCTGGGGACCACAGCGCGGTCCTGTCTCCCCCACATCCAGCGTGGCTCCCACACGCCCGGGGGGAGAGTCTCGGGGCCCCTGGTGACACTGACAGCATCTAATTCTCTCTGGTTGGTTGGTCTGGAGCAACACTGTCCAGCAGAACTTTCTGGAATGTCCCATCTGCCCGATATGGCACCACTGGCCACATGTAGCTAGTGACCACTGAAAATATGGCCAGTGTGACTAAATTTTTTATTTTATTTAAGTTAGGGTAATTTTTAAAAAAAATTTTAAGTTTATTTATTTTTGAGAGAGAGAGAGAGCATGAGCAGGGCAGGGACAGAGAGAAGGGAGAGAGAGAATATCTCAAGCAGGCTCCTATCAGCTCAGAGCCCCATGTGGGGCTTGAACTCACGAACAGTGAGATTGTGACCTGGACCAAAATCAAGAGTCGGATGCTTCACTGACTGAACCGCTCAGGCACCCTTAATTTGGCACACCTTAAATTTTAGTAGCCACAGGTGACTAGGACAACTGTATCAGACGTCCCATTTGGAGAGGTCACCTTCCACCTAGGGAACAAAGGAGCTGAGAAGAACTCCCGGTCCTCCCGTCCTTCCCTCCCTCCCTCCCTCCCTCCCTTGCTTCCCTCCTTCCTTCCCTCCATCCTTCCCTCCCTCTCTCCCTTGCTTCCTTCCCTCCCTCCCTCCGTTCCCTCCGTTCCCTCCCTTCCTTCTCTCCCTCCTTCCCTCCTTCCTTCCCAGCAGTCTTCCCGCCGTGTCTCCTGAGAGCCGTCCTGAGCACCCACACCGGGCCGGCCCTGGCACAGCCTGTGGGCGCCTGCTGGAGGCAAGCAGTGATAAGTAAAGGAGGTCATTTTAGAGTAGAGGTGAAGGCTGTGTGCTCGGCGGTAACACAGGGGTGGGTGTGCGGCCGGCTCCCAAGGGGAGAATGGATTGGAGGGTGCAGTGAGTTAGCATCCCCCAAAAGCTCATGTCCACCGGGAACCTCGTTTGGAAAGAGGGTCTTCGTAATTAGTGAAGGATCTTGGGATGAGATCATCCCAAGTAGGGTGGGCCCCAAACGCAAGGAAGGGTGTCTAAGAGGAATGGCGCACGCAGGGGAGGAGGCGGAGGGGTGCGTCTGGGATCCGCGGCCCGCCCGCCCTCACCCGTGCCGCAGCCACCACCCTGGCAGACAGGCAGGGGACAGGGGCCCCCTTACGCCTCCACGGGGGTTGATCTCTCACTTCCGGCCTTCTGAACTGGCAGAGAGTGGGTTTCTGTTGTCGGAAGCCCCTGACTTTGGGCAGATCTCGTGGGACTCCGTGTGGCGGGGCCGGGACCCTCCGCCCGCTAAGAGGCTGTTTCCACGCCAGACAGTGGGGTGGAGAGAAAGAGTCAGACGGGGGTCCGTTCTGGGTTTAGGCTCACGCAAGGGGACTCCTGGATCTCCTCGCACATGGCTGGGCGGCCTCGGGCCTGACTCAGAGCCCCAGGCGGGTGAGTTGAGGCTGGCATTGGGAGGTGGGGAGTCCCCTTGTGTTCTGCCAGGTTGAGGTGCCCATTAGACGTGGCACCGGGTCCAGATGGCCCCAGCAGGTGCCTGGGAGCCATTGGCCAGCCGTTCCTGTCACACAGGCGTCCTCACACTGGCTCTCCCACCTCTCAAGCTCTTTCTCCCCTCTCCAGGGGACCCGCAGTCTCCCACCAGGCGGAGGGGCTCAGCAGGGGTGAAGGTGCCTCCTCTGGCGATGTCTGTCAGTCACACTGCGTCCGGTTCTGCCGTTAAGCCGTAAATCAGGTGTTTCTCGGATATTTTGCGGGTGCTGCTGGGGAAGACTCATCTCCATCGTACCTCTTAAATCCCCCTCACCCGTGTGCCCTGGCAGAGTGTGCTCCCTCTGTGACGGTCACGGCCTGGGTCCTGGGGACGTCAGGCTCCGAGATGGCCGGATTGCAGCAGGGTCTCTGGGGCCACAAGGCCCGGGTTCAAATTCCACTCGTCTGTGTGTTCCTGCTGCGGCCTTAGGCAAGCTTCTGCCTGGGTTCCCTGCCTGATTAGGGAGGATTGGGACACAGCCCCAGAAAGGGGTTCGTCCCGGGAGGTCACAGACTGGGGGGCAAGCTCCCCACCCACCTCCGAGCACCTGGAGAGGAAATCAGACTTAGTTTCACCCCTTGCAGCCTTCAGGGCAGGTGCTGTGGTCATCCAAGTTGACAGGTGGGGAAACTGAGGCCCGGTGGGTATCACGCCTGCACCCACAATGTCTTAGCACAGCTGTCCATCAGAATGCCACACGCTGGGGCGCAGACACCAGACGTTTGTCCTCACGGCACTGGAGGCCGGAGGTCCGAGGTCAGGGTGCTGGCTGATGGTTCCTGGCGAGGGTCCTCCTCCCGGCTTGCAGACGGTGCCTCCTGTTTCACCGTGTCCCCACGGGGTGGAGAGAGAATGAGGGCTCTGGTGTCTCTTCTTATGTGGACACCGACCCCATAGGATCAGGGCCCCTGTGAGGAGCACCATGGGAAGACCTTAACTTCCTTCTCATCCTGAAACCCCACAAACACCCCGGTTTACATGAGGGGAAACTGAGGCACGGCAAGGTGTGTGTGGAGGGGGTGCCCCTGTGACCCCACGGCTTGTAAGTGCCAGAGCTGTGGCCTGTTTGCCCCTGAGCCTGGAGACCAGAGCATAGGGCAGTGAAGCCAGATGTGTTTGGAGCACGCCGGGCAGGTGCTCACGCCGGGCCAGGTGCTCACGCTGGGGCAGGTGCTCACAGCGGGGCGTGTGGGCGCCCACAGACCCCAGCCATCTCCCATTTTAACCACGGTGTTCCCGTCACTTCTGAGACTTGAAGGTGCCCTGAGGTCAAGCAGTGCCCAGGGTGGCTTTGCGAGTGGACAGCCCCGGTGACCACACTGGCTGGAGAGCAGATGTAGGACTTGATTGCCCATCCCAGTTGGCAGAAACCCCGGGCCCCCGGCAAGCCCAGCAGGCAGGTCAGTCACCGCCGCGCCACCTGCCGTCAGTCACTCACACTTGAGTATGAAGGAGTTTCTGCATCTTTAGGGAGAACGGCCTTCCTGCAAGAGAGAGGAGGCTCACTCCCCCAGGGCCGGTCCGGGCTGCCACAGTGTTGGGACAGGCCCTTGTTGGGGGTTGTACCCAGTGTTTGGCTCTGAAGGCCTAGCAGGTTAGGGGGAAGAATTTTTAAAGAGCCACAAAATGGCCCGAAACTTATGAGGGCATCTGAGGCTGTAGCGGACAGGAGCAGAGTGTCTGAAACATGAAGGCAGAGGGTGCGTGGAGAGGCCTCAAGGCCTGGCTGTTCCAGCCTGTGGGGTCCCTGGCTGTGGCCGCCCCCAACAGGGCTGTGGCCCTCAAGCCCGGTGACTCCCTGTGGTCAGCTGGATAACAGTCCCCAAGACATCCACACTCGGGTCCCTCCGCCCATGATGATGTGGCCTTCGTGGCGGTAGGGACTTTACAGAAGGGAGGAAGTTGAGGACCTCAGGGCAGGGACACTATCCGGGATTATCCGGGTGTGTCCAGTGTAACCACAGGTGACCTCGAAAGCAGGGGGGATTTGAAGGGAAAAGAGGAAGAGGCAGACATTGGGGTGATGCGGCCACAAGCCCGGGGGTGCTGGAGCCCCAGGAGCTGCGAGAGCAGGAAGGGTCCTCCCCCAGCGCCCCTGGAGGGGCCAGCCCTGCCCGCACCTTGACCTCCACCCAGCGAGGCCCGTGTTGGACCCACAGAACCGGGAGGGAATGACGCTGTGTTGTTTTAAGCCACCGCATCTGTGATGAGCTGTTGCACCCACAATAGCAATCGAGCCCCCTCCCGTTTGGGCTGCAAGGCTTCCTAGGAGAGTCCCGGGGTCGGGCCAGGTGCACCGTGGGGACCCAGAGGGAATCCAGGCCTCGGGCAGGAAGGCGGGACAGTGTGGGGGTGCAGCAGTGACGCGTGCCCGTCCATCTCCTGGCCGTCCTCCGGGCCGGCTGTGCTGGGGGTCCCCCGTCCCCACCGAGCTCACCACCCCTGGCGTAACACTCAGGACCGGGTACGTCCCTTCCATTTTCACTGAGAGGCCTGAGAGCCGGCCTCAGGGTATTTCTGGACCCTTCCACCGTTCAGCGGCCCGGTCTCCCTGGCTGGATTGTTTCCATCCCTTGCGGTGTGAGTGTGTGGACGCGGGCTCATCTGAGCCGGCCGCTTGGTATTGTTGTCCGAATCGGTGTGAATGAGGCTGGATTGCTGCCTTCGGAAGCCCAGAGCTCGTAACTCTTCCCTGAGCAGCCAGACTTGTGCTCCGTGGCTTAACCACCGCGTCCCAGCCTGCGGCCCAGGTGCCTGGCTCTGCAGCCCGCTGGGACCCCACGCCCCCGTCCCCGTGGAGCGAGGCTGGTTCACACCGGGCGCTCGGTCCTGAGGTCCCGGCACGTTCTTCCCTCGGAGGGGCTCACATCTGCCCTCTGAAGGGGCTTCTCCGTGCATGATGCCCTTAACACCGAGTGAGAACCGCCCCCATCCCCTAGGGAGTCGCACACTTCCACTTGCCTGATATGTAGACATTGTTCGGTGAAACCCACTGTTGGAAGCTTAGCCCCCATGTTCAGCAACAGCGCCCGCCTGGGCGACGAAGCCTTTGTTCTTTGTTCCTGCCCACCTCCTGCTCTGCCCTCTCTGGCCTTGAACTTGCTCCCGTGTGGGCCCTGGAGACCGGGAGGGGCTGCTGTGTCTGCTGCAGTCTTAGCTGCGACGTCTCGCCTCTCCCGAGACCCCGGGGCAGAATCCGCATCGTCACCAGAGTAGGTTGCAGTCTGAGCTGAGGCCGCTTACTTGGGGGGCCCTTGAGCCTGGCTTTGGAACGGCTCTCTTTCACGGCAGCGTTTGGCAAACCACGGCCGGATTTGACCCGCCTCCCGTGTTGGTGAACCCCCTTTTACATTGTTAAAGGCTTGTGCTCACACACCCACACGCGTGGACACACAGCGCGGGACTTCGACACAAAAATATCTCAGCTCTGGCCTTTACAGGTGACACCTGCTGCCCCTCTCTCATGGCAGCACCTGTGGCCCCAAGTTTCCCTGCACATGGGCGCTCACCTGTGGGCCCCATTGGGCGGTCAGCTCTGGCCCTCCCTGGAGCCATCCGGGGAAGGTCTTCATCTGGAAGGATTTGTTCAGGACTCAGGGCTGAACGCGGGGGTCTGGTCCCGGACCTGGAGGAAACAGCACTCCTGTGCCACCCTGGTGGCCTGGTCCCACTCCCCCTCCCCTCCTCCCCCCATCTCAGAAGTACCTCTGCCCCCAGGCACCTCCCAGCCGCTTGCCCTGGGACCATTAATACTAGAACATTGATCTGCTGCTTGGCTCACCCTTCCCAAGGCCTTTCTGGGCTTCCTCAAGCCAGTCTCCCAGCTTCTGACTGCTTGACCCAATGTGGGGTCACCAAGGGCCCGCCTGCCAGTGTGGGCAGGGTGCATCCTCCCGGGCTTGATAAATGCTGTCTGGACCTCACCAAACTGCCAATATTTAACCGTTTTGATCTACAAAAATGGCATTTTCATGTGGCCGCCACCTAGTGAGAAGCTGAAGGGTTTGGGGCCTGGGCCGCCAGGGGAGACCACATGTCTGAGACCATCAGAGGAGGGGCTGGGGCCACCAGGAGAGAGAGCAGGACTGGAGCCATCAGGGAAAGGACTGGAGCCACCAGGGGAGACCATAGGGCTGGGATCATCAAGGGAAGGGCCGGGGCCACCAGGGGAGAGAGCAGGACTGGAGCCATCAGGGGAAGGGCTGGGGCCCCCAGGGGAGACCACATGTCTGAGACCATCAGGGAAAGGGCTGGAACCTCTAGGGGAGACCATAGGGCTGGGATCATCAGGGGAAGGGCTGGGGCCACCAGGGGAGACCATAGGGCTGGGATCATCAGGGGAAGGGCTGGGGCCACCAGGGGAGAGAGCAGGACTGGAGCCATCAGGGAAAGGGCTGGAGCCACCAGGGGAGACCATAGGGCTGGGATCATCAGGGGAAGGGCTGAGGCCACCAAGGGAGACCACATGTCTGAGACCATCAGAGGAAGGGCTGGGGCCACCAGGAGAGAGAGCAGGACTGGAGCCATCAGGGAAAGGG
Organism: Puma concolor; assembly: GCF_028749965.1. Lineage (NCBI taxonomy): Eukaryota > Metazoa > Chordata > Mammalia > Carnivora > Felidae > Puma > Puma concolor. The sequence continues at coordinate 2,802,307 of NC_141676.1, forward strand.
CTGGAGCCACCAGGAGAGAGAGCAGGACTGGAGCCATCAGGGAAAGGACTGGAGCCACCAGGGGAGACCACATGTCTGAGACCATCAGGGAAAGGGCTGGGGCCACCAGGGGAGAGAGCAGGACTGGAGCCTTCAGGGGAAGGGCTCAGGCCACCAGGGGAGACCACATGTCTGAGACCATCAGGGAAAGGGCTGGAGCCACCAGGGGAGACCACATGTCTGAGACCTCAGGGAAAGGGCTGGGGTCACCAGGGGAGACCATAGGGCTGGGATCATCAGGGGAAGGGCTGGGGCCACCAGGGGAGAGAGCAGGACTGGAGCCATCAGGGGAAGAGCTGGGTCCACCAGGGGAGACCATATGTCTGAGACCATCAGGGAAAGGGCTGGAACCTCTAGGGGAGACCATAGGCCTGGGATCATCAGGGGAAGGGCTGGGGCCACCAGGGGAGACCATAGGGCTGGGATCATCAGGGGAAGGGCTGGGGCCAACAGTGGAGAGAGCAGCACTGGAGCCATCAGGGGAAGGGCTGGGGCCACCAGGGGAAACCACATGTCTGAGACCATCAGGGAAAGGGCTCGGGCCACCAAGGGAGACCACATGTCTGAGACCATCAGGGAAAGGGCTGGGGCCACCAGGGGAGACCATAGGGCTGGGATCATCAGGGGAAGGGCTGGGGCCACTAGGTGAGAGAGCCGGACTGGAGCCATCAGGAAAAGGGCTGGGGCCTCCAGGGGAGACCACATGTCTGAGACCATCAGGGAAAGGGCTGGGGCCACCAGGGGAGACCATAGGGCTGGGATCATCAGGGGAAGGGCCGGGGCCACCAGGGGAGAGAGCAGGGGAGGGGAGCAGACTGGGACCTGGCACTTTCCCACCCTGTCCTTTATTCTTCCACAGCCCTCTGAGGTGTAGGACTTAAGGGGGCACCAGGAAGTGCTTGGCTCACCATCCCCTCACCACCAGACAAAGAGGAGACAGACTGAGGAAGCCAGGAGTCAGAGGGCAGACACCTCCCACCCTAGCAACACAGCCAGTGCCATCCGGGTGGCTGAGACTTCAGGGCAGGTAGACGGCTGCCAGCAAAGGACCTGGTCCTCACAGCGAGCCTGCAGGGGCGGGTGGGCAGAGATGCTGGGGCTCAGGTTCCCCTTGCAGACCTACCCAGGGTGAGCCTTTCTGCCTCCGCCGGCCCAACACCTCTTCCGTGAAGCGTTGCCGGGGGCACATCTGTTAACTGACGCTGCTCCCCAGTGGATGGGAGCCGGTCGCCCTCCTTCCTTCCTTCAGCCTCCGGAGCGCGGGGCCCGGCCGGGGGCAGAACCGCTGCGCATTCTATCTCGCCCCTCGGAGCCTCGACACAGGGCTGCGAAACACAGTCTCCCTGCTCCGGTTAAGTGAGTGACGTAGGGCACCTGCCGCTCTGCGTTGGGAGGGGCTCCGGCACTCACCCTGCCCTCGGGGACGTGCACACCCTTGGGGGCCTGAGGAAAGGTTTGGTGCTGCTTGCTCTCATGGCTACAGAACGAAGACCTGTTGGGTCCCCAGGACAGAGGCTGTGCTGGTGGGCGGGGCCAGGCAGGGCCTGGGTTGCTGTCCTGTACTCATTTCTCAGGGTCTTGTAACAGAGGACCCCAAACCAGGGGCCCTGAAACAGCAGAGACCTACGGTCTCCTCGCTCTGGACGCTGGGGATCCGAGATCACGGCCTCTCGAGGCTGCACTCACTCCGAGGCTCTGGGGGCGAATCCTTCTCTGCCCCCTCAAGGTTCTGGTGGCTGCTTGGCAGTCCTTGGCTTACAGCCACATCCCCTTCAGTCTCCGCCTGTTGTCATGTGATGTTTTCCCCGTCTGTGTCTGTGTCCGACTTCCGTCTTGTATGAGCACAGACTGGATTAAGGGCCCACCCTTAACCAGCATGACCGCGTCTTAACTTACACCTTCATTACATCTGCAAAGACCCTGTTTCCAAACAAGGTCATGTTCATAGGTCCTGGGGTTAGTCTTCAACATACCTTCTGGGGGACACACTTCCAGCCCTGATAGGCCCACCATAGCCAGGCCTCTCAAAGCCTTTTCGGGTTTATATACTTAGTGTTAAGAAAGGAAAAAAAATACATGAAAAAGACCCCACGTTGCACCCTCTTTGGAAAACGGCTGGCCTCGTTCACTAAAGTTGAACCTGCATGGATGGTAAGAGGGAGCCGGTCACTCCGGCAGGTGCCCCACCGACGGGCCGTCCCACACGTGCACCAGGGGACACACGCAGGAAGGTTCCGGGCACCTCTGTTCACGGGAGCAAGAAATCGCAGGCCACACGGGTATCTATTAACAAGAGGGATGATCGGGACATTGTGATGCGTTCCCACAGGGAACACTAGCCAGCAGCGGAAAGATGAATGAACGCAGCCACGCGCATCAACGCAGAGAGACCTCGGAGGCAGAGTAGAATGGGAAACGTAAGCCGGGGAGGGATACGTGAAGCATGAAACCATCTACGTGAAGTTCCCCGAAAGAAAAGGCAGACGAACCCATTTATTGTGTCGGGAAATGAACAGGTGCCAACCCTGGAAAGAAAGGCCACATGACAGAAACAAAAGCAGAACCCCCGTTACTGGGGGAGGGGGTCAGGGAGGGGCAGTCCAGGGTTTCAGCAGCCCCCCTGGGGAAGACTTGCATTAAACCTCGTGCTCACGTGCTGTCTACTCCTGGAATGATGCCTCGTCGAAAGTACGCATTTGTCTAAATGCACGTATAATCGCATGAAGGAGAGGGGTCTTCCCACAGTACAGGTGCGTGTGTGTGTGTGTGTGTGTGTGTGTGCACGCAGTTAAGGAAGAAAATTCAGGGGCGCTGGGGGGCTCAGTCGGGGAAGCGTCCGGCTCTTGGTTTCGGCTCAGGTTTGTGAGTTGGAGCCCTGGGTCGGGCTCTGCGCTGACAGCTCAGAGCCTGCTTGGGATTCTCTTTCTCTGCCTCTCTCTCCACCCCTCCCTACTCACACGACTCTCTCTCTCTCTCTCTGTCTGTCAAAACAAACTTCAAAAAAAGAAGAAGAAAATCCAGGGGACTGCAGAGGTCAGAACGAAGGCCAGGCTGGCCCTTCCCTGCCAACTGATAGATGGTGCTGTCCGTGGTGAGGGGGAAGTGAGCAGGGTCCCAGGAGCCAGGGCCCTGAGCCCACTTAGCACGATTACCTTATACCCGTCCTGTTGCCCGGGCTTCTTGCGGCCCAGGAGGCGGGGCCCAGGTGTGAGGCATGTAGGGGGCATCCTCTGTGTCGACCCGCTGCCCTGGGCTGCTCCCCGCGGAGCCCTGGGCCCCACCCTGCTCCCCATCCTACAGACCTGGGTGGATGAGAAGGCCCACCTTCCAACCCTCCCCACCCTCACCCACAGCCCCACCTGGAGACGCGGCCACAATCCCCTGGACGCGAGGTGCTCCCGGACGCTCGGCTGTCATAGTCATTTGCCATCAGCCTGGGCTTCATGTTCCCGTGCCTGGAGCCCGGAGCGGGGCGTCTCCACGGCCCTTAGCAGTGGGCTAGCTGTGAAATGTGAAGGCTTGCGCATCCACAGGTGACCCAGCAGCTGCCCCGGTGCCCAGCTGCCTCCTCCTCGGAGTTTCAGCAGGACGCTGTCCTCCCGCAACAGGCTCTCCGAGGACACGGCAGGCTGCTGTCCTTAGCATGCGCCGATCAATTTGGAGCCAAGCTTTCAGCCCCCCGGTAGCAGCAGCCTGGTTTCATGCTCCTTAAATGCCTGGGACCAGAACTAAAAGTTGCCTTTTTTTCCTCCATTTTCAGTAGAAATGAAGACAACTTTCTCACCTCCCTGTGGATCCTGAAAGGATCCTAAGTGCCCAGCTACCTAGAAATTCTCCCTAAAGGGCTAACAGAATGAAGGATCCTCAGATGACACCTTCCCCTGGATGCCCTCCCGGATTGCCCCTAGCCATTGGGTCCCCTCTCTCCAAAGGATTTTAGCCTTTGCAAAACCGTGGTTTGACGCGGAGCTGAAGGAAAGCACGAGAAGATACGCAAATGCAGAAATGGCTCTCAGGCCCGAAGCCCTCTGTCCCTCTCCTGTGTCACTCTGCCCTGTGAGTCAGCCCAGGGCTGAGGGGGTCCACGTAGGACAGGATACGGGTGGTGGGGTGGTGGGCCAGGGACTGGGGAGGCTCAGATGCTGAGGACCTGTCCAGGCCTGCCTCATCGGACCCTGGGGCAACACCGCCAAAGTCCGGCCGCACCCGTGAACCTGCCCTTTCCGCCATCAGTAAATTTCTGTCGGGCGCCTCTGCCAGTGGGGACTTCGCTGCACTGCTGGGGCATCTGCCTGGGAAGCGGCATTTCTGCTGTCACTCGAGAACCCCAGAGCTCTTTTGTAAAGGGTGTTTCCTCTCTGCCTCATTCTGCAGTCTCAGCATTTGTGAGACGGTGGGTCTGGGGTTGCAGGGGCCTGGAAACTCTGGTTTGCCTTTTTTTAAAAAAAAAAGTTTAAGTTCATTCACTCAGAGAGAGAGAGCACGCCTACACACAAACAGGGGAGGGGCAGAGAGAGCGGGAGACCCAGAATCCAAAGCAGGCTCCAGGCTCCGAGCTGTCAGCACAGAGCCCGACGCGGGGCTCGAACCCACAAACCACGAGATCGTGACCTCAGCCGAAGTCGGATGCTTAGTGGACTGAGCCCCCCAGGCACCCCTCTGGGTTTGCCTCTTAACCACAGTGGCTCCAGGGCCAATGCCCATCTCAAGGTGCCCAGAGGTCCCATTTGGGAACAACATCTTTCTTAAAGGACCACTCGGTTTTCAAAATCAGGGAGGTTTTTTGGTTTTTTGTTTGTTTTGTTTTTAAAATTGTTTAATGTTTATGTATTTTTTTAACGTTTATTTATTTTTGAGACAGAGAGAGACAGAGCATGAACAGGGGAGGGTCAGAGAGAGAGGGAGACACAGAATCCGAAACAGGCTCCAGGTTCCGAGCTGTCAGCACAGAGCCCGACGCAGGGCTCAAACCCACAAAGCATGAGATCACTCCCTGGGCCAAAATCAGATGCTTATCCTGAGCCCCCCAGGTGCCCCAAAATCACAATGATTTAAGTGGAGAGAGGTTTTGGTAATCCTTGGCTTGAGTCCCGTGGGTCCCCGCTGGTCCTCGCGGGTCGTCCCTGGGGTCTAAGAGCTGCTTTAAATACTCAGAAAGCTGAAGGAGCCACAGGGGTCGCCGTGCGCCCACCAGCACACTGTCGTGTTGGGTGCTCTGAGCCGGAATCGAGTCGGCTAAGTCCAGATTCCCGGGCCTGCTCCGTCCATGGGTGCCCCTCAGAGCCCTGGCTGGCAGTTACTTTTGTCTTTGGTTGGCATAAAGGGGAAAGTTAACTCTTCCTTCCCAAGTACAGACTGCTTGGGGGAGCACCGGCCTCGGAATGGTTGATGAACCAAGGTGTCACACGTACATGAGAAGCCGGACGCTCCAAGCCGGGCAGGGGGTGGCCATGGACCCCAGGTGTGACCTGTGCACCGACACATGGACGCCCGGCCACTTGCAGATGGGCACTGAGCAGTCAAGTGGGGCATGAACACGTTCCTTGGAGTCGGGTGGCGGGAGGGGCTTTGAAGTGGAGGGTGCCAGGCCATCTGTGCAAAAGGCACACGCGTGTGCGTCGTCCAAATCCAAGCAGGGGCTCAGCTGCCGGAACCACAGGGCCACCAAGTCCCCTCTAAGGCCTGTGTTGGTTGCATAACTGTCTTTTTTGTTTTAAGTGTATTTATTTATTTTGAGAGAGAGAGAGAGTGTGTGAGTGGGGGCGGGAGCAGAGAAAGAGGGAGGGACAGAGAGAGAGAGAGAGAGAGAGAGAGAGAGAGAGAGAATGAATCCCAAGCAGTCTCTGTGCTGCCAGCGCAGAGCCAGACTTGGGGCTTGAACTCATAAAACCGTGAGATCATGACCTGAGTGGAAACCAAGAGTCAGACACTCAACCGACTGAGCCGCGCAGGTGCCCCAACTGTCTTTTTGAATTGTGCTAAGATACATATAACATACAATGTTATCATTCTAACCATTTAAAAGCGCACAGCGCAATCTATGAAGTGTGTCCACAGTGCTGTGCGGCTCCTTAGTCCCGGAACATTTTCATCCCCCTCAAGGGAACCCCGCACCCCTCAAGCAGTCACACTGTCCCGCTGCCCCGGCCTCTGGCAGCCACCGATCTGCCTGGCTGTGCACGGCCCCGTTCTGGGCGTTTCCTGTGAATGCGGTCATACGGCGCGTCCCCTCTCGTGTCTGGCTTCTTTCCCTCCGGGTTTAGCCACCATGTAGCACGTGGCCATGCTTCCTTTGCTTTGCGACTGGACAACGTTCCACTGGGCAGGCAGACCCCACGGTGGGCATTGGGGTTGTTCCCCGTCTGGGCCATTGCAAAGAGCGCATCTATGGAGTCCAAGCATTTGGGGACTCCATTCTTTGGGGCCGTACCCTCAGGGTGGAATCCCTGGGCCATGGGGTCCCTCCGCCTTCCTGGAGGACGCCAGGCTGTCTCCACGTTCCACAGCTGGGTCCTTCCACCCCTCGGGCCGCTCCCGTGGGGGCGCGACGTGAAGGGAGAAGGCGGCCTTCCGGGAGCTCTCACTTCTCCACGCCTCTGTCCTCGGTGCCTCGTCTCTTCTCTCTTTTGGAAAATGCCTGCCTTCACAGCCATCCGGGTCTCCTCACATTTCCTTCTCTTTGGTTCCCGGCCTGTCTGGGCAGGAGGGTGGAGAAGCCAGCACCAGGCCCCTCTCCAGCAGCTTCGTGAGCAAACGTAAGCACCCTCGCTTGTGCTGCCTCCGTGCACCAGGGCCCCACGCGGATGGGGCCTCCCTTCCCCGGACAGGCGTCCTGTGCCCACACGCTGACCACGGCTACCACGGACAGCGCTCTTTCCCAGCAGCAAAATTAATTAGCATCGGTGTGCATTTCCGTCATCTTGTTATTCAAAACCGGGCAGCGTCTTTCCAGAGACTTCCTGGGGACTGCGTTGTGAGGGTTATTTATAGCCGTCAGAGTGAGGTTTTGGGTAATAGACCGCTTTTAGCTGAGAGGTGTGTAATTTGAGATCAAGTTTTTATCATCTGCTATAAACAGACGAGACAAAATAGGATCGACCTTCCGCTGTGAATGGGTGTCTGCGAGCCGTGGCCCGTGGCCAGGTGGGTTGTGTGGGGAGCCACGTCCTGCAGACAGTGACCAGGGCGGAGCGATGCCCCATCCTGACGGGGTGGAACTGGCCTAGACGGAGGGACAGAGCGGCCCCCGTGGGCTCCCCCCTGCCGGGCGTGGGCCGGGTGCCCATCACGAGGAGCCCTTACGTTACCCTGTTGTGAAGACGAGGAAACGGGGCTCCGAGAAAGGTTGGGTGGCTTGTCCAAGCGCCCAGGGCTCAGAGCATGGAGCTGAGGTGGAACCCAGCCTGCCTTGCGGGCCCAGGGGCCCCCCTCCCCAGGATCTCAGCTTTGCCAGCATTACAGTCCCGAGATGGCCTCTAAGGTCCAACTAAGGAGCTCTTTGTGCAGCCAGGGCCTGAAAAACTGACCCTCCCTTGTCTAAAAGGAAGACCTTCCCCCGTCAGCGTTAAGGTTTCCAGCACAAGCATGTGAGGAAATTTACCTTTATTTCTACAGAAAACATGGTGGGAAGGGCTCAGGAGACCTGGTACTACCTTTCCTGTGTGACCCTGGGCCAGTCACTCGGCCTCTCTGGTTCAGAGGCAACTAGAAAGCATGCAGCCGTTCACCCTGCCCCACGGGGACGGAACTGGAAACGGGCCTTTCTTTCCGCGAGGGGCTGGGGTCGGTGGTTGTCGTATTCCCCTTGGACACGCCAGAAAGAGTGTGCAGGGACACGAGCCCCTCGTCCCGACCGATCCACTCGGGGCCCTGGTGGCCGAAGGCTTCTTCTGAGGAGTCTCGGACCGGTGGGTACCAACGCTGGCCACAGCAGGTCCCGCGGCCAGAGTGTGCGGGGGGCTGGGTGCCAGGGGAGTGACAGGTGGGAGGCTCTCCCACAGCAAACAGCTCCCCGGGTCCTGGGAATCTGCCATCTGGTCACCTCTGACCTTCCGGGGAGGCACAGCACAGAGTCTGGCCCAGAAACGAGTTCATTCGATAAAATCTCCCAGAGCCCACGGTCTGTGGTCTGGGCCAGTCACCAATACCCAGAGGCTGGGGTTATTCTTTTCTGGCTCCAAGAGGGCGCACATCCCCGGGGGGGTGGGGGGGGGCCGGGAGATAAGGCTGAATGTTTCCCGGCAAGTGGCCTTCCTCTGAGACGCCTCAGATCCTCGTGTGGATTGGAGGTGCGGGGGGTCCAGGAGCGTGTGTCCCCACAGGCTCCGGCCCCACCTGAACGCCCCCCCCCCCCCGCCTGTGCACGGCCGCACGGGTGTCATGGCACGGGACGTAGTGAGCCAGAAGCTGAACCTCCCCCTTCCCAGGGCCGAGTCCAGGGATGAGAACATTCCAGGAACAAAGCCCCTGCGAGGTGCTGCCCGTTGCCTCCTCCCTTCCAGCGTCTGCCTGCTGTTGCCTGACCCAGTAATGGAGACAGAGCTGGGGCGGGGGGGGGGGGGGGCACTCTGGGTGCTGGGAACAGATGAGGTCTGCTCCTCCTGGCTCAGTACCCGGGCCCCTCCCAGCCCCGGGCTGGGTCCTGTCGGACGTGGGGGGGGGGGGCATAGAGATGGCCAGGGCTCGGGCCTGGCCCCCAAAGGTATGGCAGTCCAGGAGGAGGGGCCTGTGTGTCGGAGGTCAGTATGGTGCCGTGTGGCCCGTGATGCGTGAGGATGTTTGCAGACAGAGCGCTGGAAGAATGGAGTAACCAGGGCTCTAGAACCTTGGCTCCAGACGTGGCCCAGGAACCTGATAGAAATGCAGACTCAGCCCCACCCGGCACCTGCTGAGTCAGCCGCTGGACTCTAACAAGATGCCAGGCGGTCTGCACATCAAGGTTGAAACACGAGCGAGGATTTGCACAGAATAGGTGGGAGTCTCTTGAATGGGAAAGATGGGAGCAGGATGTTCAGAGGAGTCAGAACAGCACCTGCAAAGGCACTGTGGCAGCCTGTTGCTGGACTTCCGGGGCTGTTCTGTGAGACCCTCGGTCCCAGGGCAGAGTGAGGAGAACACAGAGAGACGGTTTCCAATATGGGCTGGGCTGATTTTCCGCTGGGTGTCTGATGGCGTTGGGGTGGCTCTGAATGTGCTTCCGGGCTCCCCGGGCCAACCAGCCTCCCTCACAGTTGGGGCTCTCAGAAGCAGCCCACCTCGTGGCTGTCTGTTTGGGGACCCCAGCCCTCGGGTAGGTGTTTCCCAGAGTTCCTGAATGATGATATTTCAGAGCATTTTTTTTTCTCCCAGGGAGGGAGAAAACAATAGGATATTTGAGAGGGATTGTTTAAATAATTGCATTTCCTCCTGACGGCTTTGTGCTTCCTGCAGAGAAAGTGGGCGGAGGTGAAGTCACATAGCTGGGGCTGCTGCGTTTCTCCTGAACCCAGTTCCAGACGGGGACGTCGCGGCTCTGGTGCCAGGCTTACAGCCTGGCCGCCCCGGTGACCACGGGCCAGAGCCAGACCGCCTGCGGTCCCCAGGGCTGACTGCCATCTAGTTCTGCCAGGTTCCCTCGGCTCTGGCTCCGGGAGGAGACGCGTCACGAAAGGGGCTGGAAATCTGCATCTATGATTCAATTCTGTGCAGTGAATCCAGGGGACCTTGGAGTCATTTCGTATTCCTCGCCTCCGTCCTTCTCCTTGGAAGAAAGTATCACATGGAAGGGTTCCCGATACGTCTGTGCTTTCACCGGGCAGTAATTGGGGTGGAAATTGCTAAAAATAAGGTCACTGGAGGCTGCCAGCCATTAAGAACTCCACGGGAGCTCCGCCCAGCAGGGTTCTTTGGTCCCAGCGTGCTTGCTGATCACTGGGAGGTGACAGGCCAGCGGCATTAGGAAAACTCAGGTGTCAAGTGTCTGACCTAAAAATGCAGGGCCCTGGGGGGCGCCCCAAGCCGGAGCGTTTTCCGGCTGCGTCCGAGCGTGGCACACAGACTGTCCCCACCCCACGGCCCACGGTAGCATGACCCAGCCTCCCGGAGCAAGAACACTCTCCCGAAGCGTTTGAGACTTGGCGTGTCGGGGACGGCATTTTACACGCAAGGATGTGGCCGGTTGGAAGGGGCCTCCGGAGCCGGCACGCTCTTCGTGAAGTGGGTTCACGAGCCCGCCCTCCCTGGGGACCCGCCGCGGCCTCTCACCCGGTCCCGCCCCCGGCACCCCGCCGCCCATCCAGACTCCAGCTGAGTGAACGGAGCCCAAACCGCCGAGCGCGCCCTGTAGCCCTGGTGCCCCCCACAGGCGTGTGCGTGTGCACACAGACACACGTGTGTGCTTCCCTAGGTCCGCCACCGTGCAGACGGGGTTAGGCGAGCGGCCAGAGCCAGACCGCCTGGGTTTGACGCCCACCCTGACCTGCGCCACACGTCCCTCAGCCTCTCTGCCTCGGTTTATCATCTGTGAAATGGGGGTGACGACCCAGCTGGCCGCTGTGGCGGAAAGTCGGGGCCGGGTTATGTAGGCACGTTGCATAGATGTGCACGCGTAGCCGTTAGTGTGTCGCACGCAGTGTGGGGGAAGCTCCGTCTCTGCTTCCGGCCCCACCATCATCCCTGCAGGCGGTGACCACTGCCCAGGCCGGCAAGCCCGTCACTCCCGTCACTCCCATTTCCCGAGTCCAGCGGCCCAGAGTGAGGGCGACACCTCTCCCAGGCCGCCCCGGGGCCGAAGGCCCTACCAGACTCACCGTCCAAACCATTCAGAGCACAGAGGGTCCCCAGGGCCCCCCCCCCCCCAAGCAGCTGTGCCTGTCAGGGACTCCCAGTGTCTGTGTGCACACAGGACAGAGGTGTGGAAAGACCCAGGGGCCGAGGGGGTAGGTGGGAGGGGCTGGGGGGTTCACACCAGCCGTCTTCACCAGGATGCTGGGACCACCTGCTCCCTGTCCTGGGAACGCCGTCCCCCCCCACCCTGCCTGTCTTCCAGCCCTCTTCCTTCTCCGGAAGGGACCGCTGCCCCGGGGTCGGGCCAGCCCCGCTGAGGGCGCTCAGAGCACGGGGCCCTCCTCCCCAGGGTTGGATGGCCTGAGGTCAAGACAAGTGCTTTGCTGGCTTCGCTGTGGTCCAGCTGTATTTCCATCATCCCCAAAGCAGCCCCCCCCCCCCACCGTGAGAGGGACAGTCGCTGGGTGGTGTCCACTGTGGCAGGGAGAGGGGAGAGCCAGGGCAGAAGGGGGACTACAGGGGGAGGTCTGTCCAGTGGAGCAGCGGCTGCTGGGGCGTTCTCTCCGCTGGCCGCCTTCTCCCCCTCCTCCCCCGGCTGGCCAGCAGCAGCTAACGCCCCCTGCCCGTGCCCCTTGATTTTATTTGTGCATTGCCGCGGCACCCACAGCTAAAATATTTGCACCAGTGATATTCCCGCCCCGATCTGCTTCTCTGCCCCTGTCTGGGGAGCACCGGCCACCATCTGCTCAGCATCACCACGTGTCCCCTGGGACGGAGAAAGACTCCCTGTGGGCAGACGGCTCTGAGGACCTGTCCTCACCTGCCGGGCACGCCGCGAGGAGGGAGGGTGTGGGGACATTTCAGGGACCCACCGCCAGCTGCCCTATTTTTGTGAGAGCACAAAGCTTGGGGGTGGGGGTGGGGGGCGGGGCAGGACCGGGCTGCCCAGCGTGGAGGAAGCCCCTTCCCTGGTTTACTGTGCTAGGACCTTACTAGCTGTGTGGCCTTAGGCAACTTACTCAGCCTCTCTGTTCCTTGGTGTCATCATCATTATCAGTGACTCATCTCCTCAAGAGTCATTTGTGCTCCTAGTAAGTGAAGGCTCTTCTGGACTCTGGGTGTACAACGGTGAGAAAAATGGAAGTTTTTCTCGACGTGTCAGCTTATCGATTAAGGAGGCAGAAAACAGGGGCACCTGGGTGGCTCAGTCGGTTAAGCATCCGACTTCAGCTCGGGTCACGATCTCACACTCCGTGAGTTCGAGCCCCACGTCGGGCTCTGTGCTGACAGCTCAGAGCCTGAAGCCTGCCTCAGATTCTGTGTCTGCCCCTCCCCTGCTCATGCTGTGTCTCTCTCTGTCTCAAAAATAAATAAAAACATTAAAATTAAAAAAAAAAAAAAGGAGGCAGAAAACAAACAAGGAGGGGAAACCATATGTGTTGTGAGAAAGCCAGGAAGGCAGCGGATGGGGCATAAGAGACAGTAATGGGGGGCCCTGGGAGATTTGGGTAGGTGAGCCTAGGGGGCTCCCTGGAGGAGGTGACACTTCCTCTGCAACCTGGGAAAGGTCTGAGAAGGTGCGAGCAGCAGGAGAGGAGCAGGCAGGGAGGAAGGAGGGGCCTGGACCCCTGTGCTTTGGGCCCTCGGTCCTGAGAGACCACGTGGCTGCACGGGGAGAGGGGTGGAAGGAAGGTGTTGGGTCAGGAGGCCGCCGCAGCTGTGGATGGGCCGGACCGGCCGCCCGACTGGATCTGGGGGTCGGGATGCGTGCAAGGGGCGCCCAGGGGGACGCTGCGCCTGTGTGGAGGAGGGGAGGCTGGGAGAAGTGGCCAAGGCGTAGCGAAGGGTGGGGCTGGGCAGAGCGCACAGGTGACACCCGCAGCCCCCTGCCTGTGCTTAGCCCGGCTTGGGGTTCGCTTATTGTCCAGGTGTGGACTAATCGAGTGGTCGTTGCCCTCGGTGATGCCCCTCCCCTGCTCATGCTGTGTGATGGGTTCCATCCTGATGTCCCGTGTCCTGGAGGCGTCGGGGAGGCTCTGGTTGAACCAAGGAACAGGTCGTGGGGACAGCAGGGCCCTTGCCCGGGAGCTGCCTCCCTGCCCCCACTTCTCCGGCTTTTCCTCGTGACTTTACCACCTGTTCCCGTCTCACCAAACAAAGCTGCCTTTTTCCTCCTTCCCGACTTCATATGAATGGAATTTGCCGGCTAGACTCTGTGATGGCTTACTCCTGCGGCTCGCCCCTGTTCTTTTGAGGTTTATCCGCACAGATGTGTGTAGTTGGTGTTTGTTTGTTTTCCCAGCTGTAGACGATTCCATTGTAGGACAAGACAGGTCCTTTAGTCCCTTACCCAGGGCCCGTGGGGCCCAGTGAGTTTCAGAACAAAGATGATACATCATGCATATATTCATTCGAGGCTGGGAAGTACATCTTGTAAAATGTAAAACGCTACGTGCTTTGTACCGTCCCAGCCGCGTGTCGCTCCATGTAATCCAGCATGGTGATTCTTGAGCATCAACTCTGCGGACATTCACACGGCCTGGGACCGACACAGGTGATGAATGCCCGCCGGGCTCCTCAGACCGGCTCTTGCCACCAGTCGAATTACCGAGAAATGGGTTCTGCTTTCAGAGCTTTTGTGATCTGGGGGTTTGCGGCCCGGCACCGCGGAGATCTGCCGTCCTCGGGTGGCCGTTCTCCCGCTGACGGACACGTGGCGGCCTCCCCGGTGTTGTGGCTGCGAACAGAGCAGCGCTGAGCACTCCCGCAAGCGTCTGCTGGCGACCGCGTGCAGATGTTAGAACAGGTGCTGGGTCGCAGGGGGCCGCACGTCCAGCTTCCCCAGGTGGTGGCAGAGCTTCCCCGAGGCAACTTTGTTGCCGTTCCGCTTTGACGGGAGGCAGCTCGCGTCTCTGCACCTGCAGGATGGCAGCACCGTGAGGGCTCAGGCCTCATCGTTTGTGCCCGTCCAGGGGTGTTGCGCGATCGCTCACTGGTGCCGTTGTTTGCGTTGCCTGGCGACTCGTGGACTCGAGCGTCTTTTTCCAACGTTTATGGATATTTGGAGCTCCTTTTCCTTATAATGCTTGTTCTCGCCTTTTGCCCAGTTTTCTGTGAGGTTGTTTATTGTTTCCTTAGGGATTTGTGCTCGTTGTATGTTTTGTTTGCTACCCCCTTAGCTTGCCTTTTTACTCTTTTCACAAGGAAAAGTTCTTAATGTGATGTCGATACGTGCATCAGACTCCTCCTCTGGGGAAAAGTATGCCTTTTTTGTGTCTGATTTAAGAAATTATTTTCTACCAAGAGTTCATGAAGATATTTTCCAGTCTCACCTTCTAGGAATTTGATCAGTTCGCCTTCCGCGTGTAAGTGCTTCCTCCAGGGACTCCTTTTTGTCTGCGTGTATGGTGTGAGGTTGGGATCTGATCTCATTCTCCCCACGTGTGGAGAACCCATTCTCCCAGCGTCGTTTGTAGGGTAAGACACTTCTCTCCGAGACCCACCGTGCTGGTGGATCATAGGCTTCCATTCACGTGGATGCAGCCTGGTTCTGGGCTGTCATTGGTGCCGTCTATCCTAGCGCTGTCTCAATGTCATCTGAACAAAACGCACCATCCCATCTCCTGTTTTTCTTCAGGATTGTTTTAGCTATCCGTGCTTCTTTGGTCTTCCATTTACGTTTTTCAGTCCGTTTACTGAGTTACACACACACACACACACACACACACACACACACACACGTGCGTGCGCACACACAAACCCTGTTGGGGTTTTTGTTAGAATTGCATTGACCCAGAATAGACCAATCTGGGGAAATCTGACTTCTGTACAGTATCGTCTTCCCACCCAAGAACGTGATCTAGTTCTCCACTTATTTGGGTCGTCTTTAATGTCTTTCAAACAGATTTTATAATTGTCTCCATAAAGAGCTTCTGCAACGTTTTTAGATTTATTCCTAGGTAGCTGAATTTTTGTCGTTTCGGGGTATATTTTTCAACATGACATCTGCTGACCGTTGCAGGAATATAGAAATGTGGCTGACTTCAGCATATTGATTTTTTTTTATTCAACCAGTTCTTTAATTCCCATCTCTTATCCGCTGGTTGTATCTTTTTTAGTCCTTTCTCTCTGGTGGGTGGGATCTGCTAATAAAACGTTAACTAGAAGCAATGAAGGCAGGAATATTTGTCTCATTCTTGATCTTAAAAGAAATGCTTTCTAAATTTCTGTTGACTCTAGATTGGGGGGGGGAGGGGCACAGAGTTTATCAGGTTAAAGCATTTCATTCCCTTCCTAGCGTGCCAAGAGGTTTCAGTTTAAGTGCAAATGAATATTGAATTTTATCAAGGGCTTTTGTGCATCACTTAAGAAAATTGTGTGGCTTTTCTCCTTTGCTAATTAATTACATTAACTGATTTTCTAGTAGACCAGTCTTAGGTCTTAGGACAGCCCAACCTGTCAGGATGTAGTAACCTTTCTAACGCTAATGCAAAATTCCATTTGCTAATGTTTCAATTAGGGTGTTTGCATCTAAGGTCATGAATAAGACTTGCCTATAATTTTCCCATCGAATCCTTTCTTGATTCGAGACTCAAGCTTCTGTCAATCTCACAACAACTGGGGAATGTCTTCTTTTTCTTTGCTTTGGAAGACGTTGTTCTGGTTAGAATTACGTGTCCCTTCCACGATGGGTTGACCCTGCTCAGAAAGCCATCTGGGCCTCGTATTCGCCTTTATGAGATGATCGGTGGCGCAGTTTCTTTCGTGGTGACCGGACTGTTGGGGTTTTTATTTCTTCTCCCTCCCCAGGCATCCAGGGCCCCACAGCCTGCGTTTCCAGGCTCTTCCCGTGCCTTCTCCACCATCACGCACCCCACACCTGGATGGAACACAGTTGCACAGAGTTCCACACGTGTGCCCCTCAGTCACGCCCGCACGTGCCTGACACACCCTTCCTGCTCCCTCAGCCGCACGCAGCTGGAAGTGAGCTCTGCCGGCCCCTCTGCCAGCGGGGGATAGAACTCCTTCAGTGCCTGTGCCCAGACGTGGCAGGAGCCCCCCACCCCCGCCACTGTCCACCAGAGCCCGGAGGGGACGGGCATGCCTGCCCCTCTTGGAGGGAGGACACACACGCAGTCCATGGCCCCAGGGTGAGCCCCTGCCTGTGCCTGTGGAGGCCCCACATCTGTCCCCGTCTTCTCTCAGTCGCCCTGCCCTTCATATCCGGGCCTTTGCCCGCGGGGCATGGTAGGCCTGACACACTGGGTCACCCCAGGTCCCTCTGGAGTGTTTCCCAAAGCCACAGCATGGACACCACTGCCTCCTCTGAGGAGCCTCCATGATTACCCAAGCTCGGGTGAGGCCCCAGCTCTGGACACCCCAGTGCCCCACACATGCCCCATCGGAGTACCCACGACCCCATGGGGAAAGCAAACAACGGGGTGTGGGCCAGGGGCCACACTTCTCCTGTTCACAGCCACACCGTGGCAGGAGGCACTCCACAGACACTGGCCGAGGGAAGGACATAAAGGAGCAGTGGAGAAGCAGCAGCCTGCCAGCCCTCTGACCCCCCTCCCGGCCTCAGTTGTCCCTGTCATCCCTGCTGGACCCTGCCCCCCCGGGCCCACGTTCAGATTTGTCTCCTGGCATTTTTCGTTTCCATCAAGTCCCATAATCCTCTGGGCCTAGCAGGGCCTGGACGTGCCAGACCAGGACTAGTCTCTGGAACATGAGTTGCTCCTGCCCCGGAACCTGAGAACCCCCACAGCCGGCCAACCCCAGCCCATTCCCTTCCCCCGCTGCTACAGCCTGTGGCTTCTTCTGGATGCAGACACGCCCCTTCCCTTTGATTCCCAGACACCAGGTCAACCAGAGGGTCATGCGACAAGTGATAGGTCGTGTGACGAGTGGCAGCAAAGGGTCCCGATGCAGCCATGTGCCCCCAGGCCCTCTACGCATTTGCACCAGCACCTACCACGTGCCAGGAGCTTCTCAGGGCTAGAGGGGATGGGAGCGCACCAGCAAAGTCAGAGCCCTGGGGCCACCAAATGCAAGGACCACAGACCAGACAGCCTAAAGCAACACACATTTCTCCTCCCACTCTTCCGGGACCAGAAGTCCAAACTCGAGATGTCAGGAGCGCTGGTTTCTCCGGAGGTGTCAGGGGAGGGCCTGTCCTGCGTCTTCCAGCTTCTGGGAACCCCAGGCATCCCTGGGCTGTGGCCTCGCCCCTCCTGCCTCCACCCCGGCCTTCACACGGCCGCCTCGCCTTTCCTTACAGGGATGCCAGTCATGGAATCGGGACCCACCCGCCTCCACTGTGACCCAGTCTTAGCTATCACTTCCGCAGAGACCTATTTCCGGGTGAGGTCACATTCTGAGGTTCTGGGGACATGACCACTTAACCTAGCACAGTGGGGATCCTTATTCTGGGACCGGCCTGTGAGTCCCATCTCTCCCGTGACGGGGTGGAGGCCGCGTCCGGGGCTGGGGCTGACCTCCTCTGCCTTCCCAGAGGGGTCGTTCCGGGGCTGCTGGTCTGCAGAGCAAGCAGCCCCGGGCGGAGAGCGCTCGCGCTGCGTGCCAGGTGAGCAGCGGCCCCCGAAGCCCCATCTCAGAGATAAAAGCGCGTCTTTAAAACAGGCTCCGTCACATTATAAATAAATTTATTAAATTACATGTTGCTGCAGATAGAGCTGTGTATTTTTAACAAACGCGGGCAGACTCAGCTGGCTCCAAGGGGGCACAGGGAGGGGGAGCTGGGGCCACGGCTTCGGGGTGGCCCGGCTGCAGCCCCCACCCCACGCCGGGGCCCCGGGGGCGGCGGTATGGCCCACGAGGGACGGCGGAGCAGGTGCCCGGGCGCCTTGGCAGTTAGAGACGTGGGAGGGCAGAAGGAGGGGCCCTGGTGGCAGCGGCCGGCTCCTCCCGGGGGCTGCAGGGGCTGCCGGCCCCTTCCCTCGCCAGCCGCCCCGGGAACAGGAAGCATGACAGGAGTGTCACCAGGTGTGACGTCCACAGGAAACGGGCTCCAAAAACTCAACCCACCTCCCCGGGGCCTGAAACCCTCCTGGCTTATCATGTGTGCAATTCACTTTTTGAAATTCTACTGAGGCGGAAAGTAACCATTTCAAGAGGTACGACACGGTGACATTTAGTGCGTCCACGGTGCTCTGCAAACCGCTGTCTAGTTCTAGAACATTCCGGACGCCCCTCAAGAAACCCTGTGCCCGTCAGCAGCCACTGCTGCTGCCTGCTCCCCCAGCCTGGCAACCACAAGCCTGCTTTCCGTCTCCATGGAGTCACGGTTCCGGATGCTCCGTGGGAACGGGCTCACGCGATGTGGCCTGTTCAGTCTGGCTTCATCGCTGGGCAGGGGATCGTGGAGGGCCCGCCCCGCTGTAGCAGGGGTCAGTGTCTCGTTCCTTCTTGCGTCCAAGCAATATTCCGCTGTGCGGATGAGGGCGTGTTCTGTTCATCCATTTGTCCATCCGTGGGTATTTGAGGGGCATGAAGCTCACTTTTTTCAAAGCACCTATTTTCTGCTGATGCAACCGCCTGTGGGCTGACGAAGTTTCCTCCTGTCTTGGTGGAAAGGGAGGCAGGACCAGGCCTGTGAGGATGAGGGAATTCGAGTGAGGCAGCAGCACAGGGCCCTCCCTGGTCTTGACCCGCTGACCACAGGGGCTGGGTGTGGCCGTGTGCGTGGGGCCTGTGGACATGGCCGGGGTGTGGCCTCTGCCTGCCTGGGAACTCTGCAGGTGTCTGCCCTGTCCTGACCTCTCCTTGCCCAACAGCCCCTCCTCTCACCCCGCCACGTGGGTCCACGGCACATTTGACACTACGGGCCCCGTGCACACCGCTCACCATTGTATCAGGTGGGTGACTGGTGTGTACTTGGATGAACGAATGAATGAATGAATGAATGAATGAATGAATGAATGAACGAACGAACGAACAATAATCATGACAAACCGTCCAGCTTCGGTCGCAGAACCCAGTCCCGGCCCACGTCATCAGGGGGCTATGAGGCTGCGGCCAGTCCATCCTGGAGCACATTGTCTTTGCAGACCTTCCTCCCTGGGAGCCCCATGAGGCAGGCAGAGGGAACAGCCACCTCTATGCCCATGGGGAAACTGAGGCTCGGGTCATCAAAATGACACCCCTGTCTTCTGAGACCCTTTGGGGCTAAGAGCTCATTAGCTTCCTAAGCGCCAAAGAGATCTAGAAAACACATCTTAAGGATCCAAAATAAGAAAAGGTAATGAGGGGCGCCTGGGTGGCGCAGTCGGTTGAGCGTCCGACTTCAGCCAGGTCACGATCTCGCGGTCCGGGAGTTTGAGCCCCGCGTCAGGCTCTGGGCTGATGGCTCAGAGCCTGGAGCCTGTTTCCGATTCTGTGTCTCCCTCTCTCTCTGCCCCTCCCCCGTTCATGCTCTGTCTCTCTCTGTCCCAAAAATAAATAAACGTTGAAAAAAAAAAAAATTAAAAAAAAAAAAAAAAAAAAAAGGAAAGGTAATGAGACCGTTGAAATTAGCCGACATTTAATTACTACATCCCAACTTCATTCACTGTTCAGCTGAGCGTTCACTTTAAAACAGTTCGTGGGTTAGGTTTTCCCCCTGGGCAAGAGGTCCCAGAGGGGCACGCTGTCTCCTGGGAAGGTACTGTCCATCCCTGGTGAAGGGGCCACGCGAGCCAAACCACTGCAGGCACCATACTTCCGAACAATCGCACCTGCTGGGATGTGTGCGTTCATGTTTGAAGAGGCTTGGGGCCAGCCCCCAAAAGTCAGCAGAGGTGGCCGCGGGCCTCCCCCGGAGCTATGGGGCAAGGCAGACGCGCACCACACAGTTGTGGGTGCGAGCATTCGGCGAGGGGGGTGAGAGCCCCCAGCCCCACACACGTCTGCCATCCGTGGACGTCCCGGTATCTGCCATGGGTCCCTCTTCTCTACAGCACTGAGTGTTCCCTGCACGCGTACCATTAGGATGGGGCGATGGCCGGAAGCCTGCGTCGTTAGCACACGCGAGGCAGTGACATCTGGGGTGGAGTGGGAACCCGGAAGGTCCCTGTTTCAGACGGGTGTGGCCGTGGGACTGGGTGATCACATGTGTGACCTCCATGTCGTCGGTAAGAGTGAGAGCCCAGAGCACCCACCTTCAAGGACAGGAACCCAAGCTCGCCTCTCCCCCGGGGGAGGGGTCAGGTTCAGAGGGAGCACTCAGCAGACGTTAGGTAACAGGTGGAAATGTTGGGGAGGGTGTGGACGGAGCTGTGGGGCCCGGAGAACAGGATGAGGAGCTTGTTCAGCAGCCTTGGCCAGAGAGCAGATAGCTTTCTGCTGGAGAGAACCGATTCCCACCCGCCACGGCTGCACACCATGCGGTGGACAATTCGGGCTGTGCCCACCGGACTTGCTCAACACCCCCCCCCCCGCACCCCACTGAGCACAAGGCCCCTGATTCTTCGTCCAGCTCAGGCCTTGTCCCCCTCTGGAGGCGGGCAGAGGCTGAGGCCCCCACGGCCCAGCTTTTCCAAGGCACCTGCACAGCCAGGTGGTGTGTGTACGGCCGGGGAAGGTGCCCATTGACATCTTTAACAGGTGTCTACTGATGGCCCATGGCCAGGCCAGTGCCTGGAGCTGGGGTGCGGGCTGCAGCTCACTCCCAGCAGTGCTGACAGAGAGACAAGCCGATGAGCACAGGACAAGGTCTTTGGGAGAGAAAGTGATGGGACAGAAGATGAGCTTTGAGGTCTCTATGAACTGAATTGTGTCCCCTGAGATTCCTGTGTTGAGGCCCCAGCTCCCAGTGGGGTGGCAGGTGGAGATGGGCCTTGGGGAGGTGATCGGGGTTAGATGAGGTCATGAGGGTGGGGCCCCTGTGATGGGATCAGCGCCCTTAAAAGAAGAGACCCGGAGCTCTGTCTCTGCCCTGTGAGGACTCAGCAAGAAAGTGGTCACCTGAGAGCCAGGAGGAGGGCCCTCACCCCACCGTGCTGACACCTGGACCTTGGACTTCCGGCCTTTAGTCTGTGATTTTGTTACGCGGCCCCAAGCTGACTCATACGCGGTCTGACAGAACCGGGTTCAAATCCTAGCTCTGCCAGGTCCCGGCCCCCCTTAGGCAGACGGGGGCCCAGAAGAAGGGTAGGGTGTTGTAGGTACCAAGGCACCTACAGAATCTTCCGAGACTCTCTGAACCATGGCTGTATGGGAGGTGGCCTGTGGGCCGTGGAGCAGGTGCGTCTTTGCCTCTGTGTTGCCTCCCCCAGCCTGCCGGCCACTTCAGACCCCAAATCCCGCGTGGGAGCCCCGAGTTGGCTGAGACCCTGCCCCTCGCTGGGGGTGGGAGCTGGTGACTGTGTCCCCTCTCCAAGAGGCCAGGAGCACCCGCCTTCCAGGACAGGAACGCAGGCTCATCTCTCCCCTGGGGGAGGGGGGGTGGGCAGGTGGCACAGGGAAGGGGGAGCCCAGGACAATACCGTCAGCATCACCGCGAGGGAAACTGAGGCGGCACGCTGTCGCTCAACAGATAGTACTCGGGAAGATCTGTCATTTTACAGGGAAAGGGGCCTTCCTACTCCTCCTGTTTAAATTTAGTCTCATCGTCTCTGCTGCCCAGACAGACAGGATGCGTCCAGGGAGTCATAACATGAGCCTCCGGTTCTGCCGTGAGATGCCGAAACACCAGTTTGCCCTGTGGGCTCAGATCCCTTTGCCCGTCTTGGTTTCTTCCCCTCGACCTTCCTTTCCCAGCCCATCCAAGCTCCAGACCTTCTGTCTCGCTCTATCCCGTTGTCTTTTCCTTTTTAAAAACCAGCATCTGTTGGAGGCAGGAATACCACTTACCAAGGTCATTCGTTCTCAAAGGGCAAACGTCGTGCCCCCAGGAGGAGCCCATCAGCCCCTGGGCGCCCCCTCAGAAAATCGTGTTTTGTGGAGATCTTCGCCACAAACGCCTTTCCTCTCTGAAAATCGGACTCACTGCCATGCGCTCTTTTGTAACCTGCTTTTTTTGAAACAACACGTGGAGACCATCTTTCCTCATCAGTAAGTGCTGCTGTCCATGATTTGGTGGCTGCACACAATTGCCAGAATGAATTTCATCTCTCGTCTCTCCATGGCTCTCACTCCTACCAACGTTCCTGCCGGGTTGCCGCTGTTGACAGCCATTTCCCCGGGGCCTCCTCCTCCGCCCCGTGGCTCTGACTCCCCAGGGCCTGCCTAACTGGGGTTCTCACTGGCCAGTCTACCTGTAGAGAGACAGCATAGAGGAGGGACCAATCCCCATTGTTCCACTTTCTTAGTGACTTGTGTGGCAGGCTCTCTCGTCCCTCAATGTCCGAGAGCATGGCCTTTGGAAACCCTAGCATGGCTCTCCACGGAATACTGTTTGGCCATTGAAAAAAGATGCTGGAAATCTGGGTGTCCAGGCCAAGACAGCCAAGATGGGTCCTACATGACCAGAGCAAGTTGCAGAAGGAGTCACAGAGTCACGAGTGACCCTGTTTTATTAGAAAGAACACCTACGTGTTTCCATATCCATCCATATGCCCAAAGACACGTAAAGAAAAGTCTGTTATACTACTGCTCACGCTGATGTCTGCAGTCGCCCCTGGGAAGGAGGGAAAGGGGGACTTGCTTCTCCATGTTAGTTACGTATTCAGAAGCAGTGCGTTCTGGGACAGTGCTTGGTAAGCACCGCGCCCTCCGGAAGGGAAGGCTCTCACCTGGCCCAGGTGGCGGCCACCCGCCGGAACCTTCCCATGCTCAGCGCTGGCCGCAGGCAGTGTTTGTCTTGCCCTTCTCCTGGAAAAAGAGGTCCAGAGAAGTAAATCTGAGGAAGGAAGTCATTTTTCAATTTTTTAGGCGCTTTATGACTAGTCTTGCCTCTTGGTTTCTGAGAGAGGCATGTCCCCTCCACATGCTGCTTGGTCAGCCACACAGATGCTGCCTCAGAATTAGCCACCAAGATCCCCGTGGAGACGTGTGTGCCCACACCGCCCAGCTCTGAGTAGCCAGCTGAGCCCAGGACCACGTGTGCCGTTGGTTCCAGCTCTGCCTGAAGAGAAGCAACAACAATAGATCAACACAGTGGCCTCCCAGTGGGGTCCCCCAGCCCCAGGCACCTCCTTACATCCACCTGGAACCCCACACCTGCAGGGATCTAAGAGGCAAAGTTTGTAGTATCCTGGCTTTCAAATATGCCCAGAGGCTCACACTGAAGATGAGCCTCACCACCACCTCTTAGCTTTCTTGCTTTTGGGGTCCTGCCCTTCCTGGCTGGCTTGGACACTGGCCAGGCCTGATCGTCATGTGCTCAGAGGAGTCCTCCCTGACCACCCCCCCATCTCAATCAGGATAGCCCCCACTGCATCACCCCCAGGGCAGACATGTGTACAATCCCCCAATCCTTCACCACGTTGGGGTGACTTCGTCAGTCATTGTTTCCACAGGCTGGGAGTCCATGGTGCCAGGGTAAAATCTGTCTTGTTCCCTCCTGTCTCCCCAGGGGAGATGCTCACTCAAAAGTTGAAATCGCTGTTAGATGGATAAATGAATGGCTGGATGGATGGTTGGATGGACAGACTGACGGATGGATGGTGAATGGATGGAATGGATGGACAGATGGGCATGTGGGTGGATGGATGGATAGGTGGATGGATGGACAAACAGACGGACGGTGGACAGATGGACGGATGGACAGACAGATGGATGGACAGATAGACAGACGGATGGGTGGGCATGTGGATGGGTGGATGGATGGATGGATGGATGGATGGATGGATGGGCATGTGGGTAGATGGATGGATAGGTGGATGGGTGATGGTGAATGGATGGATGGACGGACTGATGGATGGATGGTGAATGGATGGATGGACGGACAGATGGGCATGTGGGTGGATGGATGGATAGTGGATGGATGGATGGACAGACAGATGGACGGTGGACAGATGGACGGACGGACAGATGGATGGACAGATGGACACACAGATGGGTGGGCATGTGGATGGATGGGTGGATGGATGGATGGATGGGCATGTGGGTAGATGGATGGATAGGTGGATGGATGAGTGGACAGACGGATGGACAGACAGACGGACAGATGAGCATGTGGGTAGGTGGATGGATGGATGGAGGGAGGGAGGGAGGGAGGGAAGGAGGGAGGGAGGGAGGGATAGATGGACGGATGGGCATGTGGGTGGATGGATGGATTGATGGATAGATGGGTGGATGCTCCAATGGGTGGATGCATCCATGGATGGAAAGATACAGGGATCGATGGATGCGTGGGTAAATGATTGGACAGATAGATGGGTGTGTGGGTGGGTGGAGGGATGAAGGGATAGATGGATAAAGTCAAGCCTTCACTTATTAGGAACAAAGAACAAAGACAATTTCTGGCCAATTTTTTTAATGACAGTTGGGGTTGGGGATTATTGTAGGACAGTGTGGCCTGGGAATCAGAGCTACGAGGACTCTAGGCAGCTCTACAGACTGGCTACTGGCCCTGTCCCTCCCTAATGCTATCTCAGCTCCTCTCTGCCAGTTGGTCCTATTATCACTGGCTCCTAATTTTCTGATTCTAGAAGCAGCCAGTCTGTCTGGTTTCACCAACCCTCCCAGCCTATTGGGCAATGTCCTTGGCATCAGCTGCTGGCCAGCCAATAGATGCGCTGCCCCTGGACCGGGTGCCCACTCATGGGTCAGTCAGGCTGCCAGAATACAAAGCATGCCGTGCTTTCCCAAGCTGGGGAGGGAATGGCTGTGGCCTGGGCAGTCCCAGCATGGAGGGGCTGTGAGGTGGCACTCACCATGCCTCCCATACAACATGCAGTACACCCAACACCCAACTCAAGCCTCAGGCTTTGATGCTCATCCCCAGGGTCGTGGCAGTGGGGCTCGGGGGCTCATCCTCCAGCCCTCCAACCTCCACATCTCTGCTAACCCTCGGGCCACCTGGAGTCCACCTGGGGATCCCCTCCTCCCTGGAGCCTCCTTCACGGGTCTCATCGGCTTCCACACACCCCTCCCCCGGGACCAGGCACAATTCGGACTCACCCTGAATCTCCCACTCTGTCCCTGTCAGCCAGCTGCTCAGTTCACACCCAGCACTGGCCGTGACTGGCTGTCCGGCCATTTCTTGGTGTTCAGTGTCCCCCATCAATGTGGCAGTATCCTGAGCCTTGAGGATGGGAAGAGAAAGGCTCTCTTGTGAGCGAGCTCCGTAAATGGTTCCTGAGGCACCTCCTGCTTATTCCACACGCAGACCCCACTCACCCCGCCTAGACCCACCCAGTCAGCCTGTCTGGGGAGAGGACCCCGGGTTCCACGTTTCTCCAAAGCTCCCCAGCTGGCGCTGAGATCCGCACACAGTGGTGGCTGTAAGCAAAGCCCCCTTAGGTGCCACACTGCATCTGACACCAGGCTGGGTGTCCACGGGGACCGGTGCCACCCAGAAGCCACCCTTGATGAACCGGGAACCTGGGGAGACAGCTGCCCAGCCTCCGACCGCCCTGCACCTCAGACCAAAGTGAGTCGCCGAATGTATTGTGTGTATGTTATCCTCTGCTTCCATATGGAGCACATGGGAATCCAAGGCGAGGAGAATGAGTTACTGAGTGGGTGCCCTGTGCTGAGCATTCTGAGCGGACACAGTTTCAGCCGACTCTCCTCGTCATGTTCAGACATATGTTCTAAGCTAATTGGATCTGGGGCCGGACTTGGCGGGCTCCACCATGCTCCATCAGCGCTAATGGAGTTAAGGGGAGGGACAGGATGTTGACAACGCCCCTTGGCAACAGATGTGCTCCTCCCTGCTGGCCCCTCCCCCAGGCCAATTCCCATCACACAGACCCCTCCCGTGGTATCTCCTTGGTTCTGTTCAGGTTCTCTGGATGTCTCACAAAGCAGGCATGGGCCACACTTGACCCCACATCCCGTCTCCATCTGCTCTGTGCTCTGAGCCCTCCCCAGTTAGCTCTCTGGCTGGCAGTAAAGGCCAGGCCTGGCCAGGGAGCTCTCCCCACTCCCTGACTGGCTGCTCCCAGGGAGAGGCAGGGCTGACCTTTGTGGGCCTCTGGGGCAGACATTCCAGCCTCTCCCACCTTAGCCTGAGAGATGGTTTTAGGACCATCTCTACAAAAACCATCTCTGTCCTAGAGATTGAATGGACGCCCAGAGAGGTCAAGTGGCTTCCCAGGGTCACACAGCTGAGAGACGGGAGGGCAGGAATTGAAGCTGGTTCCTTCTGCCTTTACACCCTGCGTGCTGCCCTGGGCACTGGTCAAGTTTGCCCTCAATTAGTGGAAAAACTACATTGGAGTCATGGTATCGGTCGGAATTAGAAATGACACTAAAAATAAAGCCCAAGCAACCCTAATGTAACGCAGAGTTCTTCAGATAGAAAGGTGACCTCTTTGAGGAAGACAACAGGCTTTTCCTCACTTACTGGAATAAACAACCATGTTTGTGGCTTTATTTCAGTGGCCACAGAAGCTTTTCTTCCCATGCCCTCCAAAAAAAGAGAATTGATTTCCCCACTGTGTACCCCCCAACCAGGTCCTCGTGGATGACTCCTCTGTGGGAAGGAAGCATCACAGGCCTGCTGACCCTGTGGCACCTTTTGCCTCTAGTTGAGCATGTTCTGTCGTCCCCAGTTCTGTCCCCACTTACACCACTGAGATGGCCTAATGCAACAGGTGCGCGTTGAATGGCTGAGAAAAGCTGGAGTTTTGAGGGTCCCCTAGATATGGTGGGCTCTGTGACAAGGAGCCCCCCCCTCCCCCCAGGGTTCACAGAGGGGCACAGGAAACCAGCAGACTGCCCCTGGGCCCATCCTGGCCACCACGGGCAGCCCAGGCCTGCAGCCTCCCATCCCCATAAAAACAGCACATGAGCCAGGCCTATGGGCCTCAGTGTTCCTGCCCATCCCAGCCAGGCCTGGCGGAGTCCCAGGCTCTCTCTGGCTCTCCGTCGGCCACGGGTGCAGACAGCCTGAAGGGTGGGGGAGTAAGTGACTTTTGTTCCTACCACCAAGGAACTGTCCTTGGTCCTGGCAGAACTGGGTCTCCCTCCTCTCCCATTAGGAGCCCCTGTTGGCTTGTGTGGCACAGGAGTGGGTTAATTTTACTTTGCAGGTGGACAGTGGATGTGGGTGAGTGTTCTGGAGGCCATGAGGTCTGTGAAACTCAGGGGGGACTCGGAGAGGGCCTGCTGGTGGCTTCGTGGGCTTCTGGCCCTTTTTGGGGTGCAGGCTGCCTTGTACCCCCTTGTGTTGAGGGGTATCCAAGCACAAAGGGAAGCCTCGTCCCCGTCGGCCTTGTTTATTAACCTGCTATTTATTAACAGCCAGAAGGGGAGGAGCTGGTCTGCGAAGACCTCAGCCGTGACCTCCACAGCTGGCTCTTCTCTGGGCTGTTGTCAACTCAGCTCTGCCAGCAGATGAGTTTCTGTGGCTGCTGTGACAGAGGACCACATATGTAGCGGCTTCAAACAACACACAGGTGTTACCTTGGAGTTCCGGAAGTTACAGGTCCAGAACGGGGCTCAAGGGGCCAGAATCAAGGCATCGGCAGGGCTGTGTGCCTCCTGAAAGCTCCATTCCTGGCCCTCACCTTCTAGAGGTGCCCTGGCTTGTGGCCCCAGCCCCTACTTCCAGCGTCATGCCTCCCTGACTGACTCTGAGTCTCTCCTTTTGAGAGAAAGGACTCTGTGGTCACAGTGAGCCCACCTGGATCATCTAGGATCACTGGCCATCAGCACCCTTTACTCAGTCACACCTGCCCTGTAAGTCACACAGTCACGGGCACCAGGGGTCAGGATGTGGACGTCGTTGGGGCCTGCTTGTACTGACCTGCAGAGGGCAGGGCCTGGGGGTACCTGTGGTCCTGGGATCCAGCACCGACCCTGGAGATGCTGCCGGGGCCTGAGCTCTCCCAGCAACCGAGTCAAACCTCGATGAGGCATTTCGCCTCTCTGAGCCTCAGGGCCCTGGGAAACCTTCACGTCAGGGTTGCTGGGTCTCAGGAGAGGTGATGTGTGGAGGGAACCATCAGCACAGCTGGCACGCAGTAGGTTTCCCCAAGGATTGCTCTCCTGTCCCCAAATGCCTCCCGCAGAAACCCAGCGTCCACCCTCCCCTTGGCGCCAGCTCCCACCCACCACACCGGGCATTTGCCCATGCTGTCCCTCTGTCTGGTGTGCCCCCTCCTCCTTCCCCAGTGCTGAGGCCCCCCCACCCCACTTTCCAGGACAGGCTTCTCCGCTCTGTGTTCTGTGCCCCTCCCCCTCCCCCAGCATTTACCACCAAGTGCACGTGGCTGTTTCCTGCGGCAGCATGGTGGTCCGAGTCCTTCTTCAACATGTCCCCGCTTGGGCACAACGCCGGCCCAGGGAGGCTCATGGAAAATGTGTAGGATGCAGGTTGATGTCAGAGGGTCCTGGGGCAGGGGGCAGGCTGGGCCGACAGGGAACCATGTTGCACTTTGAAGTCCTCTGACCTTTGCAGACAACCTTGGGGTCCCCTCTGCCTGGCACGGTCTGGGGCTTGTTAAGTTTTCACCGAGAGAGCCACGTGCCCAGGTGGGAGCCTTCGCCCATAGGACACGAGGGCTCCCCAAGACATTGCCCACCTCACAGGACCATCTCTGGTCGTGGCCACACAGCACTATTTTAAGGCCTGGCCCGGGCTGACGCACAGCTCAGCAGCCCAGCAGTAGAAGTGTGTCCGTACCGACGGCTGGCCAGTCTCCAGGCCGTGAGCAGGGCCAGTCACATTTGAGTTTACAGCCCCAGGCCCAGCACTGAGGCCGCACACCGTAGGTGCTCCGTACAAACAGGCCTCCTCCCTCCAGGCCCCTGCTCGGGGGCGGTTTCCTGTCACTGCACACGGGCCCAGGTCTGTCTGGGCCTCCTTTAGCTAAGAGGCCTTTACACCCTGGCCCCAGCCTTGGACACACAAAGGCACTGGGCCCCACCCTTCTGTCCCCTCCAGGCCCATGCTGGCAGCCACAGACTCTGGTGGGGGCCACCCTGAGGCCGGGCCCCAGCGCCCGCCCCATCCCAGAGACCCCGCCCCAGGAGCATCCCCTCCATTTTGGCAAGAAGCCCTACCTTTGCTTTTCCTAGTGGACCCGCGCTTGTCACTTAGACGCTCAGTCACACACAATGAGTTCTCTTGCTGGGCATGATGCTCTCAACAGCTGTGATGGGTCCAGCACAGCCAGCACAGAGCAGGCGTGGCTGGGGTGACGTCCAGACCCCCAGGTCCTCACACACCAGGAATCGGGTGGGCGCGCAGGTTTGAAAAGACTCTAACTTGACAAGTGAGGGTATTCAGGTAAACGCTCGCCCGCGTTCACGCTCACCCTCGCCTGCCTTCAGGCTCACACTCACTTGCGCTCAAGGGCAGATAGGAGAGTCACCCATCCTGTGTCAAGGCAAGCAAAGGGCTGAGAATCACCACGGTTCCCAAGGATCTAAACCATCACCAATGAGGGATGTTCTCATGGAAAGAACAGACATTTCCATCTAAGAAGAAAGCTTAGTTACCTCCGAGCTGCACCAGGATCCTCCGGCTGGTTCCTGTGATTGCCCCGTGTCGCGTAAAAGTTTGTGACCCCCTCACTTGCCTGCAGGCACAGGGCTGCCCCTCGTGTGTGGCTGATGAGTGATGGTGCGCGAAATGAAGGCTCCAGCCCCGACCCTTCCTGGGCCCTCCGGTAATGGCCGCCCCACATCTCCCTCTGTCACCTTCACTGTGGACGCATGGCCGTCCACCCTGCCCCTGTTTGGTCTCCAGAGTCTGGGAGAGTCCGGGGGGCCCGGGGACGACGTAGTCCGGGCTGGGCGAGTCCCCCGTTCACTGCCAAAGAGGATGGAGGTGTCCTACCTGACACCTCACGTTCTGTGCCAATGACCTCACCATCCTCAGGGGAGCAGGGGGGTGTCCTTCCTGAAAACCGCTTCACGTGCGCGAGAATACAAGTTCAAAAGCAGTACGGATTCCTGCTTCCTTGCGGAGGCAGGAGTCCTGCTTTCTGCAGCCTGTTTGTAATTCTGAGAAGAACAAGCAGGCGGAGGGAGGCAGAGCCCGTGGGGTGAGCAGGGAGTCCTGGGGCGTCAGCCTGCCCAGGCCCGAATCCCACCTTGGCCAGGTGCCATGCACCTGTGCGCATCCAGTCCCCCGGGTGTCATCGAAGACCTGACATGATGCCGTACTCACTGTGTGTGTGTTTGCTCGGGCTGCCGTCTGCAAAGTCAGGCTGCAGGACGACAAGGTGTCACAGCCTCGGGGGCTTACACATTTATCCTCTCCCGGTCCCGGAGGCCGGGGACCGGAGGTCCGGGCGTGGGCGGGGCCGGGGCCTCCCGAGGCCTCTCTCCTTGTGTGCGGACGGCCATCCTCTCCCTGTGTCCTCACGGGGCCGTCCCTCTGTGCGTCTGTGTCCTGACCCCCTCTTCTTTGAAGGACCCTGGTCACCCTGGGATCGGAGCCCACCCCAGTAGCCCCGTTGTAATTGAACTGTTTTTTCAAAGCCCCCATCTGCAAATACAGAGCCCTTGTGAGGTGCTGGGGGTCAGGTTTCAACATGTGACTTTCCAGGAACACAACTCAGCTCATAACTGTGTGCTGGGCACCGTGGGCACCGTTAAGGTCACATTCTGGCCTTGACACCCATCCCCCTCCACAGCCCTGGCAGGTGCACCTGTTGCAGTAAAAAGCCCCAGCAGCTCACCCCCTCTGACTTCTTGTCATCAGATTCCCAGACCGGACCTTCTCTCCGTCTTTACACCTGCTTGCTCTGCTTCCACCTGGAGGGGCCGGTCCTGAACCCCCCTCCACGTGGCCTTCCCCACAGCACCCCCAGTACGTTCACTGTCCTAATGACCTCATCCATTTATGTCCTAGGGCATCCCCTCCAGCCCTCCCCCGTCCCTGCCCCCAGCCTGGACGCTCCAGTGTGGTTACAACTGGACCCGCGGGAAGAATCGTGAACCCAGCTGGAGCTCGGGGCTCCAGTACACTAACAGCGTGTGCTTTCTTTCAACCCCCACTGACGGGCACCTGGCATGTGACTGTCTGCCCTGCACCTGCCCGCGGGCCAGGCACAGCTCGAGGCTCAGCCCCGATGGTTGAGGAAAGATGTGCCCTGCATCTCTCCTCCTGGTCTGGGTCTTTGCCGGGGTCAGGGACAGCACCCTGGTGACACAGGCCGTGCGGTGGCCCCAGCTGCATCTTGGGTGGCCACCAAAGAGCTTTGGGGTGTGGTTTGTGAAGAGAGCATTCTGGGAGGTGGAATGTTCCGGAGCAGAGAGGTGATGATCTAGTGGCTCGTGGACACGGGCAGGTCGCCGAGGGGAGCTGGGCCCCGGAGCCTCATCACTGTCCTCGCAGGCTACCGCCACACGCTGTGGGCATTGGTCAGGGCCCCTTGGAGGCCGCGATCGGCCAGGGCAGGGGACCAGCTGGGGGGATCGCAGGGGGGAGGGGGGCCGCAACAGGGGGATCGCAGGGGGATCGCAACAGGGAGAGGAGCCGCGGGCTCTGTTTTCTGCGTGCTGGGTGCCGTTCCATCCGACAGGCAGGAACCCAGGGGCCAGGGTCTGCTGTCCTGTGGATGTCCTGGGTGTCGGGGTAGCAGCTGCCGCGTCCGTCCGTGTCTGTGCTCTGAGCACAGCTGCCCCACGCCTTTACCTGGCTGTATTCTGAAAACCAGCCTGTATGCCTTTGGCCCCCGTTTATGGTGAATCTGAGGCTCTGGGAGACTGTGTGACAACCCCCCTCTCCCCGCAAGCCCCAGAAGTGCTTCCCTGGGCTCTGAGCCAGCCCCGGGGACTCCCAGCCTGCCATGGGCAGGCAGGTAGGCAGCTGGCCACTGTGGTCTCCCCCTGAAGACCAGCGGGCAGGACTATGCTGCCAGCAACACAGGCCGCCAAGGTGCCCTCACTCAGCACGTTTAGATTCCTCCTTCCCGTGTTCCTTGATATGCTGGAACCTTCTCCACCCGAGCCCGGAGCTTTGGGGACCAGGACAGTACCAACAGCCTCACTCTCCTGACTGGCAGGGCAGGGATTTTGAGTGTCCTGGAGGCTTCTGGGCCCTGCAGGGTCACATCAGTGCCTCGGTTTCCCAGACTGAAGGAAGAGGGTCCTTGGCGGTGCGGCATGGGGACAGGGGTGGGCAGGGGGGACACTCACTGCTCACACTTGCCCCTGGGAAGGAAGGAGGGAGGTGGGGCTTGGGGCCGAGGCCTCTGCATGAGAGGTGCAGGCCCAGCATCCTCGGGCTCCCACCATTCCCGCAGGGTATCTTGGGACCATCATTGTTCGCTCGAGGAGCCGGCATTCACTGGGGATGTGGGGCCCACGGGCTGTGTCCCGGGGTGACTGGCAAGAGAGCAAGGCCTACAGGGACCGTGGCTCACAAAGGTGTTGTCAGGGAGCACCACAGAGCCTCGCAGCAGCCCTGGGCATCCCCGTCACATCACTGGGGAAACTGAGGCTATTGGAGGTCTTGGCCCCTCATTCAAGCTGCTGCTGAGGGAAAAGCTAGGGCTGGGAGTGTGGGTCCTTGGCTCCTAGGCCACCACTTCTCCCGCAGGCCACCGTCTTCCCAGGTGGGCCGGGCTCGGCACTGGACTTGGCAGAAGTCACTGTGCAGCACTTAGACCAGCAAAGGGCCCCAGGGGTGCTGAGGGACAGACCAGCTCTTGGTGGGCGTGAACGACTCAGGCTCACCGCTCCTCAGGTGCGTTTTCCAGAACCCACCCCCCGGGACGCTCGGCCACACATCTGCATTCATGAGCTGGGGGAACGCAGTGTCCCTCGCTGGCTCTCAGCAGCCCGGTGCTCTGCCGATTCAGTCCACAGTCACCAGGCGCTGACACAGGCCAGGCTGCGTGCAGCAAAGCCTCGGGGACTTGCCGTCGGTGCACAGATACAGATGTCAGGCCCAGCTCCCAGGAGCCCGCGGGAACTCAGAGTTCCTTTGCTCTCCCCAACCGCGTCCCCAGACCTCTCTGCCCATCACCCAACCACCCGCCGAGCACCCCAGAGCACATGGCAAGGAATTCTGTGCAGCCCCAGGATCTCTGCCCTTCCTCGACCTCGAACCCGCCCCCCATGCGTGCGTCTGTTTATTTGTATACCGTAACATGTCCTCACGTGATAAAACTCGGCATCAGAGGCCCCGCACTCCCCGCCCGGGGTGGGGGGACTGGGTCTGCTAACGAGTCAGGGAAGGGCACAGAGACCCTTCAAGCCAGGCCCCCCACAACCGTGAGCAGAGGAACGACGGGCAGAAGTCCCGCCGGAGTGTAAACATGTGAACATGGAAGGAGCCAGGGGCCAAGAGCTAAAGTTGCATCAAGTCAGCCTGTTCTCCTGCCTCCAAAGACCCCCACACCCCTTGTGTGCCTCCCAGTGTGGGGAGCTAGGATTTGACGGCCTAGGACATCAGCTCCCTAGCAGGATGCGTGTGGAGGGCCAAGGCATTCCTACAAGGCCAGAATGGCCTGGGACTAGTACAGAAGCCCCCACAGAAAAGCCCCAGACAAAACGTGTGGGGGAGACTGATCAGCTGGGGTAAACTAAGGCAGGGTCTAGTGGGATTGGGTAGGGCGCCCCCATAAGCACTATGGGCTGTGGGGTCATGGGCTCCAGAGGGCCTGAGTTCGCCATCAGTGCCAAGGTGGTGGGGGCCGGTGGGGGCCCAACTGCAGCTGGGCCCCGGCCCAAGGAGACCAGACTTGCCAAAATTTGGAAATCCTGGCTGGGAGCAGAGGCACAAGATAGGGTGGAGCTTTGGGCCCAGAAATGTGGTTTTGCTGGCGGCGAGAGAGAGCCTGGGGTCGCGGGGTCAGACCCAGGCAGGATGCAGAGACAGAGCTCTAACGGGGATGCCCTGAGATGTCAGCCTAGGCACGGAATGGGGTGGGGAGTGCCGTCAGCGAGCCCCCAGTGCCCCCAAATCCCCGGGGTTAGGAAGCACTTTGCAGACGCTGAGACAGAACGCAGAATGGTCTTTCTTGAACTGCCGTGTGGGGCGTAGGGCGGGAGCGGCAATGCTCGGTTTCCCGCCCTGCCCCAAGGAGCAGGGGGAGCCTGCAGGGGACATGGATCCAGACACTGTCTCCCAGAACTTTGAACCCGGATCCAGTCCATACTGGAAGGGCCGTTGAGAGGCGTTCTCGCGTCCCAGTCCCACTCACTCAGACTGTCTTCATCCCGCAGCCACTTTGCCCCCACGTGGGGGAATGGCATCTGTGATGTGGCGTAACGATGTCTTTTTTTTCCAAACAACTTGACTGAGGTATGATCGACATACAGTAAACTTCACACAGTTAAGTTGTACAATACTATACGTTTTGACGCACGTGTCCCCTCGTGAAACCATCACCAGGTTCAAGATGACGCATCCATCGCCCCGAAGGTTTCCTGAGTTCCCGTGACCCCCACCTCCTGCTCTCCCCACCCCCGTTTCCTTAGCAACCATTCCTCAGCTTCCTGCTACTCCTGTAGTTTGCATTTTCAGGAGCTTTACATAAACGGGGCATCATACCGTCTGGGCTCCTTTTTTTTTTTTTTTTTTTGGTTTGGTTCCTTTGACTCAGAGTCATTGCTTTGAGATTTGCGTATACGGATCGTTCCTCTGTATTTACGAGTGACGCTCCATGGCTTGGCTGGGCCACAGTTTGCTTAACCAGTCGCCCGCTGATGGGCATTGGACGGAACCCACTTCCGGGTGCTGCAGAAACGCGCTGCAAATTGTTTGCACTCAAGTCTCTGTGTGGACGTATGTGTTTGTTTCTCTTGGATAAATACTCAGAAGGGGAATGGCTGGGTCACATGGTAGAAAGAAATGTGTAACTTTTTAAGTTTATTTTTGAGAGAGAGAGAGAGAGAGAGAGAGAGCGAGAGAGAGCGAGCGAGCATGGGCAGGGAGGGGCAGAGAAAGAGGGAGAGACACAGAACTCGAAGCGGGCTCCAGGCTCCGTGCTGTCAGCACAGATCCCGATGCGGGGCTCAAACCCGCAAACTGTGAGGTCATGACCTGAGCCGGAGCCGGACGCTCAACCAACTGAGCCACCCAGGCGCCCCTAAATGTGTCACTTTTTAAGAAACTGCAAACGGGTCTTCCAAAGCGGCTGCACCGGTTGGCATTCCCCCGGCGGTGTGGTCCAGCTTTCCACTGTCATCGGTCCCACAGGTGTGCAGTGATGCGTCCTTGGGGTTCTAATCTGCGTCTCTCTTATGATTCAGGATGTTGAGTATCTATCCATGTGCTTATTGGCCGCCAGCACATCTTCGCCCGAGAAGCCAGAACTAGAACGTTGTGGGGAACACACGGGGTGGGGGAGGCGTCTCTTGTCCTCTCTTCGTCCCCCCCACCCCCACCTCCTGACAGCTCCAAAAGGGGAACTACATTTGAGGTCCTGGAGGCGATTGAGCACGGAGCACTGGTTTCTGGGGTGTCTCCCGGTGCCCTCCGGCCCTTCGGCTGAGGGAGGCCCTGCAGCGCTCCCTCTTGAGCGGTGGGCCGGCTGTAGTGACCCGGATGGAGGCCGCACAGTCTGAAGGCTTCCAGCAGAGCTCAGAGACACGCAAGTGCAGGCTGCTCGGGGCCCCTTTCAGGGTAAAGCCTCCATGGGCAGCGTGGTGGTGGAACAGCGGTCCCGGTCCCCAGAAGCAGCCCTGGCGTGTCCTTGACCACAGCTCCTAAAGGAAGCCAGGCAGCACCCTTCCCGGGGTCAGGGCCACCTGGGGTGGTGCTGGGGCCCAAAGTTCTGCCATTAGGAATAAAATAATGTTTGTTAAGTCCTCGTCAAGGACAGGAGCGCTGAGCCCCTTGCAAACCCCCGCCAGATCTAAAAGAGGGAAGGGCTTCAAAGGGCCAGGGGCGCTGCGGCTCAGCACAGCTACCCACGGAATCCGTTTTCATGCAGGCCTTTTCAAGGCCGGTGACAGAAGTCCCCCTCAGCATTCAGGGGAGCCACAGGACGCTGCCACTTTTATAGGTCAGAAAACAGTGAGGCAGCGGCGGCCGTCAGGGCCCACCCGACAGCCGAGTTTAAGTAGCGGGTCACGCGCCGCGCAGGTGATCGCACACTTAGGGATGGGTCCCCGGATGCAGGCTGGATGCAGGGGTCCCGGGCGCGGGTCTCCACTTCCCCCCCTCGTTCACGGGCCCCCTTTCCCGGCGCGGCAGGTCGTACCCGCCCACCTGCGGCCCTCACACCCACCGGCACCCTCGCACACCCTCCGGCTCCGATGACCGGGGACCACCTGCGCCGGAGACCCGGCCGGAGAACCCAGGCGGGGTCCTGATTGGCCTGGCTTGGGTCACATGACCTTTCTTAAACCAATCACTGTGGCCTGGGGAGCGGGAAGCTCCGACTGGCCAGGGCTGGGCCACGTGGGCGCAACCCCTGCCTGGAGAGGGCGTGTCCTCGTGGCTCGGGAAACCGGAAGCTCCGTGGGGGCCACGTGAGCACAGAAGCCCAGCTCTCGGCGGACAGCGTAGGCGGAGAGGCCGGCGGTCGGACCAGGCGAGACACACAGCACAGGACACGGGGGTCCTGCCTTCCCTGCTGGGGGTCTCTCTGCAGGTCAGCCCACCAGCCGCCCCAGGGCACGGGAGGGGGAACCTGGCGAGCGCTGCCCCCCCCCCCCCCCCGAGCCAGAGGGCGGGCCCCCTGGGGGCCCGGTGCGTCCGAGCAGCCATTGCCAAGCAGCCATTGCCGGCGGTGGCTCGCCGTCACAGGTCACCAGCTGGGGTGGGGTGGCGGGGGCCGCGTCCCCACGGGGAGGAGGGGGGCGGGGCTCTCCGGTGGGGCGGCTGCAGGAACGGGTCTCAGAGGCCACACCTGGCGGGCTCTGTGCTGCCCTTACCCCGCTGCTTCCCTGCAGAAGGGGACAGGCCAGGGGGAGGCGCCGGCCGGGTCACCCTCCAGAGGGAGCAGTGGCCATACTCCACGGTGCGCTGGCTTTGGGGCGATTCACACGCTTTCTCTCCAGCCCGAGGTTCTCCCCGTAATGAGAAGCTCCCCGACTCCACGGAGCTCTGGATTCCAGCCGCCCCCGAGAACCCATTAAGCGCCTTCTTCAGGATCGCCTTTAGTGTTTTTTTCTGAGTTATTAAGCTGAGGAGTTCCCTGCAAGGAGCTTTCGGGGACACAAGGGAGAGGGAAGGCAGTTCGGTTCTCTGTGTGTCTTTCATGGCACTGCCTTTTCCTGACTCCTCTCCCGAAGCTCAGGGCCAGGGGATTTTCAAAGAGGGAGTAGGATCCGCCCTGGGGCTGGAGACAGCTTCTCCTCCGGAAGGATCCCCCCTCGAGCCTCCCCAGATGCATGCCTCCCGGTAAGGTGGAAAAAGCAGCAGCTGCGGAGGAAGCTGATTTCTAGATTCCTCCTGGTGGGAGTTCTCCTCGGATCCCTGAGCAGAAACCATGCCAGCCAGGATGGGTGTCATCCTCTAGCCACCTGCCCCTGGCCTCACAGCCCTCCGTGCATGGGCCCCCAGCCTTCAGTTCCCCAGAAACCGACTACCTGGACCCAGCTCGCTGCTAGTCTCGACTCACCGCCCACTCTTTGGTGGCCTGTCACAGTGTTTTGGTGTGAATACTCTGGTTCATTTGAAATTCCCGGGGGAAAACACACACTCAGCATCTGGAGCCTCCCTGCCATCCCCACGGAGGACACGGGGCTTAGCACCCGTCCTGTCGGCTCAGGCTGCCATAGCAGAGCACCACAGACCACGTGGCTTCAGCAACAAAGTCATTTGCTCAGAGTCCTGGAGGCTGGAAGGGCTGGTTTCCTCCAAGGCGTCTCTCCCTGACTTGCAAATGACCTTCTCCCTGCGTGGGGGCACCCCTGCTGTCTTTCCAGACTCTCAGTTTCCTCTTCTCGTGAGGACACGTGAGGCTGTTAGGGTGGGCCCTCCCCCAAATACAGTCAGGTGCAGAGGTGCTGAGGGTAGGACTTCAACTTGGTTTCAGTGGGGCAGGGGGCAGGGTGGGGACACACCATCCGACCCATGACAGCAGCCCAATAAAAGATGATGCTGCGGACCATTTTCATCAGTTACAGCCAAGAGTGTTTGATGCGGGGTGGGAGGGCAGCACTCCTTGATGATGCTGGTGCTACTCAGCAGCTACCGAGAAAGTTCCAGAAGCATCCTACCATCAAGGAAGGAAAATGGTACATCTGGCCAACCAAGGAACCAAGCACCACCACGTGGGGTTTCTTTGATCGTGTTAGGCAGATGTGGGGCAGAGTAGAGAGGCGTGTTTCTGTCCAGGTAATTAAGGAGGGACTTCAAAAGCTTCAGAAGCTGGAGGCTTTCTGTTCAATTATTCAGACTGATGCATCCAAAGGTCTCTGAACAGGAAATAGGGAAGAGATTGCTAAGTAGTTATGATGAAGAGTAAATGAATTACTTGTCAGTGGTGCACATGTGATCTCGGAGCACCGTGTGAGCTTGTGTGTCGCCAGGTGCGTGCTGTCCGTGAACGCTGGTGCGGGAGGGGTGGGTGGGAAAGGAGGCCCAGTCTCTCGGGAATGCCAGTCATTTCTTCCTTTTCTAAGATCGGTGACCACCTGTGTCTTTGTCAGGCGTGATTACACACTTCAGCGTGAGTCTGAGAGTCTTGGCATTCAGGCCGTGGGGGCCACCCCCCCCCCCCGGGCACCTGAGTGAATAGTCACTGTCCTGGGACACAGTTGCGTCTCCACTCCCATTTGGGGTCAGCACCCGTGAGAAGCAAGGTAGTGTGGATTAAAAGCAGGGAAGTTTGAGATTGTCTCAGTAAGAGTAGTGCCCCAAAATGGATGATGGTAGAAATTTCAGGAGGGGTCATAGGGCATATTGTGGTACTTCTCATTACTTTATGTTTGAGATTTTCCATAAAAAAAAGAAACTTAAAATTATATAAAAAAAAAAAAATGCCTCCTTCTGTTCATGGCCGTGATGGGAAAACAGAGCCTGGACTTGCCTTCCACAGGAAACGACCAAAACTCACACAAAATGTGTGAAACGAGGCCTTGTTTTGACCGTGAAAGATGCAAACACACAAGACAAGCCCTATGACTGCCCCGGCGTCCCGCGCTGAGTGTCCAGGAGCGAGAAGGCCGGCGCAGGCTGGAAGGATACTCAGGTAGAGGTGGGGCTGAGAGCCCAGGGGCCCACGGCAGCCACCGTTTGCAGAACAGAGTGCCAGAGAGGAAGTAGCTGCACGGAGGGAGTCAGCAAAGCTCTGACCAGCACACTCATCGGTGAAAATCCAGAGAAAGCATCACCCAAAGGGTTCGAGAATGGTGTCTGGAGCTCACGCGAGATAAAGAGGCAGGGCCTCTTCCTACCCACCAAACTGGAAGAAGAAAAAAAAAACGGAAAATTCATGCAGCATTGGGAAGGTACTCAGGAGGGTCCTGCCTTCACACTGGAGAGTAATCAGCCCTAAACTAATCACGTCTCTGTTCTCACCTAACAAATCTTAAAACCAAGACCTGAAACATCAGGCCCTTTCCAGGTCACTTAGCTGCACCCAAAACAAAACTCAGGAATATTTATAAGAACACAAAAATATTCAGCAAATATCCAGCAAAGTGGAATTTGCAGTGTGTGGCATCCACTCAGAAATTCCCAGGTGTGCAAAGAAGCAGAAAACACAACCCATAGGAGAAAAATCAATTAGTCAAAGTTGACCAGGGATTGACACAGTTGTTAGAATTAGCAGAGAAGGATATTAAAGAATCATTATAACTATATTCCATAGGATAATAGTGACAGGGGAAAAAATTAAAATTCTCTGGACTGTACACTTAAAAATGATTAAGATGCCAAATTTTATGTTGTATTTCCCCACAGTTAATTTTTTTTTAATTTTAAAACTCAATTTAAACTTCCAGAGATGAAAACTACAATGTCTGAAATGAAAAATACACAGCATGGGATTAATGGCAGATCAGACATTGCAGAAGCAAAGGACAGTGAACGCAAAGAAGTAATGCTGGAAACTGTCCCAAGGGCGACACAGAGAGAAAAAGGAACCATCATTTTTAAGGAAATAAAACAATAGAGCATCAGTGCACTATGGGTCAGCTTCATGTCAGTATAAGTTCCTGGAGTGGAGGTGCTCATGTGGGGAGAAAGACAGAAAAAATATTTAAATAATGATAAAAATGTTTCAAACTGCAAGTGAACTGTGAACTCACAGATTGAGCAAACTCAAGACCCCCTGGGGAAAAAAGTCCACCAACACACATAGTTTTCCAATTGCTCAAAACCAGTGACAAAGATAAAAATCTTTAAAAAGCCAGCAGAGTGGGGAAAGATGCATCCCCTACAAAGAACAAAGACAAGAATGACAGCAGATCCAGCATTAGAAACAGTGCAAGTGAGAAGTCACAGAGATGCGTCTTTAAAGTACTAACGGAGGAGGAAAACAGAGCTACTTCAAAAACAAAGGTAAAACAAAGACTTCTAAAAAACGCAAAAGCTAAAAGGCTTCATCACTGGCGGGCTGCACTTTAAGAAACATCGAACGAAGGACTTCCTTCAGGTACAAGGAGAATGACACTGGATGGAAATACTCAGAGGAAGGAAGGCACCAGAAATGGCAACAGCAAGACTATGTAAAGAAATGTGCTTACTATTTAAATCCCTTTAAAAGTCATTGGCTTAAAAAAAATTTTTAAGAAATAAAAGTCATTGGCTTTAAACAGAAATAATAACAATGTAGTTTGGGGCTTATGACACAGGGAAAGGTAATATGTAGGGCAACTGCTAAAGTAACCAAACAAAAAATTATAGCTAATAAGGTGACACAGGAGATAAAATGGAATCATAAAAATATTCAGCCCAAAAGAAGGTAGGAAAAGAGGGAAAGAAAGGGAGACAAAATACATATAGGGCAAATAAAAAATAGAAGATTGAAGTTAAACCTAACCATATCAATAATCACATTAAACGTAAATGGTGCAAACACGCCCCAGTTAAAAGGCAGAATTATCAGGTTAGATGACAAGCAGGACGCCTCCGAGGGGCACACCTTAACTATTAAGACACAGGTATGTTAAAAAGCAAGAGTGTGGTAAGGCTATACCAAAAGAAAAGAAAGCCAAAAGAAAACTTGAGTGGGCATATTAGTGTCAAAGTAGGTTTCATAATAAAGGATGTTAACAGAATACCTTAAACTTATGAGTAAGGAACACAATGATTTGGGGTGACACCTAAATCCTCACTGCTGATGTGAGACGAATTTTTGAGTGGGTAAAGGTCATCCCTAAGGTGACCTGCCTGCTTTGCAGGATGCCTGGAAGTCCTATTCTGCCTCTTCCCCCTTTGATTACTGGAAGGATAGACAAGTGCACATGTAAAAAATGAGGTTGGGAAGGTGCTTGCTTCCTATAAATAAGTGCCTTAACTGTGAAGGGTTTTTGGACCTGAGGTTGGCAACTCCCACAGGACCCCACCTCAAAAAAAAAAAAAAAAATGTTAGCAGAGTTTAAGAATGTAATTTCGTAATGATAAAAGAGTCCATTCTGTAGAAGGACATAAGAACCATAAACATGTACGCATCTCATAACAGAGCTTCAAAATACATGAAGCAAAAATTGGTAGACCTGTAAAGAGAAATAGATCCACAATTATAATCAGCTATTTCAATAGCCAATAGAGCAAGTACACAGAAAATCAGTAAGGATGTAGGAAATTGGAACAACGCTCTCAACCAATTTGGCCTAATTGACATCTATAGAACTCTGTGCTTTCTTTTCGAAAGCACTTGGAACAGTCCTCGAGATAAACCATATTCTGGGTCATAAAACAGGTGTCAATAAACTCAAAAGTACTCAAGTCATACAAATTTGTTCCCTAGTAGAATTGTATTAGGAACCGATAAGAGAAAGATCTCAGGAAAATCCCCCAAATGCTTATAAACTAAATAATGCTGCTCTAAATAATTCATGGGTCAAAGTGAGAATCAAATGGGAAATTAGGTAGCATTTGAGTTGAATGAAAATGAAAACACAACCCACCAACGTGTGTAGGGCACCACAAAAGTAGTCCTTAAGGGAAATTTATAGGACTGAATGCCTCCATTAGAAAAGAAAGTGCTCAAATCAATGACCTCAGCTTCCACTCAGAAGCTAGAAGAAAAAGAGCAAATTAAACCCAACATAAGGAGAAAAAGGGAAATAGTGAAGATCACAGCAATCGATGAAATAGAAAATAGAACAATAATAGGGGATATAATGACACCTAAAGCCGGTTCTTTGAAAACAGCAGTAAAATTGATAAACTTCTAGCCAAGCTTCTCCGGGAATAAAAGGGGGGTGTGGTGGGCACAACCTCCCATAGCAGAAATGAGAGCCAGGACATCGCTACCAATCCTTTCTCCAGCAGATTCCCTTTGTGCTCTGTCAGAAACCAGTTGTTCACATATGCACGCAGGTCTGGTTCTGAGCTCTCTCTTCTATTCCATCATCGACTGTCTTGATTACTGTGTCTTCATAATAAGTCTTGAAATAGATCGGGTCAGTCCTCCAGTTTTGTTCTTCTTTTTCAAAAACTTTTTGGGGGCTCCTGGATGGCTCAGTTGGTTGAACACCCAACTCTTGATTTCAGCTCAGGTCATGATCCCGTGGTTGTGGGATCGAGCCCCCCATCAGGCTCCACATGTAGCATCGAGCCTGCTTAAGATTCTTTCTCTCGGGGCCCTCGGGTGGCTCAACCAGTTAAGCGGCTGACTCTTGGTTCAGCTCAGGTCACGACCTCATGGTTTGTGAATTCGAGCCCCGCATCAGGCTCTACACTGACAACCCAGAGACAGCTTGGCAGCTTGGGATTCTCTCTCTCTCTCCCCCTCCCCCACTCGTGTTCGCTCTGAATAAATTTAAAAAAAAATCAAAGATTCTCTCTCTCTCTCTGCCCCCTCCCCCTTTCACACATGTTCTGTCTCTAGAATAAATAAATACATAAAATGTTTACAAAATACCTTTTGGCTATCCAAGGGAGCTTGCATTTCCATATGAATTTAGCAGTCAGCTCGTCATTTCCTATAAAGAGCCTGCCGGGATCACACTGAGCCCGTCCACTGAGGAGCGTGGACCGCTGGACCCAGCCATCACGGAGCATCTGCTGCAAAGCCGCAGGGAATCTCTCCATTGCGTTGGCTCGTCTGCGTCTCTCAACAGTGTTTTGAGGTTTCCCGTGTACAGGTCTCCCCAGTCTTTTGCCAAATTTATCCCTAACTTTTTCATACTTTTTTAAGATACTGTAAAGGTATTTAGATTTTTCTGCTCATGGTGGTCTGTTGCTGTTACGCAGAATTGCAAGGGAGTGGGGGCAGTGGTCTCCACGAGGATGCTGTCCGTTCCAGTCCACTTGGTGGGCAACCCCGGCGTGGGAGTGGCCCAAGGACGGCCATTCTGCCCCAAGGCTCTTTCTCTGTCACACCTGTCTGTTGTTTGAGCAGCAGTGGGGTGGGCAAGGGGCGCTCTCTTCCATTTTGGGGAGACGTTGCGCTGGCACGTCTTTTCCGGAGGAAACTCATCACTTCCTACTAAGGCACTAAATGCCAGTACCCTTTGCCCCCGCCTCTGCACTTCCGGGACTGTCCCCTCCAGTTCTGCTGGCCCAGGTGGAAGCTCGTGGAAACCACCCACGCAGCCCCAGGAGGGCGTTAGTCCCATAAGACACAGAGTGTCCACGCAGGGCTGTGCAGTGGAGCTGTTGCAAAGACGAGGCGGCTCTGGGGTCCTGCTAGGGGACGACTGCCAAGCAAATGGCTTTAAGCGAAAAGAGCCACAAACAGAGCAGCGGCCGAACGCATTGCTCTCGGCGTAAGAAAAAGGTGCCGTGTGCGGGAGCTCTTACTTTGTGCTCACCTTTTCTGTGAACTTAAGACTGATTGAAAGGAGCGCCTGGGTGGCTCGGTCGGTTAAGCGTCCCAACTCTCGGTCTCGGCTCAGGTCGTGGTCTCGCAGTGGTGTGTAAGTTCGAGCCCCACGTCAGGCTCAGAGCTGGCGGTGCAGAGCCTGCTTGGGGTTCTCTCTCTCCCTGTCTCTCTGCCCCTCCCCTGCCTGCTCTCTCTGTCTCTCTCGCTCTCAAAATAAATGAATAAACTTAAACTGATTTAAAAGATAGAGTCCTTTAAGTTTAAGGGGAAAACACGAGAGGGACAGACGCACCGAGGAGGCCAAGTTTGCTGGAGGGGCTGTGTGTCTGTGTCACTGTTTCTTCTCACATCCGCGAAACCAGGTGCCTCCTTGTTGATCTTGCGTCTCCCTGTTCAGCTCTTTCTCGGGACAGTGGGTAGACGAGCCGTGTCCCATTTGGCTCGGTTGCCCCGTGCCTGGCACAGAGCCTCTCTCTCAGCAGATCTTCAGAGGTCTCCAGGGGTCAAAGCCGTGGGCTACATTCTTTCTGGAATGTTCTCATGGAGCCACCTCGCATCCCTCGAGGGGGGCGCTGAGACGTCCACCTGTTACAGATGAGGCGCCCAAGGCACAGGGAGGGTGAGTCATTTGGTTAAGGTTGCGCAGCTGAAGGTGGAGGGCTGGGATTTGCACCCAGGCCGTCCAGCTCGAGGCCGAGCCCTGAACGCCGGCCCAGCCAGCATCTCTGTGGCGGTGAGAGGCACCCACTGTGTGGGGCTGGGCACGTGTGCAGGGCGAGCCTGATGCCGGCTCACGGGGGGAGCCCGTGGCACCGAGCCGCCAGCCCAGGTGTGCGGTGAGGAGTCTACACTTGGCGGACAGCCGCGCCCCCACAGTGAGTGCCAGAGGGAGTGGACCCAGGGTTCCCTCCCGCTTTCGCCTTGTTCCAGGTGGCATTTCGGTTTCTTTGC
This sequence comes from Puma concolor, assembly GCF_028749965.1. NCBI lineage: Eukaryota > Metazoa > Chordata > Mammalia > Carnivora > Felidae > Puma > Puma concolor. Next base: position 2,846,967 of record NC_141676.1, read on the forward strand.
TTAAAAGACGAAGGATAGTGAGACTTTCTGGTGGCATTTATTCTCCACTGGCATTTAAGATATTCGCCAAGACTGTCATTTTGAAGGGGAAAACGTTCAAATAGTAGCAGTGACTCAGACCAGGACTCGGCCCCCTCGTCTGGCTCGGCCCCCTCGGAGTCGCTGGGGATCTCGGCACCGGGGGGGCCTCTGCTCCAGGAGAGCCAGGCCGAGTGGGGCCTTCTGCTTGTCTTTAGGGGCTATGAGAGCGGGGTGGCCAAGCGCGGGGTCTTGGGGGGCGTGAGCATGAAAACCGTGAGCCTGCCCTCCCCCTCAGTGCTACTGGCCTGGCCTCTCTGTGTAGAGCTTGAGGGGCCTCCTGGCACCACGTCCGGCCTCGAAGCCGGGGCTGCTAACTGGACCCCGGGCTCCTTTGTCTCTGCTCCACCATGGAACATCCTTCCAGAAGTATCCACGTGGAGCCCCTAGGCTCTCAGCCTCTCCTTTCAGGCTTAGCAGCAGGGACTTCAGGGTGGACGGGCCTGGGTTTAACCCTTACCTGGAGACTTACTACTATAGGATAGTATGTTTGTGTGCTTTTTGTCTGTAATTCACACAAGCCTGAGACCAGTCGGTGGCTCTGTCCCCAGCCCCAGGGACAGACCTGCCTGCAGGAGGCACTCGGTAAACGGAGAGTGATGAGTAAAGCTTTTGGTGTGATGCCTGGTAATGTAATGAGCCCTTGAGATACGGAAGCTGTTAGGTCCTTATGAGTCATAGCAGCAGGTGCCAAGATGTTTATGGTCGTGGCTTTGTAAAAACATGATCAGGTTCCACATGCGTGTCTATAACGGCTTTATTCATCATTGCCAAAACGTGGAAGCACCCTCGAACAAACTGTGGTCCATCCATTCAATTCAATATTATGCGGCTATAAAAGGAAATGAGCCCGCAAGCCACAGAAAGACCCACGTAAGAGGAACCCACAAATGCATACTGCTTTGTGAAGGAAGCCAATCTGAACGAGCGAGGATCCCAACTATATGACATTCTGGAAAGGGCAAAACCGTGGAGACGGTAAAAAGATCCGTGGTTGTCAGGGCGGGGGTGGCATGGGGAGAGGGCTGGACAGGTGGAGCACGGGGGAGTTTTAGGGCAGTGAAACTATTGTGTGCCACTGTAATGTCGGATACGTGGCAAAACCTATAGAAAGTACGTGAAGCGTGAGCCCTGTGGGCTTCAGTTCATGAGAACATAATCAGGATTGGCTCATCACCTGTGGCAAACGTAACACACCAGTCAGCGCAAGGTGTGAATAATAGGAGGGAAGGGATGTGTGGGAATTTGCCGTAGTATCTGCTCAATTTTTCTGTCTGTAAACCTAAAAGTGTTCCAAAATAGTCTCAGAATAAAGTCCGATCGGGCACTTACCGCCGAAGGTCTTACAGCCGAGAGTGGGAGTCTCAGGGAACCCATCACCCAGAGAGTACGGAAGGGCAGGGGCTCCAGAACCTTCTGCGGATCCGCACAGTGGTTACCATGACCTTGGAGCCTGTGTGGGGAGGACTCCCTCCGGACGCCGCTGGGGACGAGGTCCTGGGAAAAGTGTGAGATGCCCAGAAGCGGCTGGCAGGTTGGGGAGGTGGGTGTCTAATCAGGAGGACGTCACGGGGGGATGGAGACTTGGCGTTTTCTCCTCCTCGTGCACCTGTGGGGAGGCACCTGTGGACCCGGGAGTTCCTGGCACACAAGCACGGGCCACCGCTGTCATCTGCCTCCACCCCAGAGCGGTTATTTTGCGGCTGTCACGCACACCGGGCACTTCCTGCAGCCAGTGGGCAACCTCTCAATGGCCACCCGCGCTGTTTCGGGCTGTCCTTCCCTTGACTCAAGCTACGACTTCCCTACCACACACGGGCTCACAGCCTCTTGTACGGCACGCAGCTCGACACCGTAGCCCCGGTGCCCGTGCCCTGCACTCAGGCTCGTGCTTGTGCCTGAGCTCTGGCCACGGAATGGGAGGGTGGCCTGTTCTAAACCCCCACGAGCCACCTCCGCACCCTCCATCCACCCTGTGCCTGTATGTAGATGAGCCCAAACCCGTAAGCTCCATGTTGAAAAGGGCAGCGCCCAGGACCCTGAATCTCCCCCTGGAAGCCAGCTGCCATTTCTCGGGACTTTGCCCGGAAGAGAAGGAACTTCCCGTGGGACTGAGCTCTCATTCGTTAGGGGCATTGGTTCTGGAAGCCGGCTGAAGGAACGTAGGGATATATCACACATCCTGACTTTGAACCCCACGTAGCCCACCTAATCACTTGAAACCCAAGAGTGTAGAGGTAAAGGGGACCTTTGAGAGCCCGGGTCAACCCTCTCGCTTCCCCAGATAGGGGTCTTGTCAAAGATTACAAAGTCATTTGTAGAAGGACTGGAGCATCTGGGGTTCTGACCCTGGCTCCCTGCCCCTCACCACCCGTCCCGTGAGCATGACCTCCGCCAACAACGAGTCAGGAGTCTGGGCCAGCAGCTGGGAAGGGAACGTATTGTTGGAGACTGTCATGGGCTGAGTTGGGTCCCCAGAATTCATATGCTGGAGTCTTGACCCCCTACCAGCTCAGAATGTGATCTGAGGCCATCTGGAGATGGGGCCTCGGAGGAGGTGATTAAGGTAAAGTAAGGTCACTAGGGGAGGGTCCGATCCAGAATGCACGGGGTCCTTGTAAGAAGAGGGGATTAGAACTCAGACATGCACGGAGTGACGACCCCGTGGGGCCACTGGGAGAGGACGTCCGTCCACACACAAGGAGAGAGGCCTCAGGAGGACCCGGCCCCGCCCACGCCTGGACCTCGGGCTCCGGCCTCCAGGACCGGGAGACAATGCATCCTGTGGTGCGAGCCCCGACTATGGGACTGTGTTATGCTGCCAGAGCGAACTCACACAGAGATTGTTGGAACTGAGTCCAAGGAGAGGTCAGATAGACCCCAGCTCACCGTCTGCACGAACACCCGCATGTGTTAGAGAAACGTTGCATTCCCGCTGGACTGGGCTGGCCCTGCGCATATTACATTATGGGTGCGTCCGTTCTCTGGGCACTCCTCCAGGAGAGGACCTTTGGGCCACAGGTTTAATTAACACCCAGGATGAGCCCAAGGTGACCCGCTGTCTGCCCAAGCTCAGCCTCTCCCCACGTGGGATCGGGTGGAAAGTAGCAAGCAGCCTTCCGGATGAGAGCCTGGGGGCCGGTGCCGCAGAAATGAGGCATCCCATCCCCTTTGAGAGTTAATCGTTTGCTTTGGGGATTAATTTTTCAGTTGTTGGCTTTGAGTTAAAGCACTCAGTAAATTACTCGTCGTGATGTGGGACATGTATGAGCTAAATGGAGCTATAAATCTCCCAAGCTTGGTGTTAAAGCCTGAGCCTCAACCCACGCTCCCTCCAGGAGGGGCCCACACGTGCTCTCAGCTGGGAGACCGGCCGATCCGTGATGACTTCTCGGGGCTCCCCTGGGCCAGACCTCCTGCGGCCTGGCCTGGGCCAGAGAAACTCCCATCAGGTTCTACTGGATCCCCTCCTCCCTGGAAGGGCCAGCTCACTGCCCCCTTGTCTGTGTGTCTTTCCCGGCCAGAAAGCCCGTGCCCTTGAAAGGCCCTCAGTGTCCCCGTCACTGCCCCATCTTTGCCCTCCCACCCTCACATATCTTGGTCATGTTATCCTTCAAAACCAGAGTCAAGGCCCGCCTCCTCAAGGACCCCCTGCAGTCTCCCTTTCATTGGGCTTCCAGTGGCTACCTGTGAGCTCAGAAGCCACGTGGGAGTATCTCAGTGCTCTTCGGGTTTGCATGCTGTCCCCAGGAAAGCGCGCAGACCCTGGGAGGGAAGAAGCCCACGCACCCTCAGTACCCCTCCGTGTCTTAAGCTGGGAAGGTGCACAGCACAAGTGTGGCGAGTAGTGGGGGGGGGGGGTCCCTCAGGGTCGCCCGCCGGCCCCCAGCCTCCAGGCAGCACCGACTCGGGGGCCCCAGGCCAATGTTCCTATGTTCACACTTTTAGCGGGAGAATTCAGAGTTCCGCCACGCCAGGGGTCGGGAGGAAGAGAGAAGGTGACGTGTCCCCAGTAGGGGCCACGTGCCCCTGTGGCTCACAGGTGATGCAGGGAGGGAAGGGTCCACGTCTCCACTTTGATGGCACGGGTTCACTTTATCGCATGGTCATAAAACCGTGGCTCTATTCCTGCTGGGCTTTGGGGAGGGTATTGAGTACAGAAGACCCCGAGTCAGTGTAAAAAAAATAATAACATATATGGAACCCAAGCAACGGGGCCAAAACCAGGGTCCTTGGTACCCAAATGATAAAGGTGGGGAGAGTTACGCTGTGGAGACACGATTACTATCCTATCACCCAGATGTTTCAGACCAAAGTCATGTACAGTAGCCGGATGGATTATGAGTCTTCGGGAATGGCGTCCACAAATTTAAAACAGGAGGCCATGCCAACCTCCCGCCGCCGACCTGCGTTCTTCAGGGTCGGCCTGGCCATCCGGTGGGGGTGGAAGAGGCTGAGGATGACCATATGAGTGGGTGTGAACCAGACTCCGCTTAGGGAGCCGAGTGGGGATGTGGGGTCCGTGCACTTGAGAACATCAACGAAGGCAGAGGCAGGCGGCCTCGGGAGGGGAGGGCTGAGCCCCCCCGGGAAGCGAGGCATTTGGAGACACAGTGAATGTCCTCGGAGACCGAGGTCTGGGAGGGTGGGGGCAGGAAGGGGAGCTGGCTTTCGAGGCCTCTCCTCCACCCACCCCAGGCCCCCTGGGACCCTCCCAGACCGCATCACCCTTCCCAGGGTCCTGTGGCGCACGGACTGGTGTCCACACGCATGTGCTTATGGCACTGAGTGGCTGATTCCTCTCTCCTTCACTGTCCGCAGATGTTCCCCGGGCACCCCCACCCTTCCAGGTCCTGCCTACGACGTCCGTGACCGATGGGGGTGGGTCATGGGGGCACAGGTGCCAGGACTCCCGTTTGTAGCCCCTCCAGGGCTCAGGCCGGCGTCCGAGCGCCCGAGTCGACCCAGGTGCCCAGGACAGAAGGAGGTGTGCTTTTCTGCACCTGCTAGGCTTGCCCCGAGGCTCCCCGGAGCCGCAGTCTTCCTTGTGGGGCCTCTTTCCCAGGGATTCTCCGGGGCCACGGGGTCTCTGCGACACCAGCAAGGCCTCCTCAAATGCTCAGCGCCGTCCCGCAGCCACGCTGGGCCCTGGACAGCTGCACAGGGACCCCGCTGCTGGGCTGGGGTCCCTCTCGGGGAGGGGCGATGGAGCAGCCAGCCCAGCCCCGCCCCCCCCCCCCCGACCCCGCAGCCAGGCCACACGGCCCCTCCTAGTGGTGCTTCTGGGAACACACTAGCCCCTCCTAGAACCCCCACCGTGCCATTTCGACTAAGGAAGGCCCGAGACCCTCTCACGCGGGGAGGGTGGGCCAGAGCAGGTGGCTCCGCGCAGCGGCTCGTGGCCACCACAGGCGGGAGGGACGGGGGGGGGGATGCTTAGCCTTTGGCAAACGCTGCCTTTCCGGTCACTGGTGCCCGTTTCTCTACACCTTGCTGGGTCCTTCCTCTAAACACAGCCAGCATTTCCACCCTTGGCTGCCCGTCGCGTGAGCCTCCACTCGGGCGAGTGACGGCGTGAATGCCGCTGGGGACAGATGATACTCTTGTATCTTCCTATTTGCGACTCTGTGGACCTGTGTTCCGGGGTCTCGGTGGGCAGACGGCCAGTACGGTCTCACGGATATAATCTGGAGGTGGCTGAGGGGTGGATCGGGGCTCCTGTGTCTGCAGACGCATCCCCGCTGGGGATCATCAGGTCCCCAGTGTTAGGCTGTACCCGTGAAGGGGTGCGCACGATGGCGGGCTTGGTGGGAGGAGCCGAAGAAAGTAGCAGTAAGGAGCGGGGCTCCGCGTTCCCCGGCCACTCCCCCCCAGAGCCGCCGTGTGCCTGCCCCACCTGTGTGTCGAGGCCCGAAACCGCGTCGGGGCCCCTCGAGGGCTCGCTGGTGTGAAGTCTGGCCGAGAAGTTCCGTAAGCCAGACCGTGGCCCCGCCCCCTGCGGGCAGGCGTGGGTGTTAGCACGTCGGGCCGTCTCTTGGTGCACGGACGCACCTGGGGTTTGCTTCCTGGGGCGGCCGCCTCAGAGCGCCACCCACTGTGTGGCTAACACAGAAATTTGTTCTCCCACAGCCTGGAGGCCGGAAGTCCAAAATCAAGGCGTGGGCAGGGCTGTGCTCCCTTGAAGGTGCGAGGGGAGGGTCCTTCCTGCCGCCTTCAGCTTCTGGAGCTCCAGGCGCCCCTGGGCTGGTGGCCGTGTCCCTCCCGGCTCCGCCTCTGTCTTCACACGGCCCCTCCCCTGGAGGTGGGTCCAGATCTCCCCCGTTTTAGAAGAGACACGTCATTGGATCAGGGCTTTTCCTGATGACCCCAGCTTAACTGAATCACGTCTGCAGAGACCCTGTTTCCAAATAAGGTCACATTCACAGGTTCCAGGAGTTAGAATGTGGACACATCCTTTTGGGGGAGCACCGTTCAACCCACAGTGACCCCTGATCCCAGCACACACAAGCCTCCCCTGCAGACCACACCCCGAGCCCTCGACGACCTGCCTGAGACTCGGTGCCCTCCCTCAGGGACAGGGACACATGTGCAAACGGGCATTGCAAAGAGTGGGCTTCCAAAGCAGGACCCAAGGACAGCCTCCTGGTGCCCAGCCACCCCACCCCCCCGGCCCCACCAAGTGCTGTCGTGAGAGGGGGGGTTCGGCAGCCAGGAGAACAAGGCCAGGGAAGTGGGCGGAAGGAAGGAGGCAGGACACGGCCGGGGGTCCTGGAAGCAGAAACCTCCCCACACAGACCTGGAATGAGGGATGGTCCCAGGAGGAAGGGAGGTTTGGCAACCGATTGCTAGAAATGGTTGTGTGTCCCTATCTGCGTCTAAGGCTTTGTTCAGGAAGATTGTCGTTTTATGTGAAAATCCGGAGCAGCGATTTCAGACGGGAAGCCCGAGTGGTGAGGGCACCCCCCCCCTGCCATCCGCTGGAGGGAGGGTCGCCCGAGAGGACGGGGGTCCAGGAACATCTGACCAGGGATGGCGCACACGTGGCTCCCAGGACCGGGCCCCGAGGAGGCTCCCGCCGGCCGCGCCGCAGGGGGGACCCTGGCAGGAGGCATCGGCATTTCCAGCTCTGGCCTGAGCTGATAATGAATTTGTCTTCACTCTGTCGCCACGGAGCTCAGACCTGGGTTTCCAGGGACTTGACCGCAGCTTCTGAACTATTTGCATGTGATCGTGGGCTTCCAGCATCACGGGGACCCAGGATCCCTGCCGCAGAGGAATTCGCACTCGGAAACCAGCTGCCTAGAACAAGCACTCAGTCTTTCAAGTCAGTCCTGCAAACCGAGAGTTATTTTTCTTTTCCAAGTGGCTCCGGCCCTCCCTGAAGCCTGAGAAGTAAGGGTAATTCTCAGACACCCGCTCCAGCCAGGCCCACGTGCCAGTGGTGGGCGTAGAACAGGCAGGGGCAGGATTCCGCCCAGAAGGTCGGCAGCTAGAGGGCGCGGGGAGAAGTCCAGGGCGGGGGGGGGGGGGGGAGCGTGCACACCACGCGCAAGCAAGGCAGCAAGCCCACGGCCGAGGTCCTGGGCCCGCAAGGTCCGCACGGCCCCCCGAAGGAGTGCAGGGAGGGGCTCGTGCTAGAGGAAAGGCCGCAGCGAGCCGGGCATCGGGGCAGCCGAGAGCCGTGGCATGATAAATACAAACAAATAGGCTGTTAATAAGCATCAGCTCCTGGCCCTGAGTCCCTAAACCCCTTGGAACTTACTGTCTCTTGTTCGCCAGTGAGATGGCTCATGGGGGACCCAAGACAGCTTCAGGATGGGTGGCCACCGGAGTAAGAAGGGATCTTACGATGAGAGGGTCAGAGCTGTCAGCCCCGCCCCCGTACCCACCCCCCAGCGGGAGCTGGCAAGGGGGAAGGGAGTCCAGTGATCCGGACAGCGGGGCCGGGAGAGATTGGGGTTGGAGAACCCGCAGAGGCGCGAGGAGCTCCGGCGCCCCCCTACTCCGCCCCTCGCGTCTCTTCCGTCGGGCAGCTCCGGAGCCGTACCCTTGATAATAGACTGATGAGCATAAGGAAAGCACTTTCCTGGGTTTTGTGAGATGTCCTAGCAAATTACCCAACTGGAAAAGGAGATCATGGGAACCCCCGGTTCATAGCCGGGCAGGGTGGGTCAGAAGTACGTGTGGCCTGGACTTGGATGGCACAAACGGAGAGGAACCGTCACGCAGGACCGAGCCCCCGCCTCATGGGTCCGCGCCGACCGGAACGGACTGTGGGACCCCCAGCTGGCGTGGGAGACCGGAGAATCGGTGTTGGAATGACATATTTGCTGTCAAACACACACACACACACACACACACACATACACACACACACACAGAACAAGAAATGCTCACTGTTTATTGAGCACCTGTCACGTGCCAGGCACCGTGCTAACGGGGTACAAGCGTGACCCCATCTAATCACACCGACAGCCCTGAGAAGTCAACCCAGTCGCTAGGCTGTGCTCAGGTGGGGAAACTGAGGCGCAGAGGTCGGACTCCGGTTCCTGCGGTGAGCTTAAGGTAGATGCCCTCAGAGGAGAGGGGCAGCGAGCGGAGGCCGCGGGCAAGCGGAGGCCGGACCACCCGACGCACAAGTGGGGGTCGGGCAGCGGGCTCGCCAGCTCATGAGGAGGAGACGCGCACCTACAGAAGCCGACTGGCCACGCCGGGCGGACCTAGACCAGCCAGACCAGTGGCTCAGACAGTGCACTCAGCAGCTGCGGAAGCTGCGTCCATGCATGTCTCAGGCGGAAAGAGATGTGGCCGCTGTGCAGGGGCCATGGTCACCCACTGAGAACGGTCCAGGGGCGTTCACTCGGGCTGGCCCCACCACCCCTGCGGTGCCCCTGACTTTGCTCTCCTTGGCGTCCATTGGCTCTGAAGGTCGCCGTCCCCAAAGGGCTCCTGGACGGGGACGTGGACAGTGGAGCCCGAGCCGGAGCCTCGCCCGTGGGGGCGCCACAGGCTCCCCTCACCTTGCACCTTGCGGGGTCCCTTCTTGACTCAGAATCTGGGCAGGGTCTTGGGGTGGCCCCTGACACATTCACTCCTTTGTTGCCCGACAAGCTAAGGGCAGGTCGACATTGCCCTTCCCCGTGGCGGTGAGACAGGACTCCAGGTCATGGGGGCGGATGGCCGGACTTCCTACCTGCTTTTGTCTCCCATTGAAAGTAACAGCCAAGTCACTGCAGAGTGGTGGCCCTGCTCCCGGTCCCAGGACCGCCCTGACCCAGTGGCTCCCCCCTGCCCTTGCTCTGCCGAGGGCCCCTCCTGGCTCACAGATGGCCGCCTCTGGCTGTGCGCCCGTGTGGCACAGAGAGAGCCAGCTCTCCGGTGCCTCTTCGTGCAAGGGCGCCAGTCCCGTCAGGCGGGGACCGCTCCCCCATGACCTCACCTGACCCTCCCTACCTCCCAAAGGCCCCACCCCCGAATACCATCCCACTGGGGGTCAGGCTGGAACATCAGAATTTGGAGGAGGGGGTCACGAATGTCCAGACCATAACAAACGGCAGTCGTTACCGGTTGGCACAGGAAGGTCCCGCAAGCGAGAAGCCCACCTTCGGGGCCCCTTTTACCGTCACGCAGCTCTGAGCGGGGGGACCCCGTGTTACAGATGAGGACACTGAGGTGTGGGACTGTATCACGGCCTCTCTGCTGGCCGTGGGGAGCAGGGGTTTGAACCTGGGCACCCCACGCCTGGAATAGGTGTAGAGGGGTGGGTGGCGAGGCCAGATCTCCCGACGGGCTTGTTTCTTGCCCTTTCAGGGAGCTGTCTGGCCAAACAGACACTCATTGGCCAGTTGCCTTCCATCCACACCAAATTGGGCACGTGGCTCTCTGGTGCCTTTCCCAAACAGGGTGCCCTCTGAACTAATAGTCGGCCAGCCGGCACCCCGCTGGGACGGTCGTGGGTTCTGGTCGCCCGCCAGCCTGGCACCCGTTGCCGGAATGGATTGCCCGGCCATCCTCGGGCGCTCCCAGGGAAGCCCGGTCAGCGTCTCGGCTCCCCTGGCACCCAGAGCGCTGTCCACACGCTGACGGAGCCGTGAGGGTCAGGCCCTGCGGGACCGAGGCCCCGGAGGCAGGGCTGAGTGCCGACTGCACCAGCCTCCCGGAGCTGCTTGCTGCCACGCGGGGCCCCCAGCCGGGGGCTTCAGACAACAGGAGCTTCTTCTCTCCCAGCTCTGGAGCCAGGCCGACTGTGAGATCAAGGCGTCCGCGGGGCCCAGCCCCCTCCAGAGGCTCTGCCGGAGGACCCGGCCTCGCTCCCTCTGACCCCCGAAGGCTCGTGTGTCCTCACGCGGCTCCTCCCTGTGTGTCTTCTCCTACCTATCAGGTGAATAGGGCCCCCCAGGTCATCCAGGACGAGCTCATCGTGAGATCCTGAATGTTACCGCATCCGCGAAGACCCCATTTCCAGATAAGGTCACAGCCGCAGGTCACAGGGCTTAGGTCGCGGACATACCCTTTAGCAGACCACCGTTCAACTCCCTGCCTAGCGGGTTCGTCATCTCCCCGCCCCCGCCTCTCCCCTCGGACGAGGCAGGCCGCTGTGATGCACCCAGGGACTCAGTGGTCCTTGCGCGGAGGAGCTGGATGGATCCTGGGCGGTAAATCCCTCCTAGGCACCGTCGGCAGGGTGCACGACAGCCTGTCCTCACTGCCGGTCCCTCCCGCCGAGGCCGCCCTCAGCACAGTGACGGCTGGGGCCAGACCGTCCCCCCTTGTGGGGCTCCGGGCGCACCGTGGGAGGTCTGTCCGGCTGTGACAACCAAAATGCCTCCAGGCCTTGCTCAATGGCTCTGGGGTGAAGGCACGATCACCCGCCGAAAACCACCGCCTGGGACTACAAACCGGTCCCAGAGCCTCGCTCTGGCCGTCAGCACCCGCCAGCCCGGGGTGCCTCTCGGGCCTAGCCCGCCACGCCCTGCAGAACCGGGCGTCAGCTGACCCGGGCCCACCACCCGCCCCCTGGAGCGCAGAGCTGGCCGGGTCGGGAGGGCGCCCTGTGGAGCCGCCAGGCCAACCTCCGCAGCCTCCCACCCGCCCACTTTTGGGTTTTGTTTCTTACGAAGCCGAGGACGGTCGGTCTGGGACGAGAGGGTGTCGATCATGCCCTTCGCCCTCGGCCGATGGAGCAGGAGACGCGGAGGCTGCGGTCCGGCTGAGTGGAGAGAGAGATGCCCTCGGATGAAGAGGAACCCCAACGGCGGGCGGGCGGGCGCCGAACAAAATGCGGTCCGTCCACGCGGTGGAATAGTACTCGGCCCTTAAAAGGAAGGGGATGCTCGCACCTGCTGCAGCAGGACGGACCCGAAGGCGGGACGCTGAAGGACACGGGCCAGACACGCAGGGACGCGTGCCGCACCCTCCCACTTCCGCGAGGGCCCGACGGGAGTCACACGCGCGAACAGAGGGCAGGACGGTGGGCGCCGCGGCGGGGGGGGGGGCGTGTGCGCTGACGTTCACGGGGCTTCAGTCTGGGAAGACGGACCACCTGGATTTCTGTCTCACCGCCACGGGGACACACGCAACGCCACAGAGCGACGCATCCGAACGTGGCCAAAGCGGTCCATTCCGTGTTACACGTCTTTTGCCGCCACTCAAAATAAAAGATCACCGGGCCGGCCCCGAGGCTCCTCCGGAGGGGTGACCGAGAACGTCTGGAGGTCTCTGCCGTGTTGGCTTTTCCCCCTGGTACCAATCACGAGGCCACGGCTCCCGGCCGTCGGACGCACGTCGGACACCGCGGTGGGCACCTCGCCCGGGTTGTCACGTTGGGCGCACCGCGGCCCTGTCACGGGGCGTTCGGATCGGCATCGTCCTGCTCGCCCTGACCTCGCAGAAGAGGGCGCGGTGCTCGGTCTGGAAGCGGCAGGATGCGCCCCGACTCCGTTCCTCCCCGGGGACCCCCTGGCTGGCCTCACTCTCGTCCTCGCCAAGACGGACGAGACCGGCCTGCCCTCGCGGGGAGGCCTGGAAGACGAGCCTGTCTGCCTCCTCACTCTTGTGAGCTGAATTACGTCCCCCCGAATTCGTACATCGAAGTCCTAACCCCTCCGGGCCTCAGAATGTGACCTTATTTGGAATTAGGGTCTCCACAGATGTGAGTGGTTAAGATGGGGTCTTCCCCGGGGGGGGGGGGGGGGGGTGCCTCGGTCTGGTGACCGGTGTTCCTATAAAAAAGGGAGCTTGGACCCAGGCAGGCGGGCAGGCAGGGAGACACCGTGTGAACGTGGGAGCAGAGATGGGGGGAGGGGCCCCGCAGATGGTCAGCAAACCGCCAGAAGCCGGGGGAGGGCCCGGGACAGACTCCGCCTCGGCCCCCAGCAGGAGCCAGCTCTGCCGGCACCTTGATTTGGGACGCCCGGCCCGCAGACTGAGACGGCACGTTTCTGTGTGTTTCGTGACGGTGGCCGCGGGAAGCCGGGACCCCCCACGGGAAACCGGCCTACGGGGTCAGGGCTCCGGGGGGCGCTGTGGTCCCACCTTCTGTGCTCTGAGCCCTCGGGTCTGCCCTGTGTGGCGCTGTCCTCGCCGTGAGCCACGCCGTGAGCCACGCCGTCAGCACTGTGTGTAGAACAAGGGGCCCCGAGGACGAGACAGGCCTGTCCTGCCAGCTCAGGGCTTTTGTGGCACCAGCTGGCTGGCTCGGGAACTTCCTCGCCGACGGGCTCTTCTGGACCGATGGACCAGTGATTCTCTGCGGGGGGGCGGGGGGCCCTGAGCCGGCGCCCAGGGTGGTCCCCACGCTCGCACACGTGGCCACTCGTGTCCCCGTCGTGAGCTCTGCCTTTCTGCTCCAGAGTTGGGCTTTTCCCTGGAGGCTGGCTGTGCCCAGGGGGCTTGCTCTGACTCAGGGCCATCTGGTCTCATCCAGATGAGACCCCTCCGGGGCCCCTCCGTCGTCCCCGGAACACAAGTGACCTGGCTTCCCGCTTCCCCGTTTGTTTCTTGCTCTAGAAATGTCACCCCAGGGGCGCCTGGGTGGCTCAGTCAGTTAAGCGTCCAGCTCTTGATTTTGGTCATGGCCTCGCAGTTCGTGAGATCAAGCCCCACGTTGGGCTCTGTGCTGACAGCACAGGGCCCGCTTGGGATTCTCGCTCCCTCTCTCTCTGTCCCTCCCCTGCCTCCCTCTGTCTCTCTCTCCCAAAATAAATAAACTTAAAATGTTTTTAACGAAAAGGAAAGTCCCCCAGCTTCCTCTTTCTGTCCCGACTCAGCACTGACCAAGGCCAGGGCACTGATCATCTTAGAGGACAGCAGGGAGCCACCTCCTTAGCATCGGCTCAGGGCCAGGACGGCCCCCCCAGAAGCCACTGTCCCTTTGCCCCATCCTGAGCCTGGCACAGAGGCCCCGCGTGCCATCCAGAAGGGGCCCGGGTGGGCAGCTTTGCTCCCCTTGGCGTCCTGGGCCCAGCCCCTCGGGACGAAGGCTCAGGTAGCCACCGAGCCGCCCAGGGAAGGAATAGAGGACGTCTGGAGGGTGCACGTACCCAGGGGCCCCGTGGGGCTGGTGGGCCGTGTGTGGGTGGTGCACGCCCCCCCCCCCACTCTCCCACATTCATGGACCCTGCTCTCCTGATGCCGGACCAGGACCAGGTGGCTGAGTGGGGGTTGGGTTTCACACAGTCCAATTTTTGGACACCCTGTCAGGGGGTCCCGGAGCCCCCCATCTACCTGTAAACGCACGGTCCAGCCGGGCAGGTGACCGACCTGGGTGCCCCGAGCAGTGGCTCCTAGGCGCAGGGCCGAGGACGGCCGCCCAGCCCCACACCCACCCGGTCCCTGCCACCAAGGCGCCCCTGGGGACGGAGGCAAGGCCGGCCACGCAGCATCAGCAGCAGAAGTGTGTGCGTGTTCCGGGGTGGCCGCCGCAAAGCACCACGAGCCAGGGGGCTTGGAACGACACGAATTTATTCTCCCGTGGTTCTGGAAGCCGCGAGTCCCAATGCAGTTACCACGGGGCTGAAATCAGGGTGTGAGCGGGGCCGCGCCCCTCCCCCCACCCCGAGGCTCCTACCCTCCTCGTCCGGGGCTCCAGGCCTGCGTCCCTGGCTGCTGGCCGCGTCCCTCTGGTCTCTGCCTCCGCCTTCACGTGGCCTCCCCGCTCTGTGCGTCCTCCCCTCCACTGTCTCAAGGGCACCTGTCTTGGGACCCCAGGCCCGCCCTAAATCCAGGGTCATCGCATCTTGAGATCCTTATCTTAGTTACATCTGCAAAGACCATCCTTCCAAATACGGTCACATTCACAGGTGTCTAGGGTTCGGGCACAGACGTGGCTTTCGGCGGGACACCAAGCCCTCCTTGCTCCATCAGGCCTAAATTCTGGGTGTCGTCGGGAGACCAGACCCCCGCAGGGGCTCCCATGGAGGGAGGGGCGCCCGGGGAACAGGTGGGGCACACTCTGCCGGCTGGGGGAGGAGAGATCCGGGCTCAGGAGCCGGCACCACTTTCCTCTCCTGGACCCTGGACGACTGCAATCACCCTAGCCCCCCTCTCCCTCCTGGGGCCCCTCCTCACCCGCTCTGCCGTCTCTCTGCCCCGGAACCGTCCCGTCTGGCCGGCAGCCTCCCACAGCCCTCACTGCTCCCTCCCTCCGTCTCCGGCTTTCCCAGCACGCGACTCACCAGTGCCTCTGCCCCGCTGCCCAGCCACCCTCCTCCCGTCCTCTGTGTCTCCCTCACCTCCCCTGTCCCCAGGCCGCCCGGACGCACCCCTTAGGTGCGTGTCCCCTGTACCAAGCTGCAAGCGGGACCCCCTGGGCCAGCTGACCCCCACTCAGCAGATGTGTTCGGCGTGACGTGCCCGGGGCCAGCCACATGCTGGGGGCCGCGGAGGAGGGAACTGTGCCCGCACAGGGCCCTCAGGAGAGAGGTGTGGAGAGCGGTCGGTCCTGTCCGGGAGGGCAGGGTTTTTTCTCTCAGCTGAGGAGAGGAGAGGAGGACCCAGCCTTCCCAAAGAGCTGGGGTCTGTCGCTGATCGATCCTTCTGACTTCTCATGAGAGCTGTGGGCATAATGATACAACAGAGCAGCACCCACGGGCATGGGAACCTGGAACCTCTGAGTTGGACGACCCTTTCCCAAGTTTATCAATTAGGGAGTAAAGACCGCCAAAGTAAACAGCAGCTTTGAAACAACGTGGAGGTTATTCGGTCTTTAAATCGGAAGGTGGAGAGTTGAAGGCATTGATTCAACAGGTCAAGGACACGAGAGCTTAAATTCTCTTGGCCATCACCTCGCTGTCACAAGACGGCTGCTGGCGTTCCAGCTGTTAGCATCCACGTTCCAGGCAAGAAGGCCAAAGGAAGTGGCAGATTGGCACCTATATTAGAGAAGCCAAACTTTCCTGGAAATTCCCAGCAGATCTGCACCTGCGTCCCATTGGCTAGGACCATACTATGCATCCCCCCGCGGTTTCAAGAGAAGCCAGGAAATTATTCATTTTAGAACCTGGGGGTGTTGCTGCGCTAAACGGCATCAGGATGGCGGTGGGACGGGAGAACGGGAGGGCAGCTACCAGCCAGGGTCCTGGCCGTCCTGCCACTCTAGGCCCCTGGGGGACAGATATCTTCAAACCAGAAGCTGGAAGCCCCGGGCCTGGCAGCCGGTGGGGAAGAAGCAGAGAAGACAATGAGCAGCCTGCTGCAGCCCCCTCCCCATCCGCAGCCTCACTGGGGAGCCCCTCTTCTCGCTGGGCTGCAGCCCCCACCCCCGGCCTCCCCGGGGAGCCCCTCTTCTACCCGGGCTTCAGTGCAGAACCTACCACTCGACATGCGAAGGCGCTCCGGAAACACTGCGTTTGTCTCCCGGGGGGAGAACACTCCTCTGCTCTGTTCTGCCCCCACAGTTCCCCCCCCACCGCTCCCCCCCCCACCGACAGTTCCCTGGCACGAGAAGTCGGAGCCA
This sequence comes from Puma concolor, assembly GCF_028749965.1. NCBI lineage: Eukaryota > Metazoa > Chordata > Mammalia > Carnivora > Felidae > Puma > Puma concolor. Next base: position 2,863,000 of record NC_141676.1, read on the forward strand.
CATCGGGGATGCCTGACTCCCAGCGCTCGTGGGGAAAACTGAGGGTGGCCACCCGACGCCAGGCAGCGGGTCCCCAAGCTCTCCAGACACGGCCTCCGAGCCCGGGGCCCGCTTCTCTGCCCTCGGGCTCCCAGGAGGTGACGGTCCCGGGGCCACACAGCAGCAGGTGGCCCCCGGCCCCCACCCCCCGCCCGCCGCGGAGCCGGCCTCCAGCCCGCAGAGCCAGCCCACACACTGACGCACCTCCGGGTTTATTTTAGACCAAGCCTCATGCTCAGCACAGTCCAACAGACTTGAACTTTAACAAAAAAAGAAGCATGACAGGCCCAGCCGCACCCTGTCATTTACAGCTGGCCCAGCCCCCCGGCTTCCGGCCACGTGGGGACATCTCTGCAGGGAGGCAGGGGGTGTGGGGGGGGACCACAGGGGGCTCCTGGGCTGCTGTCCTCTGGCCGGCGTGGCTGGGATCCAGCCCAGGGGACCAACCCTGGGAGGGCAGGTGTGGTGACGTCTCAGAGCCTGGACCTGGGGGTGCCAGGCGTGTCCCCGTGGCCCGGGGGGGGGGGGGGAGCGTGTGTGTGCGTGCACACAGAGTGGGGCGCAGGCCCCACCCAGCCCATCTCGGTTGTGCGGGGCCACGCCCCTGCCCCTGGGTCCCCAGCCAGTATCCGCACCCTGGCGCTCAGGGGGCCTGCGGTCCCCTCGCCTTCTCCGTAGACTCCCAAGGGCTGGGCCCTGCTCCCTGTGGGCACCGCTGGCCCAGGCTCTCCACGTTGGCCGCCCTTGTGCTGAACTACGTGACCCTCACAATGCTTGACCCTAACAGACGTCAGACCAGTGGACGAAAGGCTGGGTGGACAGACAGACAGACAGATGGGCAGACAGGCAGATAGATGGATCGATGAGAGTTGGGGGTCGGTGGACAGGCGGGGAGTTGGGATGGACAGGTGGACGGATGGATAACGGGTCGGGTGGGTGGATGGACAGGTCAACCAGTGGAGGATGGACAGAAGGATGGATGAACCGCGGACTGATAATGGGAGGGAGGGAGGAAGTGCGTCTGTAGGAACTTCCTCCGGCGGTGAGCATCGTCCTGTGCACCTGCCTTCTGTGCCGGGAGGCCGATCTTCCCTGCAGCGTCAGCCCTGCCCCGTCCGGTGTGGGCGGGAGGGCCGTTCCGGGCAGGTGCGCATTTGCGTGTCGCCCTGTTCCCCGGCCCCGCGGGCCGGGCACCCCTTTGGGCAGGTGTGACCCTGGCAGCCCGGCCCCATGTGCTCAGAGCGGCTCGGGCCCCCAGCCCCCATCTCGCTGGACTTGGCCTGAGCTCTGGGGAGCGGTCGGGGCATCAGCTACGTGTCCCCCAACTTACACGGGTGGTGGGGGGACACGACATGCTAGAGTACTTGTCACAAATTCAGAACACCCCCCCACACACACCAGCAGCCCCAGGACACGGTCCTTCTCTCACCCGGCTGGGTCTGGAGCAAGAACCTAGGCCCCAGGGCCAGATGCTGGGCTGAGTCCTGCCCAAGGAGGACGGTGACAGGACCTGCCTCCCAGTGCAGCGTGGACTCCGTGAGCTTCTGCCCCTCCTGACTCGGTGCCTGGCCAACGCCGGCTCTGATCTCAACTCCCCAAAGAGCCAGAGCCCGGCCTGAGTCCGGGGCGGCCGAGCCACCCTGCCCTGGGACGCCCGTGGGAACCCACGCCGGGGAGCGGTCCTCACCCTCAAAGAGGAGCCAAGCACTGACCCTGGCCACGACGTGGACGGGCCTCGAAAAGATGATGCTGAGCGAAAGGAGCCAGACACAGAGATCACGTGTTGCATGATTTCATCACCCGGAACAGGCAAATCCAGAGACAGGAAGTAGACGGGTGGGTGCCAGGGCTGGGGGGCTGGGGGGAGGGGGACACGGAGTGGCAGCCGGTAGGTACGGGCTTCCTTTGGGGCAGCAAGAATGTTCTGGAACCAGATGGAGGTGGTGGCAGCACAGCACTGAGAGGTGTTAAATGCCACTGACTGGGCATTTGAAAAGGCACAATGTAATTTCATTGTATGAATTGCACCTCAATTTTGTCAAAAGTACACATAAACCACAAAACCAGCTCGTGGGAGCAGGGAGATGCCAGCACGGCCGAGGCAGAGGGTGCCCGGAGGGCAGGTGGGTGGCGTGGGACCGGACCCCGGCAGGGAGCCGCAGGGGAGGGGCGGTCGAACGGGGTCCGTGTCTCCCGCTCACGGTGGCTCCGGTGGGGAGGACGGGCCACGGGAGAACGCGCCCGCTTCCTCACGGTCTCCCCTAGGCAGCCGGTGTCATCCGTGCGGTCTGCACGCTGATGTGACCCCAGCAGGCTGCCCTCCCAGCCACCCTGCTCCCATCGGGCCACCCAGGGCCACGAGCTGTTTGGGTTGGCACCACGGCTGCCCCGTGGGGTCCGGGCCTGGCTATGGGGGCAGCAGACAAGAGCAGGTGGTGGGGTCCGCGACGCGGTGGCCAGCCCGGGCAGTGGGTCCCAGCCAGGACGCCCACCCTAAGGGGCCCCGGAGGCTGCACTGCCCGTGGACGCGGGAGCCCCCCCTCCGCACCCCTGGCCGCCCGGCCGAGCTCCCCCTTCCATCCAGCGCCCAGGGCGGGGGGACCCGCTTCGAGAAGGGCTCTGGGGGCAGCTGTGCTGCCTCCGGGACCCTCTGCTTAGGGGGGCCGCTTTCCACACAGGGACAGCACAACAGTGTCCTGTCACCGTCTCTGTGTGCCCCCCGCACCTGCACCTTACTGTCCAGCTAAGAGGTGACAGTCACCATGTGTGTTTCTGGTCCGTTTCTTTGCAACGTGTCCAGTGCGAGGCTGAAACCTGACCCTCCACGGCTTTCCCACTTCGTAGACGAGCCTGAGGCTCAGAGGTGGGGCTCTGATGAGGTCCGCGCTCGGGCGGAGCAGGACGGGACCCCAGGACCGCCGCCTGGCGTTGCCCCCACAGCCCCTGGCCCTGGCACAGCCACTGTCCCCGGGTGCCCCCTGCAGCAGGGGCTGGTTCCCTGGGCAGCCTGGCCTCCGGCGGGAGGGCCCCGCGCATCCACACCGTGCCGGGGCTCACCGATGTGTCCCCGGGCCCCCCTCCCCCACGATCTCCGTGTCTGAGTCACCGAGTGCCCAGGACGGGGCTGCCCGTCCCTGGTGAGGTGGCCTGAATGGCAGCGGGGACGCAGGGGGCCACGGAGTCCTGGCCGAGGGGCCCCCGCTCCTTTCGGTGCCGGGCAGGGTCTGCAGCGCCGAGATGCCCCCTCGCAAGCCCAGGCCGACTTTAATTACACACATTATTGCTGCGGGCGAAGCTGCTGGAACCCTTTTTCGGTGGTTGCCCTTCTGAGTTAAGAGCAAAATGACTATTTTAAACACACCGGGAAGTCAACCACTTTAGGATTCCCCAGCCTGAATCCGGCCCACCTGAGCCCACGCGTTCCCCAGGCCCACGGGGGCTGTTCCAGAAAGCGGTCCAGGCTCTGCCCCGGAGGGAGGGGGCAGCCGGAGTCTGCCCTCGGGCCGGTCACCGACACCCTCTCCAGGGGGGCTTACGTCCAGGGGTCCCACACCCTGCGCCCAAGACTCCCTGGAGGATGTGGTCCGGGAAAGGCAGGGCCTGTGTCAGGGGTGGGGCCTCAGTGGCCCTCGACCGCGCGTGGGGCCCTCCCAGACCGAGGCCGCAGAGGGCGAGGCCATGTCGGAGGAAGGGTCCAGAACAGCGTCCTGCAGAGAGGCGCTGGGGGCGTCTTGTCCGCAGCGAGGAGGCTCGGTGGCCGGCACATCCCTGGGAAGGGTCGGGGCACTTCTGGGGGGCAGGGCGGAACCAGCAGGTGCAGAAAGGTGAGCCGGGGTACACACGGGCCCCCACAGACGGCATGACGAAGGGACAGGTCCCCATCACCAAGGCTGTCCTGGAGGGAGGGAGGAGGGCAGGGGCCTTCCTGTTATGGGGGGGGGGGGTCTTCCTTGGGGAGGGGGCCAGATGCCCAGGGAGCCTCCCGGGGGCTGTGGTGAGTGGGGCCTGTCACACTCCCGTCGGTCATCTGCCTCCCCCATCCGAGACCACCCCACGCTGTCCCCAAGCCAGCCCACAGCTGAGCCCCGGCCCAGCCCCCCGACTGCTAATTACCCTTCAGAAGCCCTGGGACTGCCTACCTACAGGCTTACCTCAGGGTCCCCGTCTGTCCCCATCCACTCACCCCACAAAAATTAGCCACCGACTCCTCCCCCTCCATCCAAGTGAAGGCAGGCTCCACCCCCTCGACCCCAGATCCTGCAATTTGAGGACTGTGTCACCCCAGGCCTGGTGCCCTGCCCCGCCCCCCCCCAGGGGAGGTCCTCCCAGGGACAGGAGCCCACCCACTGCTGCCCGAGGGTCTGCCTCCCCAGGGACCGCAGCCAGCACCTGGGGGCATCTTCCTGAGGCAGAAAACCTCCTCCTGCTTCCTCCTCCCCCCAGGGCCCCGTCCCGGGGCCGCCAGGTACCGAGGCTCAGGGCGTGGACACTGATTTCGTCATGCCCCCCCGCTCGGACAGACAGAGACCCGTTGGGCACGGGAACGAGGGCAGCTGTGGCCCCTTCCTGAGAGGGACCCAGGCCTCGAGATGAGGAAGGGGCTCCGTCAGGGGGGACAAGGAGCCCTGGGGGGGGGGGGAGCCGGGAGGATGGGGTCCCAGGCGGTATATCCCCTGCCTCGACCTGGACCCCGGGGTGCTGGGGAGTGGAGGCGAGCCCCGCCTCGGCCTGGGAGCCTGTTTGCTTTGGCCCCTGGTCGCCGGCTCCTCTGCTTCCCCAAACGCCGTCTTCTCCCGTGTCGGCGCGTCCTATGCTCCCGGCAGAAAGTGGAGGCAAAAAGGGAGCTGCCGGCTTGGGGCTCGCGGAAGGGGCCAGGCTGTCCCGGTGCCTCCGGGCGGCCGGCCGTGTCTGCGGTCGGTTCCAGCGCCGCCTGAGGGGCCGCCGTGCGGGGCTGACCCAGCTGTCTGACGGGCGGCGGTGGCCACCAGCTGGGTGAACGTTGGTGGGTCGTCCACCGCCCTGGCCTCAAGCCCTCGGGGCCACCGCAGGGTGGCTGTCCACAAGGTGGCTCTCCAGAAGCGGCCTAGGTCTGCTCCACAACCCTAGGTAGGTCTACGCCGTGACCCTCCCGGGGGGGCTGGCCAGCGGCTCTGAACGGCGCCCCTCTCCGCCACGGACACTTTCAGCACCGTTGGGTCCCCTGGACCACGAGGCCAGCTGCTGCTGCCGTCTGGGAGCGGCCGTCGGCGGTCCCCGCTCAGAGCGGGCGGCCTCACGGAGGCCTTGAGACGTGCTGGAAACTCGCACTCGGAGACGGCGCGTGTCGCGTCCACGTCGCAGAAGGCCCGGCAAGCACGGCCCCTGCTCTCGTGTGTGCCCGCGAGCCTGCGCGGTGGGGGGGCCGGCGGGGGGGTGAGGGCAGCCCTGGTCTTCACGTGGGCAGGGACCTTCCGACGTGTCCCAGATGCCAGGCCCCGGAAGCCTGCCTTCTGGGGAGGGAGGCGGGCCGGGGGCTGGGAGGGCTTGACCCTCCCTTTACATAAAGGGGCGTGTGGCGCACATGCTTCCCGCGCGTCAGACGTGGGCACCATCGCGTCGTCAGCCCAGGGCCCCGGGCAGGCATCCTGTGGGGAGTCGGGCTGGCCAGGGTCTCTGCCACGTGTTTCCGCGGAGCCGAGACTCATGGCCCCGGGGCCAGGCCACGCGCCAGTGCTGTGGGCCATAGATCTGATGGCGTGGGCGTTCAGGTCCTCAGCATGGGGACTCGTCGGAGGTGCTCCCCGTGGGGGACTCGTCGGAGGTGCTCCCCGTGGGGGACTCGTCGGAGGTGCTCCTGCTCCCTGTGGGGGACACGTCGGAGGTGCTCCCCGTGGGGACTCGTCGGAGGTGCTCACTGTAGGGGACACGTCGGAGGTGCTCCCCGTGGGGGACTCGTCGGAGGTGCTCACTGTAGGGGACACGTCGGAGGTGCTCCCCGTGGGGACTCGTCGGAGGTGCTCCCCGTGGGGGACACGTCACAGGTGCTCCCCGTGGGGGACACGTCGGAGGTGCTCCCCGTGGGGACTCGTCGGAGGTGCTCACCGTAGGGGACACGTCGGAGGTGCTCACCGTGGGGGACTCGTCGGAGGTGCTCACTGTAGGGGACACGTCGGAGGTGCTCCCCGTGGGGACTCGTCGGAGGTGCTCCCCGTGGGGACTCGTCGGAGGTGCTCCCCGTGGGGGACTCGTCGGAGGTGCTCACTGTAGGGGACACGTCGGAGGTGCTCCCCGTGGGGACTCGTCGGAGGTGCTCCCCGTGGGGACTCGTCGGAGGTGCTCCCCGTGGGGGACTCGTCGGAGGTGCTCCCCGTGGGGACTCGTCGGAGGTGCTCCCCGTGGGGGACACGTCACAGGTGCTCCCCGTGGGGGACACGTCGGAGGTGCTCACCGTGGGGGACTCGTCGGAGGTGCTCACTGTAGGGGACACGTCGGAGGTGCTCCCCGTGGGGACTTGTCGGAGGTGCTCCCCGTGGGGGACTCGTCGGAGGTGCTCACTGTAGGGGACACGTCGGAGGTGCTCCCCGTGGGGACTCGTCGGAGGTGCTCCCCGTGGGGACTCGTCGGAGGTGCTCCCCATGGGGGACACGTCACAGGTGCTCCCCGTGGGGGACACGTCGGAGGTGCTCCCCGTGGGGACTCGTCGGAGGTGCTCACTGTAGGGGACACGTCGGAGGTGCTCACCGTGGGGGACTCGTCGGAGGTGCTCACTGTAGGGGACACGTCGGAGGTGCTCCCCGTGGGGACTCGTCGGAGGTGCTCACTGTAGGGGACACGTCGGAGGTGCTCCCCGTGGGGACTCGTCGGAGGTGCTCCCCGTGGGGACTCGTCGGAGGTGCTCCCCGTGGGGACTTGTCGGAGGTGCTCCCCATGGGGGACACGTCGGAGGTGCTCACTGTAGGGGACACGTCGGAGATGCTCCCCGTGGGGACTTGTCGGAGGTGCTCCCCGTGGGGGACTCGTCGGAGGTGCTCCCTCTTGATCTTGCTTCGTGAGTCCCACCGCAGGCACGGCCGCCCCCCCTCCATGGTTCCAAGTGGGTCGCCTGGGTCTCCAGCCCCTCAGACCTCACGTGGGGCCGTGTGGAGCCAGCGCAATGGGGGGCAAGGGCAGCTCTGGGAGACAGGGGACGGGGGATGCTGGCATGGAAGGTCGTCCTGGCTTCCCAGCACGGCCGGGTGACACTCGGGCAGCGCCCATGGGGCGTCTGTGCGCTGCTTTGAAGGGAAGTGGTAGGCGTTCGCCAGGAGAGTGACAAGGTGATGGGCTGAGAGCCCCCAGAGGCCCCAGTTCGTGCCAGATCGGCCCCAGCTGGAGCAGGAAGGGCCGGACGCCCGACCCCACCGGACCGACCGTCGGCGGGTCAGCGACAAAGCGCGAGACCGAGCCGGTTCAAACCAGAAAGTCAGAGGGGCCGGCTCGCAGGCCCAACCTTGACTGGGAGAAGGGCTGGGGCGGGAGGGGGCTGGGGGTGCAGCAGCCCCCTCCCTGCCGGAGCAGAGCCTCCAGTCTGGCCAACACGGATGTCACACACCCATCCCCCTCCTCGGCTGTGGGGTCGCTGGACGCCGGCTTGGGGTTTATTCTCCCGGCGCGTCGGACGGGGCCCGTGAGACGCAAAGGCCCGGTCCAGGTCCCTCGCTCGCTTGGGAGACAGGGAGCTGGGACCCGAACCCAGGTCTCGGACCCCGCCCCCGCTCATTGTTTTTCCGCATTCCCAAGTATTTACTGAGCGCTGTCGTTCGGGGTCTGGAATCTGCATCCACGACAGGTCCCAGCACCGTGATGCCTGCTGACGGGAGAGGCCAGCCGCCCCGCGTGAACACAGAAACGTGCGCACGGCGCCCGCACGGGCCTCACAGACGGGGCGGTGGGTGCAGCAAGAAAGTGGCCACGCTCCGAGCCCACGCCGGCTGGTGCGCCCACGGCTGGCGGACACGCGGGAGCCCTCTGCTCGCCGCCCGCCGGCACCACAGGCGGGCTTCCCCGAGGGGGTGTGGGGTGGGGTCCCGGGCGGAAGGAAGTCCCGGGCGAGGCAGCCCGCCCACCGCGGCCCCCGGCTGCCCCCACGGCACTGTGGCCGGGCCCGTGCGGGTGTCCCGGGGATACAGCGAACGGCCACATGCCGGGGGGCCGTGGGGTGTTGTCAGGAGGGGGGGACCCTCCGCGTGCTGCCCTGCGCTGCCTTCAGGATGCCTCCAGAAAGGCAAGGCTGAGAGAAGTGTGACCAGCAGGCTACCGTCTGTGCAAGGAAGGTGGGGACCACACACCCGCACGGGCACACGTATGCACAGGCATACGCACGCATACAGACATCCACGCGGGTATATGCTTGTTTCTTCTTTTCAACGGAAGGATGACCCACGCGCCATTGTTTTCGATTTCCTGCTGCCTCGGGGGCTGGGTGAGGAAGAGAAAGAAAAGAATCCTGACACGATTTGTCTTATAGATTAGAATATGAAATCGGGTTAAAATTGCACTTCGTTGTAAAACACAAACCAACCTTTTAGAAATCAAGAGCAAAACAATATCAACGCCATGACCTGCCCATGAAAGCAATGCATTAACAGAGGAATCACTTCGAGCGGCACCTTGCACGTGGCTGCCAAGGGGAGGAAGCACATCTTCAGCCCTGCTCGTGCTCGGCAACTAGACCGCTGCTGGGACCCTCGCTGCGCCGCCGCTTCGAACGATCGCTGACGGATTCGTGGATGACACGCTCGCAGACAGGGCGAGCAAAGAAACCATCACCTGCACGCTGGTCGCGAGGAGCCCCGATTTTTAACAAAGAGACGAAAATGGGGAGCCAACGGCCTAACACACCCGCCGTTCTAACGTTCAGTTGAAGTTGTCGGCACAGATTCACCAAGAGCCCGGAACACCGCGTCTCGCCAGTGGGCAGGAAAGGTGTGCAGGTCCCTTGAAGACGCTGCACAGAGCGGGTGAGGGACCACTAGGGCGGAACAGGAAGGGTGGCCCCGAGCCGCAGCTGGGGCCAGGGACGAAGTAAGATACAGAGCGTGGAGGCAGGGCCCAGGGACACAGGACACAGCCCCGGGGCCAAAGCGGGGCCAACCTTGAGCACCAGAGTGCGTAACTACCTAACAGAGTCTGGGGTGATAACCCAAAGTACAACACAGGTGATATCTGGGAGTCCTACTGATGTGAACACGCCGTTGAACACATCAACAAAAGAGGAGAAGAGACAAATCTCCCCCGCAGAAGAACCCAGAATTCCTACAATTTATGAGGCCACACTGGTCTCAGTGAGATGGGCCGTAAGCCACCCGAGCTGCGGCTGCACAGTGGCTTGCTTCGGTTGGGGACAGTGTGGGAACAGGAAAGAACAACTGTATGGCAGGGATCTGACGCTCACTTCAGCCAGGTGACCAAGGTCAGCATCGCGGGGACGAGTCACGGGGGGGGGGGGGGGGCACGTGTCCCGACGTGATGGGGATGAGAAGGGCTCTCACCCTGTGGTCCTCCTCCCAAACCCACAACCCCATCTGACCGTGAGAGGGAAAATCGTAGTTAAGAGATGGTCTACAAGGGGCGCCCGGGTGGCTCCGTCAGTTGAGCGTCCGACTTCGGCTCGGGTCACGATCTCGCGGTCCGTGGGTTTGAGCCCCGCGTCGGACTCTGTGCTGACGGCTCGGAGCCTGGAGCCTGCTTCCGATTCTGTCTCCCTCTCTCTGCCCCTCCCCCACTCGTGCTTTTTGTCTCTCTCTCTCTCACTCTCAACAATAAGCATTAAAAAAAAATTATTTTTAGGGGCGCCTGGGTGGCGCAGTCGGTTAAGCGTCCGACTTCAGCCAGGTCACCATCTCGCGGTCCGTGAGTTCAAGCCCCGCGTCGGGCTCTGGGCTGATGGCTCAGAGCCTGGAGCCTGTTTCCGATTCTGTGTCTCTCTCTCTCTCTCTGCCCCTCGCCCGTTCATGCTCTGTCTCTCTCTGTCCCAAAAATAAATAAACGTTGAAAAAAAAAAATTTTTTTTTTAAAAATTATTTTTAAAAAGAGAGATAGTCTAGAAAATACCTGACAGGTACTCAGAACTGTCAAAGTCATCAGAACGGTCACGGCCAAGAGGAATCTAAGGAAACACTACTGACAGTCACGTGGTGGCCTGGATGGGGCCCTGGACAGAGAAGGGACACTGGGTAACAGTCAAAGAGATCTGAGTAGGACGTGGGCTTCAGTTAGTAACAACATGTCAGTATCGGTTCACTAATCGTGACAGGTGCGCCACACTGATGTAGGACGTACAGAAGAGGGGAAGCTGGGTGTGGGGACCAGGGACGCTCTCTGTGCTGCCTTCCTCACGAGTCCTGTGCACATCTGAAATTGTTCTCAAATAAAAGCTTGTTTAAAAACAAAGCTTGTATCAAAACAGACAAAAAGCTTGTTTAATTGCAGTGGATTCAGATATATCAAAAATGGTTTTTGTGGCACCCGGGTGGCTCCGTCGGTTAAATGTCCAACTCTTGGTTTCAGCTCAGGTCATGATCTCGCAGTTCGGGAGTCCGAGCCCTGCATCAGGTGGGATTCTCTCTCTCCCTCTCTCTCTGCCCCTCTCCTGGAGAGCTTGTGCTCTCTCTCTCTCTCTCTCTCAAAATAAATAAATAAAAACTGCTTAAAAAATGGTTTTGGGGCGCCTGGGTGGCTCAGTCTGTTAAGCGTCCAAATTCAGCTCAGGTCATGATCTCGCGGTTCGTGGGTTCGAGCCCCGCGTCAGGCTCTGTGCTGATGGCTCCGAGCCTGGAGCCTGCTTCGAATTCTGTGTCTCCCTCTCTCTCTCTCTGCCCCTCCCCTGCTCATGCGTGTCTCACTCACTCTTTCTCAAAAATAAATAAACATTAAAAAAATTTTTTAATGGTTTTCAAACCCCCCTGATTTCATGATGATGCATCTTAAAGAATGGGTCACTTTTGAAGGAACCAATTCATTAATCTGAAAGCTGGTAAAAGTCAAAAGAAAGAAGCAAGCACTTCTCTTGCCTTTCTTACACAGTAGCTCAGGGCAGTGTAACGATTGATAAGGGCAAGTTTCTCTTTACAAATTAGTCCAACTGGTAACTGGAGAAGGAACCACAGAAGTAGGAAATCACCATTTCACCGCCCCTGGAGGTACAGAATCCAGGCAGCGGCCATCAGGGGCTGGTAAAAATGGGATGTGACAGGGCACCTGGGTGGCTCAGGTGGTTAAGCCTACGATTTCAACTCAGGTGACGATCTCACGGTTTGGGGTTCAAGCCTCGCGTCTCAAGTCTCAAGCCTGCTTGCGATCCTCTCTCTCCCTCTCTCTCTGCCCTTCCCCCACTTGTGTGCACCCTCTCTGCCTCTCTGTTTCTCTCAAAAGAAATAAGTAAACTTAAAAAAACAGTGACATGACAAGCTAACGGGATGGATCCGGCTGACCATTCCTGAACCGCCCTCCCCCCTCCCCCGCCAAATCTTAACGTCCCTCAAAACACAAGCAGAAGTTCAGGGTCCCCTGAGGTGGGGGGTACGGCACCACCTGACCCGTCCACCTGCCCCAATCAAACCTGAACATGGTCCAGCTTCCAACCTCCAGATTAAACAAGACGAGAGGCGGGCCGACCAGGTGCGACATGTAGCTGTCATGACTCTGGTAAGCCGGCTGTGCACTTGGACGCAGGCAAGACCCAGCCTCAGCCACGATAGCGGATGGTTGTGATGACCTGAGCAATCCGGGTTGCCTTTCCGGTGTGATCATGGTATTGTGACTATGTTTTTACCACGGGGCTGGGTCTTTCAATAAAAAGCCTGCTGAAATGCCTTCTGGAGAGGTGATAGAAGGCTGGAATTCACAAGAATGTGCAGAGGGCAGGGGTGCATGGGGTTCAGTGCAACCGCCTCTCTGCTTTTGCACATTTGAGGGACTTTTTCCATAATAAAAACCGTAGTAATGAGCTTCTTTCTCAATGAGTGGGCTTTACTTGTTGGTAGTTTTAACTTACAGAAAAGAATAGAACGAAAAGTACAGAGAGTTCCGAACACTCCCTCACCCCTCCCCACTCACTCATTTCCTCTACTTTTTTTTAAAGATTAGTTATTTATTTTTAAGAAAGACAGAGATAGTGTGAGCCAGGAGAGGGAAAGAGAGAGAATCCCAAGCAGGCTCCACGTCGCCAGCACAGAGCCCGATGCGGGGCTCAAACTCATGAAACTGAGATCGTGGCCTGAGCTGAAACCAAGCGTTGGGACGCTTAAACAACTGAGCCATCCAGGTGCCCCATTTCTCCTACTTTTAACATCTTGTTCTAGTGTGGTGTGCATTTGTTACAATTAATGAACCAGTGTGGATACGTTATCATTAAGTAAAGTCCACAGTAGACATTAGGGTTCACTGTGCTTTGTACGTCCTATGGGTTTAGACAAATGACATGTGTCCACCACACAGAATGACAAGTTCACTGCCCTCCAACTCCCCTGCCCGCACCCCTTCTGTTCATCCCTCCCTTCCCCCTGTCCTCTGGCAGCCCCTGATCTTTACTGTCTCCATAGTTTGGACTTTTCCAGCATTTCCCACAGTTGGTATCACACAGTATGTAGCCTTTCCAGATTGGTTTCTTTCACTTAGTAAGATGCATTGAAGGTCCCTTTATGTCCTTTTTGTGGCTTGAGAGCCACATTGAATAATATTTCTTTGCCTGGATGTCCCATAGCTTGTTAATCCATCTACCTGCTGAAGGACAGCTTGGTTGTGTCCAGGTTTTGGCAATTGTGGGTAAAGCCGCTATAAACATTTGCGTGTGGGTTTTTGTATGGACACAGGCTTTCCGCTTATCTGGGGTAAATATGAAGGTTTGCAAAGAATTTCTCCCAGTATATGGCTTCTTATTCTCTTGACAGTGTCTTTTTACAGACAGTGTCTTTTAGTGAAGTCCTCCTTACCACTTTTTTCTTTCGTGGTTGGTGCTTTTGATGTGATAAGGAGTTGTCACCAGGGGGCAGCTGGATGGCCCAGTTGGTTGAGCGTCTGGCTTTTCATTTCAGCTCAGGACACAATCTCATGGTTTGTGAGTTCGAGCCCTGCATCAGGCTCTGCACTGACAGTGCACAGCCTGCTTGGGAGTCTCTCTTTCCCTCTCTCTCTGCCCCTCCCCTGATTTTGTGCACACATGTTCTCTCTCTCTCTCTCTCTCTCTCTCTCAAAATAAATAAATACACTTTTTAAAAGAGTCCTCACCAGATGCAGGTCACACAGATACTCTCCTGGATTACCTTCTAGGAGTTTCACAGTTTTTTTGTCTCACATTCAGGTCGATGACCCATTAGGGTTCATTTTTTGTGAAATGGTGTAAGGTCTGGGTCTAGATTCATCTTGCAGCTGGATGTCTTGTTGTTCCAGTGGGACACAGAAAAGTCTGTCTCTTGTCCATTGCTCCCTCATCACAGATCAGGTGACTATTCTTGGTGGGGGGGGGGCAGTTTCCGGGTGCTCTCATGTTCAGCGGGTCTGTCTACTTGCTCACCAGTCCTTAATTGCTGTGGTTCAATAGTTAAGTCTTCAAGTCGAGTGCTGTCAGTCCTCCAACTCTGTTCTTCTCTTTCAATATTGTGTGGGCTCTTCTGTGCCTTGTCCCTCCATATACACTTGTCAGTGTTCACAGAATAACTGGCTGGGACAGAAATCAGCTCTTTAGGGGCCACTCGTAAATATGTGCTGCCTGCCAAGAAGCACTGTGCACCTGATGAAAGAATGACTCTCGCAGGTGAGGCAGCCGGGTGGGGACCGGCAGCTCCAGCAGCAACCGGGGTGTAGAACGCTCTCATGGGGTCTCTAGTCACAACGAGCGTGTTCTGGGGCCTCACCAGCCTCTTGGTGCCCTGAGAGGCCCGACTGGGGAGTCATCATCATCCCGCTGGTGACCCGTTCACTTTGCTCCCCTCTTTTGGCCGATTGCAGTTCTGGCCCACCTTAACCCCTCTTTGGACCCACAGTGGAAAGATGAAGCCACCTGGGACCTCAGGTGTCACTGGCCTTGAGGAGAAAGACCCGCTCCCCAGCACGGAGTCATTGAGGCCACATTCTTGTAGATGCAAAGTCCCCTCCAAACCCAGACCACCTTCCTTGACTCGCCTCGGTTGGCCATGAGGTGCCTTAAACATTCACTCCGCTTTTGAATATCTTCTTCTACAAAGCGGTATTCATTCCTGTCATTTTTTTTTTTTTTTTTTTTTTTTTTTTTTACATTTTGATGCATTTTGTGCCTCCTTAACTGACTCCATAAAATGTTTACACACCTTCTGAGACAGAAGGCACTGTTCTTCTGAGAAAGACGTTGCTGTCCTCTCGGAACCTGGTCATTTAGAGAAGACTCCAGCCTGCTCACAACATGGGAATCGGTGAAGTGTTTAAAAACTGTCACGAGTCCGTGATTCTCCAAGGGCGCAGTCAGGAGGAGGACGGTGTTCCCAGGGAGTGTCTGTCCCAGCAGAATTCCACTGAACTGTATTTTCACGATGACTTTCTTATTTCTGCCACCTTCTGGAATAAATTATTTTTCTGCTTTCTATGAAAGAAAAAGAATTTGTAAGAAACACAGAGCCCAAAACAAACATACTATGGAGAAAATGGAGGACACAGATCACACAGGGCGACTAGGATTTTGAAAAGTTATTATTAATGTGCTCGGTGAGATAAAAGGAGATACTGCATCCTCGATGTTAGAACAAAAATACTCTTTTTAAAAGGAACATTCGTAAGACAAAATCAGAGCTCTCGAATTTAAAACTACTCTAGCAGATATGAAAATTCTGACAGCTGGATTACAAGATAAAACAGACGGGAGTCTCTAAGAAAGAGAAGACATGGTAAATGGAAGAAGGAAGACAACTGAGTTGGAGGACCAGTCCAGAAGAAACAAGGTTGCCTTGAAGAGAAACAGAAAGGAAGAAAATGGCCAAGAAATGGTTGAAGGAAGCGTTCCACACCTAAAGGGCAAGAATGTCCCGGTGAAGAGGGCCCTACTTGAGAGGTGAGGACAGAGCCACACCATGGTGCGTCAACACATCTTGGTGAGCCTGGGGCAAAGAGGCCATCCTGCAGGGCTCTCCACCCTGTGGGCGGGGGCCACAGGGAGGGGACTCATGTTCCATGAACACAAGCGGTCACAGATCCCTCCAGAACAAACCTGGTCACCAGAGTAAATGAAGGAGAGCCTTCAAATTCCTGAAGGAAAATTATTTCCAAACTAGGGGCACCAGGCAGTGGCTCAGTCAGTTAAGCATCCGACTTCGGCCCAGGTCATGGTCTCACTGTTCGTGGTTTCAAGCCCCACATTAGGGTCTGTGCTGACAGTGCTTGGGATTCTGTCTCTCTGCCCTTCCCCCACTCTCTCTCTTTCAAATAAATAAACTGAAAAAGAAAAAAAAAAAAAGAAAGAAAGAAAATTATTTCCAAACTTGAACTGTATGGCCCTGTACCTCATCCAGTTTGGTGAGTGTTCCACACACGCCCGAAGGGAATGTGTGTTCTGTAGTTACTGATCCATAAATATCAGGTCAAGATGATTGTTCAGATCATCTAAGTCTCTGTTGATTTTCTTGCCCAACTGTCCTATCAATTTGAGAAAGGGGTATTCAGTGTCCTGCTGTATTTGTAGAATTGCCCATTTCTCTTTTATCCTGTCAAATTTTGCTTCAGTATATCGAGGCCCTGTGAGCAGGTGCATAAGTGTTTATGACTGTTACGTCCTCTTTATGAATAATCTCCTGTAGCATTCTGAACTATCCCTCTTTATTTCTGGTAATATTCTTTTCCTGAAGTCTATTTTTTATTTTTTTAAAGATTTTATTTTTAAGTAACCTCTATACCCAATGTGGGGCTTGAACTTACAAGCCTGAGATCAAGAGTCACACAGCTACCAACTGAGCCAGCCAGGCGCCCCTGAAGTCTATTTTTTTTAATACAGCTTTATTGAGATATAATTCATGTCCATAAAATTCAACCATTTAAGGCACCCAATCTGGTGGATTTTAGTATATTCACAGAAATTTGCAACCATGAGCACAGTCTAATTTTAGAACATTTTGTCACAGAAAGAGATCTCACACCCATCAACAGTCTTTCTCCACCCTCCACCCGCTTCTCTCTGCTGCTAGGAGTAATGCCACCATGAAATTTTGTGTGCAGGTATTTGTGCGAGCATGTCTTCAGTTCTCTTGGGAATACCCCTGGGCCTGGAGTTTCTGGGCCATCTCAAAGCTCTGTGTGTAACTTTTTGAGGGACTGCCAAACTGTTATTCAGAGTGGTTGAAGTCTCTTTTGTCTGATGTTGATATAGTGCTCAACCCACGGGAAACCTTCTTCCATTTGTTTGCTCTCTGACCTGCAGATTAGGTCTTTCTCCACAATCTATTTTTATAGTGTCTGCCTTTTTCTTTAAGTTTATTCATTTATTTTTGAGAGAGAGAGAGAGAGAGAGGGAAGGGGCAGAGAGCAAAGGAGAAAGAGAATCCCAAGCAGGCTCCACGCTATCAACACAGAGCCTGACGCAGGGCTCAAACTCACAAACTGTGAGATCATAACCTGAGCCAAGAGCAAGAGTTGGGTGCTTAACCAACTGAGCCACCAGGTGCCCCACTTTTTTTTAAGTTTATTTATTTTGAGAGAGGAGCAGAGACAGGGAGGTAGAGAGAAAATCCCAAGCAGGCTTTGCACTGTTGGTGCAGAGCTCAACACAAGGCTCAAACTTACAAACCCAGAGATCATGACCTGAGCTGAGATCAAGAGTCAGGTGCTTAAGCAAAGGGAGCCACTCAGGAGCCCCTATAGTATCTGCCTTTTAACTGGAGTTTTATCCCATTAACATTTAATGTAATTATTGGTGCTTTTCAATGTAGGTCCACCAGTTTAGTTGTTTCTGTTTCTCTTTTCTCTTTTCCTCTGTTCTCCCTTTTCTGCTTTTCTTGGATTATTTGACTATGTTTAGAACTCCATTTTAATGTATTGGCTTTTTGCTGTACTTTACATTCTTTTTAGTGCTGGGCTCTAGGATTACAGTGTATATCCTTAACTTTTCAGCCCACTTATAATCCATACTGCACAATTCACAGGAAATATAACGGCTCTGCAACCACGTAGGTGTGTCTCCCTCACTCCTGCCTTCATGTACTCTACAGGTGTCACATTTACTTACACTGTAAACCCCACAAAACGATATTCTTCTGCCTCAAACAGTCATGTCTATTTTTTAAATGAGAGGAAAAATAATATTTTCTATTTTACCATATCTGATATCCTCATGCCTCTAAGATCTAGTATCTGTATCCCCTCCAGCCTGAAGAACTTCCTTTCACGTTTTGCTTTTGTTTTTGTTTGTTGGAGTGCAGATTCGCTGGCAACAGATTCTCATGGTTTTCACTTACCTATAAATGTTTTATTTTGCCTTCGCTCTTTGAAGCTATTTTCACTGGGTATAGAATTCTAGGCTTCACAGTGTAAAGATGTTCCACAGTCTTGCCTCCAGAGTTTCTGATGTGAAGTCCACAGTCATTGAAATCATTGTTTTTCCATAAGTAATGTATCATTATTCTCTGGCCACTTTGAGATTTCCTCTTTTTACCTTTGACTTTCAGCAGATTGGCTATGATGTGCCCAGCAGAGATTTTCTTTATATTTATCCCATTTGGGATTCACGGAGTTTCTTAAATCTGTAAACTTATGTCCTTCACCTGACTGAGGAAGTTTTCAGCCATCATTTTTTTTTAAATTTTTTTTTAACGTTTATTTATTTTTGAGACAGAGAGAGACAGAGCATGAACAGGGGAGGGGCAGAGAGAGAGGGAGACACAGAATCTGAAACAGACTCCAGGCTCTGACCTGTCAGCACAGAGCCCGACGCGGGGCTCGAACTCATGGACCGCGAGATCATGACCTGAGCCGAAGTCGGACACTTAACCGACTGAGCCACCCAGGCGCCCCTCAGCCATCATTTTTTAAATTATTTTTTCTGACCCATTTTCTCTCCCTCTTCTGGGATTCCAATTTTCTCCCTTCTGGGACTCAAAATAGTAGATGTTTTGACATTGTCCTGCAAGTCCTTAAGATTCTGTTCACTTTTGGAAATCCTTTCTCCATCTTCATATTGGATAAATTCTTCAGATGTTTCTTCAACTTCACTCTTTGCTCTGCCATATCCATTTTGCTATTGAGCCCACCCAGTGCCTTTTTTAACTTACGATGTTGTATTTTTTAGTTTTAACATTTTCATTTTTTTTACATTTTTAAAAATTTCTTTGATGGTATTTCGTACCTTTCATGCGTTGTGAGTATATTTCCCTTTACCTAGTGGAGTATTGTTGTGATAGCTGCTTCAAAGTCCTTGCCTGAGAATTCCAACATCTTAGTCATGTCTGGGTTCATTAAGTAAATGTTCATTGTATCCTGAATATTGTAAATACTATGCTGTGACGGTCTGGATTCCATTAGATTCCTTGGATGAGCGTTGATGTTTGCATTTTTGCTGGTAATTACCGTGGCTAGTCTCCAACTACAAATATCTGGGAGGCAGTAGGAGTAGCTCAAATGTCAGGTCAGGCATATTAGCCTTATCTGCAAGCTGCGTTGAGTCAACCCAGTGCAGGCACAGTTTCATACCCTCTATCGGATATTTGGGAACAGTTTACACACGGAACATGGAGCTGCCATTCTCTGACTCTCTCTTTTCTGGGATGCCCCCCTCACTTTGGCAGCTGTGGCCACCCCCCAAGGTTCTGTCCTCTGACTTTTTAAGCCAGAAAGGTTGAAGTTTTCCATCAGGGCTTTGAGTGACCCGCATCACACTCTGTCCATGGCACAGCACTTCTGACTTTCCACTCCCATCCAAAATCCGCTTACCTTAGTTCACACTCGAGCTTTCAGGGAACTGCTTTTGTTTGTTTGGGTTTGGGGGTGGGGGAGTTGTTTTGCCGAGACTTTGTACATATTCCCTGCAGAGGAGTTGGTCTTAGGATATTTACTTTACCTTACCCTCCAACCTCAAATTTTGTACCCAAACTCCCAGTTAAGTGTGCAGTTAAAGTCATTTTCAAGTAAGCAATGTATCAAAAAAAAAAAAAAAAATCTCCCAAACTCCTTTTATTGGAAAGCAACTCGAGAATGTCCTTTACCAAAAATGAGGCTTTATACCAAGCAACAGCCAAAAATATATCCAGGGGGTCTGGGATTTGGGCGACCCAACACAAGAATGAATCAGAAGGAATCCAGGGGACAGAGGTAATGGGACACAGGCGTAGAAAACACCAAACCCACGTTGTGCAGAAAAGAGCTGAAGTCTTCAGGAGCAATTTCTTCAGCATAAACTTGACAAAATCCCCAACATATTTGAAGATTTTGAAAAGAGATTTACATAATTAGGAAGTGTTTGGATTGGAATTACTGTTAAGTACATGGGAAATTAAACCAATAAACAAACAACAGAAAATGATTTTACCCTGGGGAAGACATAATGTATGGGAAGACAAAGTCATCATAATATACTACATGGTTTAGCTATGAATAGATATTACACAGTCGTGATGTAAACCCTGAGTGTTGATCTAGTCAGAATTATGATACAACTGTAAGCTGAGGTTGAAGTCCTGGGGGATGAAAGAAAAGACCTGAATTCGTGGTTGTCAACGAATTCAGGCGACTCTGACCTCCCAGTGGACATTTGGCAATGTCTAGAAACATCTGCAGGTGCCACATTTAGGAGGAAGGGGATATTGCTGGCATCCAGGGATACTGCCCCACATCCTATCATGTACACCCACAACAAAGAATTAATTGGTCCACATTTGCAACTGTGCCACTGTTCAGAAACCCTGGGATAAGCCATCATTTTCCACATCAGTGTGTCAGCAGACCACATCTACAATGTAAACACTGGGGCGCCTGGGTGGCTCACTTGGCTAAACGTCCAACTTCGGCCCAGGTCATGATCTCCTGATTCGTGAGTTCGAGCTCCGTGTAGGGCTCTGTGCTAACAGCTCAGAGCCTGGAGCCTGCCTCAGATTCTGTGTCTCCCTCTCTCTCTGCACCTTCCCCGCTCATGCTCTCTTTCTCTCAAAAATAGACATTTAACATTTTTTTTAAATAAATGAATAAAATAGAATGGAAACATCAAGTAGCAACCACATAAGCATGTTCAGAGACTCAGGAATAAATTAGAAAGAGTGAGCTGAAGGCTTTGGGAGTGACAGGTGGGGCCTGGGTGACGTCCTCTGGGTTTTGTAACCGGCCCTACAGAACGCCGTCTCTTTAAAGCGCATGCAAGTGTGAATTTTGTGTTCTGAGTGACAATTCATGTGGAAGAAGAGAATGATTGAGGAGAGTACGAAAGTGTGCAAAGGCAGCCTGACTTCCTGTTCTTCACAGAAGCTCTCTGAACCCTGGTGGATGCTAGCCCTGGGTTCTTGCCCTCTGCCAGGATGTAGCCGTGGTTTGCTCCCTCCTTAGATGGCTCCACGTCTGCATGGAAGGACGATGCCTGGAGGGGCATGTTACTCTGCCCTGCAGTTAACTGGATCCATGGCTTGTAACCCGTGTCTTTCTTCTGCAAGGCAGTCATCCCAGGAGGCTCAGCATTGGAGTTAACCTTCTGTAAATGTGGCAGGCGCTCGAGGCCCACACCGCCCCCTGGCGGCAGCATGCCAGAATTGCAGGCCCAGGTGTTCTGAGGGACACGGGAACCCCGTGGAAGTTCAAGACGCCAAGCTGGACATCTGAGGATCAGGCAGCATTTCACCCACTCAGCCTCTGAGGCTCCTGTCCCCACCCAAGCAGCCCAGAGCACCTGTCGTACGGCCGGTAGCTGATTGTGATGTCCCACTGTGGGTTAAACTGAATTTTGAGTTTGTTTAAAGGCTGGGAAATTCTATGGGGGCACCTGGGTGGCTCAGTCAGTTAAGCATCCAGCTTCAGCTCAGGTCATGGTCTTTCAGTTCGTGGGTTCGAACCCGGTGTCAGGCTCTGTGCTGACAGCCTGCTTCGGATTCTGTGCCTTCCTCTCTCTCTGCTCCTCCCCTACTCATGCACTGTCTCTCTCGTTCTCTCTCTCTCTCTCTCTTGAAAATAAACATTAAAAAAAATACATTAAAGGCTGGGGAATTCTAAAATGTTTATTTATCTTGAGAGAGAGAGGGAGGCAGAGAGAGAATCCCAAGCAGGCTCCCTGCTCTCAGCACAGAGCCCAGAGCCCAGAGCCCGACGCGAGGCTCGAGTTCGCAAACCATGAGGTCACGACCTGGTCTGAAATCACGAGTCGGACACTTAACCCGCTGAGCCACAGGCGCCCCTGAAGGCTGGGAAACCCCGAAGTGCGGCTTTGCTCCTCCTCTTCCTCTCTTCCGTGGCCCCCATGCTGGGAAGGAGAATGCAGCCAAGGGGCCCGTCCTGCCTTTAGTCCTGGTCTGCGGCTTCCAAGCTGAACCTGCTGCCTCGCGCCTTTGCCCGCTCTTCTCGGAGGACGCTTACAGGCATCACAGCACAAGCCACGTGGCACCCCCGTGCCCTTGCTGGCCGAGCGCTCACCCGCACACCGGTGGCTGATCCACAAAAGCCCGGAGCCACGCAGCCCGCTGCTTCGACCTTGATATGTTTCTTGCTTTGGGAGAAGGACTCTATCCAAACGTATTTACTTTGCAAAGCAGGATGGGAATTTAAGATGGGCCGTTTGAGGCGGGGCCCGGGGCACTGCCGGCACCCATCGTCCTGCAGCGGGGCTCCCCAGCCTGTGCCCGGGCCCCCAGCCCCCACCCGGCCCAGGACCCTGCCTCCTGTTCCCTGGGCCTGTTTTCTCGGGTGACACTCGGCACACCTGGGGTTACACCCGTTCACCGACTCATGTGTGGCCAGCCCCCCACAAGAACGTCCACTCCGGAGGCAGGGACGGGCTGCCCGCCAGGATCACCCCTCACCACCTGACTTTTTGTGGGTGCCCTGAGCAAAGTGGTGAACGAGGCAGTGAGTGCACAAGTCACTTCTCTGGTGTGTGGCGAGGAGAGAGGGAGAGGAGGGGCGTCAGCCGCGGTCCCGGGGCTTGCGTCCGTGTCTTTCTCGGGGCCGCAGAGACCGCGGGACCGCTGCCGCGTGTCTCCCCGAACACGAGTTCCCCTGTCTGGTGCTCCGAGGCCAGGAGGAGTGTACCTGTCGTCGGTGTGGGGACCCCAGTGCCCGGGTGTGAGGAGTCATCAGGCCTGTTAACTTCTCTGTTCGAGGCTCCCTTGCCCTTGATGGGTTTATAGGGAATCCCCAGCAGGAGAAAGTACCACAAAATGGGGACAGCGATGGCAGGGATGGGCGGGGCCTCGGGGGCTTCCCACCTGTTCTTTGCAGTGGGGGGAGGGGGCTTTTCTTTCTTGGAGGACGGCGCACAGGGCGATCTCGGGTTCACTCCCTTGCCCCTCGGTGCCCGGTGCTCACCCTGGGAGCTGTGGGGATGGCAGGTGCCCACGCCCCTCCCAGAGGGGTCCAGTTCAGTGAGCGTGAGGGGCAACGCCGGGCCAGAGACGTGGAGCCCCAATGCCCGAGAACCCCCCAAACTCCGGGAGGTGCAGAGTGCCCTCGGTGTCAGAGTTCAAGGCCCAGCCCCGGCTCTGCCTGCCGATGCCGTGGGGACAGACAGATGTGAAGGGGGAGGCGGGGGCCAGGAGCTCGGCGAACACCCGAGTGGCCGCGGTGGAGGCATCCTCCGGTGTCACTGGATGGGCAGGGCGGCGGACCTGTGGCCCTTAGCACCTCGTCCGCCAAGTTTCTGTGCCTTTTGCAGCGTCCCGGGCAGGAGCGGGGGAGGGAGGGAGCACCTGAAGGAAATGAGCCGTTTCAGTGGATGTGTGTTCCCCAAATCTGTGAAAAGCAATTAGTGTTTCCTCTTAAGTGTGACAATGGAAAGCTGTAGGGCCACAGCCTGGGACCCTGGAAATCTGTCTGGCTTTTCGCGCGTCACTGGTGGCCAAGAAATTCCTCCCGGGTTCAATGAGAATCAGCCCCGGCCGCCTGGCAGCTGGAAACGGCCCTGCACAGAGTGACAGGCACCCCCTCCACCACCAGGCCACAGTTAGCTGGCCTGCGGCCACCACAGAGCACCCCCTGGCCCCCCCAGAGCACTTGTGGTTCCAGAAGCCACCACGGTTTCCCTCTGTCCGTCTGCTGACCGGGCGGGGGACGGGGGGCAGGGGGCACTGTTCCCTTCCTCCCGCGCGGGCCCCTCACCCACAGCCCCTGTCTCCCGCAGGTGAACAAGGAGAACGTCGTGAAGGTCGGCCACCGGCAGGTGGTGAACATGATCCGCCAGGGAGGGAACCACCTCGTCCTCAAGGTGGTCACGGTGACCAGGAATCTCGACCCGGACGACACCGCCAGGAAGAAAGGTGCCCGCCCCGCCCCGCCCCCCTGCACCGCCCCCCACATCTCCTGCCCGGGGGGAGCGGCCCCCCCGAGAGGAGGAAAAGAAGCCAGACAGGGAGGTGAAGAGAGGACTCAGGAGCTCGGGCCTCAGGCAAGGCTGTGCTCAGCAGCCCTGGGTCCGGGGGGCACAGGCACACGTGTGAGGCCCGGGTCCTCGCTGTGACAGGGTGGGGGGCGGGGGGCGGCCGGCCAGGGGCTACAAGGCTGCCGGAACCACCAGGTCCGTTAGTCACCGCAGGCACGCGGCGGAAAGAGGGCCGGACTGGCTCCCCTCTGCGCGTTTCTGCTCCCTTGGGGAGGGCAGGGGTGCCAAGTGCCAGGTGTGCCTGGGGGGCTCAGTACAGAGCGCAGGGGCCCCCGCACAGGGCCTGTCCTGGTCCCAACCCCTCGCGGCCCGAGCGGAAGCTCAGCGGGTGACACGGCTGCTTCCCCACCTTGGGGGCTTGGGGCCGCCGGCCCCCAGGTTGTTCTGGAAGCCGGGTGGGGGCAGGGGCACATCAGGGCCAGGCTCTCACACCCGTGTCTCTCCCGCCTGCCCCTCAAGCCCCCCCGCCTCCCAAGCGCGCCCCGACCACGGCCCTCACCCTGCGCTCCAAGTCCATGACCTCGGAGCTGGAGGAGCTCGGTAAGAGTCGCCCGTCTGGCCCGCCCGGCCCCCCGCTGCCGCCACCCCCGGGACCTGTCCACGCTGCCTCAGCCCGTGCATGGCCCTGTGCCCGCTTGCTTGTCCCGTCCCCTGCCCCTGAACCCCTGGAACGGCATCAGGAGCCCTGCTTGCGGGCGGCTCCCACGCTGGCATGTCCGTGGGAGTCCTGCTGGCTTTGGGGGTGGTTGCTAGTCTTGCCTTTTGCTGTTTTCGGCTCGTCTAACATTGTTTTGTTTTGAATTTTTGGGCCTCTCACTAGTGGATAAAGGTAAGCCGCCCCACGGTGTCCCCCAAACAGCTCCCCTGCTGTCTCGGGCGCACCCCACCCCCCAAATCCACCTCACCACCCCCGCGTGCTGGACGCAGACCAGAAAGCTCCATCCCTGGGGTTTGGTGTAGATGGTGGTGGGGCCAGCAGGCCTGGAAGGGTGCGCACCAGGGGTAGGGGGCTCCTAGAATCTTCTAAAAGGTCTGAAAGGCACAGGAGAGCTCGAGCCACTGGCCCTATCAGAGAGACAGGGAAGGGTGTTCAGAGCAGCAAGGGCCCCAGGTCCAGGGCAGTGCTGGCTACTGAGAGGGAAGATTCTAGAGCTGGCGCGGGCCACCCGGATGCTGGCTAAATGTTGTGCTGGGACGTCACCCATGGGGCCCAGGGACACGCTTGGTAGGAGGCTGGCTCTTCCACACAGAAGTGGCGAGAGGGCCGATGTGCTTGCTCTGCGGAGAGCGTGGAGAGGGGCTGGCCGGGTGATGAAGGGCCAGCGTCTGGGCGCCCCGTGCAGCGCGGAAACCGGCCCTGAGCCCGGGACCCGCCCATCAGGCACAGCTGGCTCAGTGGGGGGAGTCTGAACTCCCCCCCGTCGGCGTTTAACTTGACGTCACTCCCACCTGACCCCAGCCTCCCGGGGAGACCTTCTGGACCCTCCCGGAACCCGTAGTTCCTCACGAGCCCCTTTTCTCCCAGCCACGTCCTGTCCGCCCGAACAAGGCTCTCCAGGAGAGCCCTGACTGTCCCCATGCACCTGGCGTGGCACCCGGTGGGGATGACCACAGAATTGCTGCACATCCTTTAAAACTGGGCAGCACGTGCTACACCGGCCCCTCCCCTGGGCCTTGGCGTCTCTCCCCCGTCTCTCCCCCGTGCGGGGACTCCGTGTTCCCCTTGTCACCCCGTGCCGCTTTGGCACAGTGCTGCGGGGACAGTGTCTCACCCGTGGCCAGGAAGCAGGTTTAGCAGCCGGTCATGTTGGAAGGGGAAGGTCACCCCATCACCAGGTTCCTGGGAGAGCCATAAACCCAGCCGTCTAGACACCCCACCCTTCCGCGTGTGGCCCGCGTGCGCCTCCGGTCAGCATTAGGTTTCCGGGCCCCCTAGCCAGGCCCCGGGGGAGCGCTGCCGTCATGGACTCACCCTCCCCTTTCTGTTTGCAAGCCTCCATCCGGAAGAAGAAGGGTAAGGGGCCAGCCCAGTGTCTGTTCCCAGCCCCTGCCCGCATACCCTATGGAAGAGACCCCCTCTGTGGCTGTCGGCGTGGCGTCTACACCGCCGTACTCTTGCGCTGTCTCCTCCCTGTGCCGGGGCCTACGGAGGGGCCCAGCTCCAGACCGCGTCCTGTCTCAGTCTGTCCCGTCTGCTTTGCTTTTCCCAGTGTGGTTCCTCTCTCACCCCCGACGTGTTGTGCGTCTCCCCCAGAGCTGTGTCCTCATCGTCATGACCATGAGGCCCGTGGGACCCTCAGGCTGTCACAGCTGGGCCCGCCCTACCCGCCGGCAGCCTCGAAGTTGCGTCCGGTCCACGGCCACACGCAGCAGGCAGCCGGGGTGCAGGCCGGCAGGGCCCCGACGCGGGGCGAGGGGCTGGTCCCCTGACTGCTAGCTGCCTGGGCCTTGGGGGCAGGGGCAGCATCCTCGAGCTCACAGAAAGCCCCTGGCTCTCACGCTCTCTGCCTGCGGGATAGCCGTCCTTAAGCTTGCGGGGACCCGGGAGCCGACTGGCACGGGGTGGGGGACGGTTTGCAGTGCTGTGAATAGCAGAGACACACGCGCCACGAGAGCCCCAACAACAGAGCCCCAGAACGATGCGGGCTCCTCCTTCAGCAGCATCCATATTTTGGGGTGTTTCTCACCTGACTGCTGGAGACAACGATCCCAATAGAAAGAAGCACAATAAACTCAAAACTCCTTCTGGGGGTCTGGGGGAGCGCGGCGTGGGCCCCATCACGGGAGCCTAGGCGCTGGCGCGGAGGCACAACGCGGTATTCTGAACACTGAAGTCGGGAGGTGGGTCTCAGAATCCATCAGCCGGTATCTGGGGGGGCCAGGACCGTGGGTCCTAGAGCATCAAGTCAGAGCACCTGCTCCTCCTCCCCGGCCTCCACCCGCCACCCCCAGGACCGCCCAGAAATTTTCCTGGGATTCCATGTCTCCCTGAAGTCCCCTTCAACCCAAGGCCAACACCCTGCTGCCCCAGGGACGACCCCTCTGTCTGCCACACCATCCTGAATAAGGCACCCCGGCGTGGGCTCCCAGGACTTCACTGCCGTAACAGAGCTGGCCGAGAAGGTCCCTTGTCAAGGGGGCGCCTCCAGCAGCCACCCTGGACCGTGTGAAAAGACAGGAGTCACAATCCTTGTGGCCAGCACGGGCACAGGAGACAGGGAGTCCTGGAGGGTGGAGATCCACCTGGCTTTGAACAGCAGAGAAAACTGGAGGCAATTTGAGACCAAATGCCCCTCCCCCACATTTCCTGACCCCAGCTGGTGCGGGAGACAGTGTGCACGCAAGACCCCAAAGTTGCCCCGTGGCCGTGGTCCACCCAGCTCCTGTGTGAGCAGTCCACGGGGCTGGGGAGATTGTGGGGTGCAGTGTGGCGCTCCAGCGGCCCACACTCACTGCGCAGTGAGGTAGTGGACAGTCCGGCCTCACAGAGCTTGGAGCATCGGACGCTGGTGGGCATGCAGAGAATGCTTCTGGCACACTGCCCCTGCCAGTCTCTTCCGGGGGACCGGTCTAAGCTCAGAACCTGCCAGTCTCTTCTAAGGGACCGGTCTAACCTCAGAACCTGCAGTCTCTTCCAGGGGACCGGTCTAAGCTCGGAACCTGCCAGTCTCTTCTAGGGGACCGGTCTAACCTCAGAACCTGCCAGTCTCTTCCGGGGGACCGGTCTAAGCTCGGAACCTGCCAGTCTCTTCTACGGGACCGGTCTAACCTCAGAACCTGCCATCTCTTCCGGGGGACCGGTCTAAGCTCAGAACCTGCCAGTCTCTTCTAGGGGACCAGTCTAACCTCAGAACCTGCCGTCTCTTCCGGGGGACCGGTCTAACCTCAGAAGTATTCCCCATGCTCCAGGGCCATGTGCAACAGGGGGAAAACAGGCTTTTACAACATACTGGTTGAATAGCATCCCCCCAAAAACCCACGTCCGGCTAGAACCTGAGAAAGGGACCTTATTTGGAAATAGGGCCTTTGCAAATGTGAGCCTGTTGAGGCTGCACTGTATCGGGGTGGACCCAGAGCCAATGATCATGACCTCACAAGAGAGGAAGAGATTCAGACACACGCAGAGGAGGGCACAGAGGCAGAGTTTGGAGGGACGCGGCCACAGCCCAGGAATGAACGCTTGGAGCCCCGGAACCTGGAAGAGGCAGGAAGGATCCTCCCCGGGAGCCTCCAGGAGGAGAAACATCCTACTGACACCTTGATTTGGGAATTCTGGCTTCCAGACTGACGGAGAACAAACTTCTTTTGTTCTGAACTGTTTGTGGTGGTTCTAGAAAACTGTCACACCAGTGAGATGGCCCCCAGCCCTGGCTCCCCCAGGCGACCCCAGTGCTGCCTGCACCCACAGGCCTGACCCTTGGAAGGTGTGAGATGCATCAGGGCCATCAGACCGGGAACAGCTCAAAGACCCCTCCCCGCGCCTCACGGCCTCCCGGGAAGACTAAGCCAGAAGTGGGCCAGCCGGCCACAGCCACTGCCTCCCCCGGGGCTGGAGCGTGGCCTCTGGTGCCATCGGTGTTTGCGTTTCCCTCATGCAAAGGAGATCCCACCGAGGTCTGGCTCGTGGAACGTGGGTTCCTGCCTTGGGAGGGCTCAGGGCGCACTGGCTGAAGCCTGCCAGTGGCCAAGGGTGAGCTCCTGGGCTGGGGGGGTTGGGGGGTGAGGGCTTGTGACGCTCTGGCTGTCCCTGCTCTGGTTCCCCGGGGGACCTAACCGCTCTTGCCAAATATGCCACCTCCCCTCCTATAACACGCTGCCCCCTCGCCAGGAAGCGGGCAGTTTATGGACGGGAGCATCACCCCAGTCCGTACGTTTGCTTAGAAAATGACAGCACGTGGCTGCTTCTAGAGGCTTCTCCTCAACTCCCTGCTAGGTGATTTTTAAGATGCGTCTGCGGGATTGTTCTCAGCCGCAGAGCACTTCATTTTAGGGCTGCAGGGGGCTGCGTTCGCTAATCCTCTTTATCCCCGAGCAGAGACCCAAACCCAGGCTCTTTTAAATGAAGCACAATAACCTGGAGACTCTAACAATGAGAAGTAGGACTCCAGCCTCACAGCTTTTCCTAAAAGCCTTCATGTTCTGGTAAACAGACCCTCAGAGGCGGGCGCAAGGCAGGAGGAGCCCCAGGTCTCCCATGCGGAAGCCACGGGCTGTCCGTGCTCCCATCTGAATCACACAAACCACACTTAATGGCTGTCACTGAAAGCAATCGTTCCCAGCCGTAACCCCCACAACCCAAGAACTCTGGTGTTCTGGTTCAAAAGAACATTTGGCTGGAGGTGGAAAGGCCAAGATTTAAAACAAGGACAAGGACAAGGAGGGGCGCCTGGGGGGCCCCGTCGGTTAAGCGTCCAACTTCAGCTCAGGTCACGATCTCGAGGTTCATGAGTCCGAGCCCTGCGTCGAGCCTGGAGCCTGCTTCGGATTCTGTGTCTCCCTCTCTCTGCCCCTCCCTCACTCATACTGTCTCCAAGATAAATGAACATTTAAAAAACTTTTTTTTAATAATAAATAAAACAAGGACGAGGACATCCACTCAAGGTGGCCACGACTCCAAGGCACACACTTCTGGGCACCCCCAGACCCGCCCCTCTCAGCACGGGGCGACTGGTGTGGACAGCGCCCTGACTTCTCAGCCGGCTGGAGCGGGCAGACCATCCCGATGCCCACCGCCCTTCAGGGCTCGGGACCCCTGGCCCAGGGTGGGGTGGGGATGCGGAGGCCGGCAGACCCCGGCGCGAGGCCCAGCTCCCACCCACCGGCTCGCCTGGTCACGGGTTTTTAGCCGCGTGACCTTCAACATCGCAGATCGGGACCGTTCCCCTCCCCAACGGCCAGAAAGGAGAGGAGGTGCTTAGGACTGCCACCAGGGACCACTGCTCCCGACACGGGGTCTTTGCCTCACCTGTGCCCGCCCATGACTGAAGGTGTATTTTTGGGGTGTCTGCCACGTGCCCTGGGGCTCCAAGATCACAGAGGGCTCCCTGCTTATTCTGGCTCGTGAAGAGAGCCCAGGTGGTACTCGGATACCGGGCAGCAGCCCCTCGGCCTGCTGGGAAATTAGAGTGAACCGCCCATCCGCTTGGAGGAAGGGGGTTAAAACCAAAGAAACGGCTCGAAACAGGAGACTGTCGAAGGTGCTGCTGGTTAGCTCTGCGTCACAGGAGAGCATCCTGCCC
This sequence comes from Puma concolor, assembly GCF_028749965.1. Lineage (NCBI taxonomy): Eukaryota > Metazoa > Chordata > Mammalia > Carnivora > Felidae > Puma > Puma concolor. The sequence continues at coordinate 2,892,814 of NC_141676.1, forward strand.
TGGGGCCCCCGCCCCGTACGGTGCCTCCCACGGGATGAGTGTTGGCCTCCAGTCGCTCTTTCTGTGGCTCGGTGGCACCCCCTCCACGTCCCGGAGGCCCGGCAGAGCCCCACTGAGTGGCATGCCCTGCGACCAAGGCCGGACCTGGAAAGACGGCCTGAGCCCGAGGACGGGCCCCCAGCCCCAAGGACACCCGACTCCCCGCAGCTCAAGCTGAAACGAGCCGACAGCCAGCACCAGGGGCCCAGCTTCCAGGGACAGGCCACGAAGACCAAGGAGGCCAGCCAAGCGCCACCTGAGCACGTCCGTGAGGGGACCCCGCGCCACAGTCAAGCCGAGCGAGGCCCGGCCGGAGGGGCAGGGTAGGGGTCCGGCACAGAAACAGGTTAAACCCCAGCCACCGAAGGAATCCCGGCCCAGATCGGAGGTGGGACGGCTCCCCAGAGGAAGCAGCTTTCCGGGACCGTGGGGTGTGCACAGCACAGCGGCAGGGACAGGGACAGGGACCCGGCAAAGGGAAGGAGCGGCAGCTGGTGGCCGGGTGGGGGTGAGTGGCGCCTCCCGGGGCCCTAAGCACGGCTGAGGACAGGACAGCTCCGTGGGCCGTGAGGAGGAAGGCGGGCTGGGGACACGGTGACCGTGGCTGCGAGTGGCCCAGAGACAGAGGTGTCTCTGACCGACTCCCTAAGGGGCTGATGCTCCCTAGCACGCATGACGAGGAGGACGTGCCCTTGCCCGACCAGTCCGGACCTCAGGGCAGGACACAGGGAGGGAGTGGGTCTTCTCTTCACGAGGGAGAGACGTGAATGCGCATGCCGGGGGGAAGGGCCTTCTCAATGCCGCTTGGCCAGAACCCTCTGCGCCCGGGGCTCCCGGGCAGGTAAACTGGGACAGGGTCCAGGCCAGGGGGCAGGTATTTCCCAGACGGTGAGGGTTTTGGCTTTGCAGGCCACGGGCTCTCTGTGGCACATTCTCCTTCCCCTCCTTTTAACAGCCTCTTAAAAATGTAATCTCAGGGGCGCCTGGGTGACTGAGTCGGTTAGGCATCTGACTTTGGCTCAGGTCACGATGTCACGGTCTGTGGGTTCGAGCCCCGCGTCGGGCTCTGTGCCGACAGCTCGGAGCCTGGAGCCTGCTTCGGATTCCGTGTCTCCCTCTCTCTCTGACCCTAACCCAACCCACTCGCATTCTGTCTCTGTCTCTCTCAAAAATAAACATTAGGGGCGCCTGGGTGGCGCAGTCGGTTAAGCGTCCGACTTCAGCCAGGTCACGATCTCACGGTCCGTGAGTTCGAGCCCCGCGTCGGGCTCTGGGCTGATGGCTCGGAGCCTGGAGCCTGTTTCCGATTCTGTGTCTCCCTCTCTCTCTGCCCCTCCCCCGTTCATGCTCTGTCTCTCTCTGTCCCAAAAATAAATAAATGTTGAAAAAAAAAATTAAAAAAAAAAAATAAATAAAAAAAATAAACATTAAAAAAACCAAAAACGTAATCGCCGCACGCAGGGGGAGTGTCTGCCTGCTGGCAGTCAGGATCTGGCCCAAGGGCCCTAGTTTGCTCACCCCCAGTCCGGGACACAGGTCTGGACCCGGGAGTCTTGTGAGCGGTTAGTCACAGATGTCAGAGGCCCACCTGCTGGGTGGTCTGTGAGGCTGGGGCGGCCCTGGTGGCTGCTTGCCTGCCTGGCCCCCCGTCCCTCCCCCACCCCACACACCTCCTCCCTTTTGCAGCTCCTCTATGGGGACCCTGGTGTGGGTGGCTCTGGGGGGGCTTTTCCAGGGGACCAGCTCCTCTTGGGAAGCCCCTGTTGTTCCAAGTGGCTGTCCTGCCCGGTGGGAACGAACAGACGCCCCAAGCCTCACGCCCTGGCCTGACAGCTCTGGGTCTGGGCGAGACTCCAGGGGCCTGGGAGTCTCTTCGTGACAGCGGGCACTTCGAGGGGCGTCGCCAGACCCCAGAATGGATCGGGGTTGCTAGGAGAAGGCCTTGGGCTTGTGGACGGAATGTCCACGCGACCACACTTCCAGGCCCGCGCGTCCTGGGGGATGGGGGGCAAGGACGGTGCCGGGCCTCACGAGGCCCAAAATGGGATATTCCCATCAGGCACCGCCTCACACTGGCTTTGTGCCAACTGGGCCGTAGTCTTTCCGGGAGGGCGGGCCCCAAGGCCCCGCGGGGTCTCAGACATCCTACAGATGAAGCGAGGGCGTGTGGGCGATCCTAGGCCCCGCTGGAGTTTTCACGTTTTCCAAAGTTGTAATGATGTTTTACACTTAAATAGTAAAAAGTTTTTAATCTGTAAGAATTACACATCACTAACCCTTGACTCTCTTTTTCACCAAGAAGTAAGAATGTTGTGCTGTTGGGAAATTGGGTGTCCCCCACGCAGCACGGGCTTGGCGGCTGGGAATCCCGACGGCCACCTGACTGTGCCCGCCACCTCTAGCCCCGGGCGCGAGGGCCTTACAGCCCGGCAGCCGCAACCTGTGGCAAAGCACCTACGTATGCCTCTGAGCTTTTAAAGAGGAAACGATCCCAAACCCTGGTTTAGTTGGCGCGGCCAAGAGTACGTCCAGCAGCGAAAACAAAGCGGCTCCGGTGAAGACTTGGCTTTCAGGGAGTTGCAGGCCTCGGGGGCCGAGGCTGTGTCACTGAGAGTCTTGTCCGCGTGCGCCTGCCCGGGGTGAGGGCTTGGGAATGGACTTGGCGTCGCTGCGAGTGCATGTGGCAGAGACGCATGCGTGACCCACACCGCGGTGACGAGCGCCCGCTTGCATGGTTTGGAGGCCGGAGCAGTTGAGTGGCTGTTCACGTGCGGAGGGCACCTTGTCAGAAGCCAGCCCCCCGTGGTGTTTCAGGGGCTCCGGTCACTGACGCCCCGTTCCCACCGTCATGTTCACGTTGCAGATAAGCCCGACGAGATTGTCCCAGCCTCCAAGCCATCCCGCACTGCTGATAACGTGGCCGTGGAGTCCAGGGTAGCCACCATCAAGCAGCGGCCCACCAGCCGGTGCTTCCCATCCGTCTCCGACATGAACGTGAGTGGCCGTGCCCCGGGGAGGCGGGCGGGCCGTCCCTGCAGTGACAGCTCACACCTACGGTAACACCTGGAAATGTCGCCCGTTGCACAGGCCAGCCTGGTGTAATGCACGTTAGAACAGACCCACCTGCTGGTGTGGGACCCCCATCCCCGCCAGAACCCTGGGGCTGGGGCGGGGGGGGGGGGTGGTAATCCCACAAGCTCTGGGCCGCCCCACTGCGGGGTCAGCCCCCAGCCCCAGCCCCGTCTCCCCATCCTCACTGCCCGCCTTGTTTGTGGCCTCTCACCACATCTTAAGCCCCATGTGGCCCAGACGCTGTCTGGCCCGGCCTCGGGCCCCAGGCAGACGGTGCTCTAGGAAGACAGCCTGGGGCCCTGAGCACAGGATGCCAACGAGCTGACGCTCACGTTTCCACCGGGCTCAGCCGCCTCCGGTGCCGCCGACCGGGGGGCGGCCAGCAAGCCCAGCGTTAGAGACGAGGAAGCGGCGGGTTGGGCGGCGGCTGCACGGGGAATCCGTTTCCCAAGTGCACGAGGGAAGCTAAGCTCCCCTGGGGCCAGCCCACCTGCCGCAGGTCCGTGCCGGCGCCACTGGCCTCGGGGCTCCAGGGCAGTCCTTGCGTTTGCTCACCCACCCCCCCTACCTGGCTCACCCTGTCCCGTGCCGTGAGTCGGTGTTCCTGACCCATCCTGTGGAGGAGGGAACCGGAGACTCCTGCACTGCCCACCCGCTGTGTGCGCTTTCCTACCGAGCGTCTGCCGGTAGACGTGTCGGCCAGTCCACGGCTCCACGGGGCACCCTGGCATTTAGAGGCCAGGAGCCGCGGGGGGTGGGGAGTGCCCAGCAAGAGCCTCTTCCGGCTCCCTGAGGCTGGTATGTCTTGCCGGCCTCGGCTGGACACGGCTTGCTCCTGGGGGGGCAGCACGGGAAGCCGTGTGACAGGTGGGCACAGGTGCTTCCGTGTCACCCTCCGGGCCCGGATGCCCTGGGTGGGGCTGGTCGGGGCTCGTCTCACTCCGGGGTCTCTGGTTTGCAGTCCGTGTACGAACGACAGGGGATCGCCGTCATGACGCCCACTGTTCCTGGGAGCCCGAAAGGCCCGTTTCTGGGCCTCCCCCGAGGTACGATGCGAAGGCAGAAATCAATAGGTAAGAAGCATGGCCTCCACCCACAGAGGTTGCCCCCTGGCTCTCAGAGAAGCCCTCAGAGTCCCCCAGGCAGAGCTGCCCCCTGGGGCCCACCCACCGGGGGGCCCTTTAGACCCCCACACAGACTCAAACTTTTCTACCTGCTGGAAACGACATCCAGCCTCGCGGGCCGAGCGGGCCGTGCTAATGCCAGCGGGGTGACAGGGCACGCGCCAGGAGGGAGGCGGAGGGTGGCCCAGGGCAGCCTAGGAAGCCCCCCCACCACTGCCCTGCGGGGACCAGAGTGGCAGGTGGAGGTGGTCGCCCGCTCAACGCGATCCCCACGTCCCCCGAACCGCCCGGTCCCTGCCACGTTTCAAGCGGGTGAGCTCAGCGGACACACTTCTAAGGGTGGTTGGGCCACGTTCTAGCACGCCGACAAACTCAATGTACTGCGTGTCGTGGAAAGCCGCGTGCCTTCTTGTTAATGCCCCAGCGATACCTACGGGCACTTCCGGGCATGGCGAACGTGACCCTGCCGGACAGCCCCCTGTGCGATAACCCGACGCTGTCTGTACCCTGTAAAGCCTCAGAGGAGCTGGGCCACTGCCGGACCCGGCTGGACCCGGCGGCCCCAGGCCGGCCCTCGGGGACGCTGCGGGTGATTTCTGGAAGCGCCTCCTGTTATTGGAGGCCTGGCTCCTCGGTCACTAGCGTGAGGTGGCTCCCAGTCCGCTGCTCCTCAAACCCGCCCTCCCCAAGAGCTCAGGGCCACCGCCGAGTAGCGTAGACGCCACTTTGTGCGCTGGCTCTGTTACTGCTTAATAACAATTCATTTCCTCCTGTCAGACAGCAGAATCTTTCTATCAGGTTAGTGAACCTTACGCTTCCGAATCTGTAATCTGAATGTAACCCCTATACTTACTCCTTAAGGCGTATTCTTAAATTACGACTCCTTGGGAAAGTTGTCGGGCGACCCACGTGTTAGCGACTGGTCGAGAAGGCCTTTTAGAAATCCGTCTGTTCGATGCCAAAACGCCCTCCCACAGGAGTACGTTAAATTGGGAATACCCTTATCGAACGGAGATTTTCATTGGAATAAGTTACCGTAGTTTGTCCTACAAGTTTTTTGATTTGAAGTAATCCATTTTGTTACCTCCTTGAGCAACCCGCATGCCCCCCCCCCCCCCCCCCCCACCGAGTGAGACCCCAGTGCCTCCCATCTGTCGGTGTCTGTGTCTGTGTCTCGCTTCCGTCTCCTCGAGTGCATTCTGTTGATGTTTCGATACCTCGGACCGTTGGAAAGAGGGTCTGGAAAGCCTGGCCCAGCCGGCCCACACACAGAACTGGGGCCATCGCCATGCCGGGCCCCTCAGCACTTTCACACCCAACATCATCCGCTGCTTCGTCAGGTGGGGTCCTGCCTATGACGTGACCTGACTTTGTGCCGAGTCAGCTGAATGTCGACCCCACTTAATCGTGATGCTGGGAAACCCCCCGGCCCAGAGGGTCTTAGGCGGGACCCGGACGGGCTCCTGGGGCCAGTGGCCCAGGGTCTGCTCAGGAAGCTGCTCCTGGCTTGGGCTAAGGAGGAGTCTGGGCTCCCACCCCCCGTGGCCGTGTGTCCCTGATGGCCCGGGAGCACCAATACCCTCAAGCCCTTGGGTGGCCCAGAGAAGTCAGGCAACAAAACGGGTCCCTGTCACGGGGGTGAGGCCGGCTCTATCGTCCCTCGGCCGCAGCACCAGCCACGGCACGTCAGTCGATGCGGTGGCACCCTCCCCCTCATCCCCCACGGGCAGCGTGCCGGTGTCGGCCCCCAGACCCCACGCCCCGGGCCCGGGCCAGGCCCGAAAGGACAGATGCGTCCCGATCCAGCCCAGTCCCGACGCTCGCCCGCACACACGTGCGTGCACACATGCGGCTGGCCGCCCCGGGTGCCCCGCCGCGGCCCCACGCGTCGCTCACACCTCTGCTCCGGGCACCACAAGTGGAACATCTCAACAGCACGCACTCAGTGCCTCCCAGTGCCTTTCCCCTTTTTCCTTTCTTTCCTTTTCCCTTTCTTTTCCTTGCGGGGGGCTCGGACGGGCCCCGTAAGCTCCTGGCGTTGTGGCCTGTGCTGTGCTCTGTGAACAAGTGCTCCACTGTGAGTGTGCAAGACGTAGGGCAGCGCACCGGCCTAGGGGCTTGGTGGGGGGCTGCCGTCACGGTCTAAAGCGGAGTCTGCCTTCTCCTTTTGCAGGAATAACGGAGGAAGAGCGTCAGTTTCTGGCCCCTCCGATGCTGAAGTTCACCAGAAGCCTGTCCATGCCCGACACCTCGGAGGACATCCCTCCCCCGCCGCAGTCCGTGCCCCCGTCCCCGCCGCCCCCTTCCCCCACCGCCTACAACTGCCCCAAGTCCCCGACCCCGAGAGTCTACGGGACCATCAAGCCGGCGTTCAATCAGAACGCCGCCGCCAAGGTGCCCCCCGCGGCCCGCTCGGACACGGTGGCCACGGTGATGAGGGACAAGGGCTTGTACTACAGGAGAGAGCTGGACCGCTACTCCCTGGACTCCGAGGACCTCTACAGCCGCAGCGCCGCCGCCCAGGCCAACTTCCGCAGCAAGCGGGGCCAGATGCCCGAAAACCCGTACTCGGAGGTGGGCAGGGTGGCGAGCAAGGCCGTGTACGTGCCCGCCAAGCCCGCCCGGCGGAAGGGCATGCTGGTGAAGCAGTCCAACGTGGAGGACAGCCCCGAGAAGACGTGCTCCATTCCGATCCCCACCATCATCGTGAAGGAGCCCTCCACCAGCAGCAGCGGGAAGAGCAGCCAGGGCAGCAGCACCGAGATCGAGCCCCAGGCCTCCGAGCAGCCGGGCCAGCTGCGGCCTGACGACAGCCTGACCGTCAGCAGCCCCTTCGCCGCCGCCATCGCCGGGGCCGTCCGCGACCGGGAGAAGCGGCTGGAGGCCAGGAGGAACTCCCCGGCCTTCCTGTCCACGGACCTGGGGGACGAGGACGTGGGTCTGGGGCCGCCTGCCCCCCGCGTGCGCTCCTCCAACTTCCCCGAGGAGGCCGACTTCGGCGAGGAGGGTGGCGCCGAGCCGCTGTCGCTGCCCGCGCCGGGGGCGGCGCCCAGGGAGCCCGAGAACCATTTCGCGGGCGGAGGCGAGGCCGCAGCTCAGGGGGAGGCCGGGAGGCCGCTCAATTCCACATCCAAAGCCAAGGGCCCCGACGGCGGCCCCGCAGTGCCCCCCAAGGGCGGCAGCGCGGCCGGCCCCGAGAACTACGTCCACCCGCTCACGGGGCGGCTGTTGGACCCCAGCTCCCCGCTGGCCCTGGCGCTCTCTGCAAGGGACCGAGCCATGAAGGAGTCGCAGCAAGGCTCCAAGGGGGAGGCCCCCAAGGCCGACCTCCACAAACCTCTCTACATCGATACCAAAATGCGGCCCAGCGTGGAAGCAGGCTTCCCTCCCGTCACCAGGCAGAACACACGGGGGCCCCTGAGGCGGCAGGAGACGGAGAACAAGTACGAGACCGAGCTGGGCAAGGACCGGAAGGGCGAGGACAAGAAGAACATGCTCATCAACATCGTGGACACGTCCCAGCAGAGGTCGGCCGGCCTGCTGATGGTCCACACCGTGGACGCCACCAAGACCGACCGCCTGCTGGAGGAAGAGGAAGAGAAGGCCGACGCGGAGGCCAAGCCAGACAGCCCGCTGTCCGAGGTGCCAGAAGGCGCTCCCGAAACCGAAGGTGCTTTACAGATCTCCGCCAGCCCCGAGCCCGCCGCCGCCGCGCCCGGCAGGACCATCGTGGCGGCGGGCTCCGTGGAAGAGGCGGTGATCTTGCCATTCCGCATCCCTCCTCCCCCTCTGGCATCCGTGGATTTGGACGAGGATTTTATTTTTACAGAGCCATTGCCTCCCCCCCTGGAATTTGCAAATAGTTTTGATATCCCCGATGACCGCATCGCTTCCGTCCCCGCCCTCACGGACTTGGTCAAGCAGAAGAAACACGACGCCTCCCAGCCCCCTCCGTTGAACCCCAGCCAGCCGGCCAACTGTGCGGACGGTAAGAAGCCGGCCGGCCTCTCCAACTGCCTGCCCGCCTCGTTCCTGCCACCCCCCGAGAACTTTGACGCCGTGACGGACTCTGGGATCGAGGAGGTGGACAGCCGGAGCAGCAGCGACCACCACCTCGAGACGACCAGCACCGTGTCCACGGTGTCCAGCATGTCCACGCTGTCATCCGAGGGCGGGGACAACGTGGACACCTGCACGGTCTATGCGGACGGGCAGGCGTTTACGGTGGACAAGCCCCCGGTGCCTCCGAAGCCAAAAGTCAAGCCCATCATTCCCAAAAGCAACGCGCTCTACCAGGACGCGCTGGTGGAAGAAGACGTGGACAGCTTCGTCATCCCTCCCCCGGCGCCCCCGCCCCCGCCGGGCAGCGCCCAGCCTGGGGCCGCGAAGGTGACGCCGCCGAGGACCTCCAAGCTGTGGGGTGACGTCTCGGAGGTCAGAAGCCCAATTCGCTCGGGCCCGAAGGCAAACGTGATCAGCGAATTGAACTCAATCCTACAGCAAATGAACCGAGAGAAATCGGCCAAGCCGGGGGAAGCACTGGATTCGCCCACGGGCACCAAGCCCGCCAGCCTCGCTCCCAGGTAAGTCCCACAGTCGGCTTAGACAGAGACTGCCCCCTGCCGGCCTTCCCATCCCGCCCAGTCAGTGCTGGCCAGGAAGTGCCCTTGGGGAGCAGCCGGAGCGGACACGCGCGGGCCACGCCTGTCACACAACGCTTGCGTCCCTTTCCCCTCCTGTCCTGGACGCCGGCACAGCCGAGTGCGGACCGCATCCACGCTGGCAGGACGTGGCTCTCCCGCGTAAAGACCTGTGATGGAAGGCGGCCGGCCACGGCAGACCATCCCTGCCCTGGCTTCCAAAGAGGAGCACTGCTCCCTGTGGTTCTGTCCTCCAGACCCTTGCCGGGACCCCCACCCCTCCCCCCGCCCCGTAAGGCCATTCTGGAGCCTCGCAGAAGCCAAAACGGGTGAGCTCCACCAAGCCGGTGGCGGGGGAGTAACCGTGCCCATGGAGGGCGAGCGGGTCGGGGCGCGCACACGTGCGCGTGTGTGGTGAAGCGTGCACGGATCCTTCTCGCCTCCTTCCGTCGCCGACCGGCCGGAGGGCTGGGGAGGTGCCAGGCTGTGGCTTCACTAGTCAACTCGGAGGGAAATGGCAGCCCCCGGCCGGCAGGCGTCACGGAAGGAGGCGGCCGGTTGCCCACGGGGTAGCCAGTCACAGTCTGACGCAGAGTTCGAGGTGCTGCCGTCGCGGCTGGGGGTAGAATGTGAGGGGCCACTTGTGAGGCTCTGCCCAGGCACGCCACGCCCTAGAGCGGGCCGCTGGCTCTCTGCCTGGAGCCTCTGCCCAGACCCTGGGGGTGCCGGGCGCTCCCCCCGCTGTCCCGGGAGCCCGTTGTTTGCTGGCCTCCGCTGACGTCCGCGCCTAGGTGTTGACGCTTTGACTAACCCGTCTTCTCCGTACTCCCGTTGGACAGGCGCTTGACTCACACGTCTTGGGCCGTTAACCAGCAACACCACACCGTGGTCGGGCCTGCACGTGCGGGCCAAGAGCCACGGTTTCCCCAGCTGTCTTTCCGTATGGACGTAAATCAACTTCTCACGTGGCTCGCGTTACACCCGGGAGAAACACCGATTGGCCGGCCGTGGTAGAAAGAAGCAGCACGGTAACACGCTGTCTTTGCATAGAGAATCCACCACCAACTGTGAGGTTCAAACAGTACCGCCAGCTGAAGACAGAGTCCGCGGAAGACCCCATTTCTGGCAGACGTCTACACACAACTTCAAATGTTATAAACTCGAAAGTCCTAAAGGACTTAAAAGCGGTCGGTTTTGCCCCTTCCCCTTAGGTAACAGTACAGCTCTTCACCGCTACCTGACGTGAGAGCACAAGTATTCGGATGCTTTCTCCTCGTGTTTCACACCGTACCGGGTGCTGGCATGTGAGCGAGGCGTCTTGAGGACACTGACTGGGGAGCAGGGGGGCAGGTAGGGACTGTACCCATTCCCCAGGAAGAGTGACCGAGACGCCGAGTGGCAGGTCCCCGCGCGCGGCGGGAGGCCGAGTGGGGACCCGGGCTGAGGTCTCCGCCTGGCGCTTCGCCTCCTTAGCCACGTCTGAGCACGGGAGAGTCCCGAGGGAGGAGTCCAGGGCTCAGGCTGCCGAGGCTCCCCTCCCCGGTCCAGGGGCCTCCTCCGTGCCTTCCCCAACCGGGTGAGCCCCCCGGGGGTCGGGGGCAGCGGGCGTCGAGCTGCGCCTCCCCAGGGCTTCCCCGCCTGCGCTCCCCTAGCGGGGAGGGGCCTCGGGGCACACGTCACCCGGCGGAACCCGCCGGATTTCTGGAGAGCTGCTGCAGGGCCGCCTCCAAGCGGTGCTCAGGAGCCAAGGACAGCCGCCCCCGGTCCGTTCTGCTATTTATAACCCAATTCACTCACAACGCGAACATCAGCCGGCACCTACTGAGGCCTCACCAAATGCCGGGCCCCGTGCTCTGCGGGGCCTGAGCTTCTGCCCGGTGAGCACGGGAGCAAACCGGAGGCCGAGAGGGGGAGCGCCTGGCCAGGGTATTCCACCGGAAGGCAGAGAGCCCGACCTCCGACCCAGGGGGCGTCTCAGGGTCCGACTCCTGCGCCCTTGGAGGAGCCAGAGAACAGCCTGGGAGGAAGGCGCGGCCGGGCAACCTGCCGGCAGGGCTGAGTTCGCCGAGGGTGGCTCGCCCGAGCCCAGCCGCACACCCAAGGCAGCTCTCTGCTGGTCACCAGACGGCCTCCGGCACCGATGAGCACCCGCAGCTGGCGTCCTATCCTCTGCTCTCGGCCAAGGCTGGCACGTCGGTGGCAGCCGATGGCCTCGAGGCCCAAGGACGGAGAGGAAAGTCATTGCCTTTGGGCACTAAACTGGGCATTCTGCTGGCCACGGAGGCTTTGCTGATCCCACGGCCTCACCAGGCAAAGCCCTAAGTGGATGTGGGCTGCTGACAAGGGTGAGGCTGGTGACAGCTGCTGGGCAGGGGACGGGAGGGGAGGCCGGGCTGCCCCCTCGCTTGCGGGTCTGTCCCCGGGGCAGGCCTCTCCCCTGCTGGGTCTTGCCTTGGTTGTCAGACTTGGGTATTTGCCCATTTGGGGAGCAGACACAGCCTGCAAACTCACCCACCAGGACGCTAGGACTCTCCCTGCCACGTCTAAATGCATCTCGAGGCTCCTGCCGGCACGGCCCTGGCGGCGTGAGGCCCGGGCCCGCGCTGAAGGGCGTCCTCCTGAGGACAGGGAAAGGTTTTTCTAGGCAGACAGAGGGGCGGCCGTGTGCGCGAATCGCATCCCCACAGAAACGGTGTGGTCTCCCGAGAGAGGGCCGAGCTTTGGAGCTCACCCCTTTGGGGTCACCTGCCCCCTCGGGTCCTTCTTAACAAGTGCGGTGAGACCCTCACTTCTCACCAGAGCCCAGGGTGGGACAGGGGTGACGAGAGCGACAGTCCCTCGCTAACGGGGGACACGTGTGTCCATTCCCTGAGATCGGAGACGACACGGGTCTGGGGTGTCTGATTACGAATACCTGGTAAGAAGGTGAGCAGGCAGCCTTCCCGCGGACTATCGTGGGAGGCGCCTCCTCGGACCACCTGGAAACACCCCACCAGGCAGGCAGTTCAGGGGAAAGGGCGCCTTTGGCCCCCCCAGGCTGACTTTTCCAGGAAGCAGCCTCAACTCTGAAGAGAGTGTCAACGTAGATCAAAAGGCAGGGAGTGGGTGAGGACGCGGCAGAGCCCCGGCCGCTCCCGGGAAGCTCAGAGTCAGGGTGCCGGCCCGGCCACCCTCCCTCCACCGTGCTGGAGGGTCCCCACGAGTGGTGTTCTCCCCGCTGGGGAGTGCCTGACGTTTTGCCGGAGGTGGCGTGGCGAGGGCAGGCTCCCCCAGGGCAGAGCTGGGAAGCGACGGGACACCATCCTTGGGCCCGGAAGCCTCACTGGCCGGGAGTCCCCGGGCTGCAGTGTGGTAGGAACCAGTGCCAGGCCGGAAGGCCGAGCGGAGCAGGAGGGGTCCACACCCGCAGGGGCCCGGGCCCTGGGACACTGGGCAGCAGACGCACGGTTAGTGATCGTCTCTCCTGAGCCTTGGGACCCACCCCCGAACCAGACGACATTCCAGGTCTCTCCTCTGGGGAGCTGCGCTCGCGAGGGGGAAAACAGACAATAAGTGATGAGACAAACCCAGAGCACAGCAAGTGCCACAAAGGAATGAAAGTATATTCACGAGTCGAGTCGGAGTGCGCATGGGCAGGAAGGAGGTGACCGTCCTTGAGGAAGGGACCTTTGAAGGACCTGAAATACGAAAAGGAGCCAGCTGTGTGGAAAACCAGGAGCGGAGCGTCCCAGGCACGGGGGACGCGAGCACAAAGCCCAGAGGCCAGAAAGCGCTCTCCACACCGAAGAAACTGAGGCCCCCGGAGAGGGCTGGCAGGCCGTGGGGGGTGGCGGAACTGCGTTCCGAGCCACGGCGGCCATCCCGGGCTTGCTCCAGGCTTAGCCTGACCTCAGCTCCGTGTCATGAGGATTACCGGCAGCCAGGCGGCTCTCGTGGTGGCACAGGTACCCTTCAGCAAACTGCTTCAGGGTCCACGTGCAAAGGCCAGCGGTGCTGCGCTCTGCAGACGAGGGGGTAGATTCGAAGGCCGAGGGCCTCAGGAACACGGAACAGCTCCGTTGGCCTGACTTACACGCTGTGGCGCCCCAGACATTGTTTCCAAAGCGAGATACGCACGCTGCTCTTTGCCCAGCACCCCCATGGCCCCAGAAAGTCAGTCTCACTGTGACCCTGTGTGTGCCGGGAGGAACAAGGACAGCACAAGCTGGTGGGGGTCCCCGTCTGGCTCCTGTACGGAGGGCCTGGCATCAGCTGGGTCCCCAGGCCCCTCCGGATCACCTACCTTTCTCGGTGGGCCCAGCGGTAACGTGGGCCTGGCCCTCCCCGCCGCCCAGACACAGATGGGCTTGTGGGGGAGGAAAGTCATCCCCTGGAGGCCCCGGGGGTGGGGGTACAGGCTGCCTGGAGGTGTGAGCAGGGCCCAGTCCTCGGGAAAGCGGCCCTCAAGCTCCTGGCTGCCCTTCTGAGGCCCCCACATGGCCGCCCCCCCGTGTCAGCCCTCGCCTGGCCCCTGCCTCCGGCTCTACGGCAACTCTGCAATATTGGTCCTGAGAGCCTCCTGGTTTTAAAATAAATCAATTTGGGTTGTTAAAAAATTATCTGTGCCCAGCTGGTCCCAGAGCACAGGCTTCAAACCTGGCTCAGTAACAGAAGCTGCTTAATGGCATTTTCATAACCTCAGTGCCGTCAGGCCGGCTTTATCATCTCGTGGCCCCCGACTGAAGTGTTCAGGGGATGTCGGTGCAGATAATTAGGCGAGTGCTACTTACAGGGGCTCGCGAAATTTGCTTTCGGTGTGTTTTCTCGTAGACCGTGTTCCAAGAGGGTTCTCCCGGCCCGGCTGCGGGCTGCCCCTTGCTCACGCGACCTCCTGTTGCAAGTCTGGTCCTTAGGGTCTCTCTTTCCGGTCTGGACGTTCGGATCGGTCCGCGGGAATGCGTCAGGGGGTGAATGCTTCTCCCTGAAACCTGGGTTCCTTCTTGACCTGCTTGGACGTGAATGTTCCGGCGGGAGGACCCAAGGCACCCGCTCATGCACCCGGTCCGGCTCTTGTAACCTTGGTCATGTCACTTAACACGCCAATCAGGAAACAAGCTTAACTGTCTCCACCCGCCATCCACACAGCAACGACACTGCACACTGACTGTGGGCCAGAGCCCGGCGGATGCAGACAGACTGGGGCCCTCGGGGTGCTCAGGGCCCGGGGTGGCTGTGAGTTCTGGGCATCAGAGGCAGCAACAGGCCCCAGGCGTGGAGTCGGGGAGAGACACCGATGGCAGCGCTCGGACCTCGGGCAGGCTTGGTCCTGACTTGGTTCTCCTCCCCATCCCCCGTGTGTCTGTAATGCCCCACCTGTCGAAACGCTGTGCAGACAGCTCCAGCGCGGACAGCAGACACGCCGAGCCATCGTCACTGAGCGGCCTCTGGCCCACGTTCAGTGGTGATTGTTCCGGAGCGAGACGGAATTTGTAAACACAGTGAAAAAGCCACTTGACTTTGCCTTCCCCCATCCCAGGTACCCGGTACTGACTGATGGCATAACAGCACGTCTCTGTGTATGTCCCTGGTTAGCTCTCAGTTCTTGCTTTAATTCCGCTTCCATGTGGATTTGATCTAAAAGGCGGCATAGAGAGTGCTGATCCAAGGGAGTGTGTGTGTGTGCGCGTGCGCGCGTGTGTGTGTCTGTGTTCCAAATGAGGGCAACAGATTCCTGTGTGTTCCACCCGGGAACCCAGCAGTTGCTTAGCAACGTAATGATCTCTGCAACCAGGAGGATCCTGTGAATACTGTTAGCGTGGGGAAACGAGAGTAACAGAGCTACCGAGAAGGAGGGCAGGATGGGCCAGCCCAGGGCCGGCCTTCACTCTGCCTCTCCGACTCTCCTGGTTACTCTTTCCGGGGCGATATCCCGCAGGGGTCGGGGGCCGGCCCCAGACACGTGGCCAGATCTGATGTCCCCCCATCGTTAGCCGCCAGGCTCTCATCTCCTACCGTGTAGATTTGCAGCAAAGCACGGGAACCCAAGGGGCGCCCTCCCGCACAGGGCACGTTGATTCGGCCTTCACGCTGCCGGCGCGGAGCCCAACTTGGGGCTCGAACTCATGAACCAGGAGGTCGTGACCTGAGCCCAAACCGAGAGTCAGAGGCTCGACCGCCTGAGCCACCCAGGCGTCCCCCGTGTTGTCTCCTTCTCGACAGGCTTTCCCTGACGACGGTCTTCTCTGTACTTACGTGCTCCCAAGCCACAGAAGGCAGGGTCGTGAATTTCCCATTGTAACCACGAAAGCAAGGCCCGTGTTCATCCTCCGCTCCGGGCTGCCGTGTGGACCGCCCACTCGGCCTGCCTCCTTGGCCAAAAAGGACGAGCGTCAGTAGATTCTCGGCCAGTGTCCGTACCACTGCTTTCGTTTCATCTGTTGAAAGAAGCTGCTCTGTTTTAATTTTAATTAATTTTGCAGTGTTGTCTCAAGCCATTCCATTCTGTCATTTTCACGTGCTCTCGTGATGGGTGTTAACAGAAGAGGGTCGTGCTGAGCAGAAGTAAGTGCCGCCCGCGAAACTGCCTTGACCTCTGGGGTGTGCTGCTGTCCCTCCCTGCTGCCCACCCACGTGTGGCGGAACCTCCTCTTTGCCTCTGACGCCAGACGCAGCCGCCTGCGAGCTTTCCTTCGAAAATGAACACTCCCAGCTAAGTGAGGACGGTTGGGATACTTGCAGTGGGTGAGCGGTGCCGACCAGCGGCCTCTGCTCAGAGACGCCCCCACGCCCTGGCCATGGGGCCCCGGCTTGGGGACCGACTCTCACACCGTACCGCTGTGCTGGGGCCGCCCGGAGCCGGGGTCCAGGGTGCCGTCGCCACACCACGTCACCTTGGGAGAAGGCACCCCGGGACTGTTGCCCCGAGGCAGTGCCCGAGCAAGGGGGCTCTTGTGGGAGGCTCGCCCACTCTCCACGGCACGGCTGTCCTCCCGCAAAGGTCCTTGGCCCGAGTTACCAACTCGGATCGCCTCTGGATGGAGCAGCCTCGCGTTGACTCGTGATTTCATCTCCACCATCTTGGCTTAATTGCTGTTATCGCAGCAGAACGAACGGGTCTTCCCCTGAACAGATGGGCCCTGCCGCTGTGCCCTACCACCGGGGGGCAGGCAGAGAGGCCGCGCTAAAGAGCACCCCACGGCGTTAGCCGCGGCCCAGGCTGGCACCGGAGTGGGTTCTCTCCAACCTGCTCAGGCACCAGAATCTGCAGGCTTCTCCTTAAATCTTTGCTGCGTCCACAGCCGACCCCTCCCTCGGGAACCCGGATCTAGATACGGGAGGTGCCGGTTCCCTCTCCCCGCGTGGGGGGCCGGACGCCAGCAGGGCTCCTCCCCCTTGATGCTGAGTAGCCCAGCCTGGCAGTAGCACATGGGTGGTCTTTACCCTCCGGTATAACCAGCACCCACAGCCCCCGGGGCTTCTCGACCGGGTTAACAGACCCCACCCGGGGCGCCTGACCCCCAGGAAGCTGCCTGTGGATGGGGCGGGGGGGGGGGGTCCCTTGACAACTGCTGCTCCAGCGTTCCGTGCTTAAAGCCACAACGGCTGCCACCGAGTGGGGAAGTGCCACGAGGCTTAGAGGCCTCGAGGCAGCCGACTGGTGGTTATACCCAACTCTATCAGTGGCAGAGAAAACAAACAGCAGCAAAAGGAAAGCTGAGGCAGAGAGCAGGCAGAGCGGGCCGAGTGCCCAGCTCACCCCTCCCTTCACAGAGGCCCCCCCATCCCTGTCCTTGTCTGTTTTCACCGCCCACCACGTTAGCACCTGTGCCACTCTCCCCGCGCTCCCGAGCAGGCCCCCGCTCTCGCCGGCTGGGAGGGAGGGGACCCCAGCTCACACACGGAGACGAAGGCTCACAACGCGCACCCACTGGTGTTTGGCCGGGATCTTTCCGGAAGGGGGCGGGTGGTCCATCCACACTCCCGTGAATGAGCCCAAAAGGCAAGAAACCCACAGCTGCTCTCGCCGCCTCTCCAGGGGCTCTGGCTGTCCCCGGGCAGCGGCACGGATATGCCTTCAGTTTGGGGGCAGCAGGGAAGAGGGTGAACCGGAGCCCGGGGGCCGGACGGCCCGCTGCGGGCCCTGGCCGGGGCCAGCGAGGGGCTGCACCTAATAAGGCCCCTCTGTACGGGCGAGCACACAGACCAGAGCCTCCTCTGGTGGCACGATGCAGCCTCGTCGCCCCCTCAGGGCCAGTGCAGGCGGAACCTCAAAGATGAGGCTGCCCCCGGCCCGGCCCCTGGACTGCACCTGCCACAACACGAAGGGCATGGGGGGGGGGGGGGGGGGGGACTCCCGCTGCCACTCGGGACAGTGGGGTTCCTTTCAGATCGCTGCTTCTTTGCCAAGCATCAGACACACCGCCAGCGAGCCTCTCACGCTGGCTTCACGCGGGGCCGAGACCGCCGAGCGAACCACCCCATCCCGCAACAAAATGGCCCTGCCGACGCCGGGCAGAGTCACAGCGCTCGGGCCCAGTACAGGTTGCGTCTTGGCAAATCGCTCCTTGCTTGCTCTCAGGGTCCGTGGGCGGTTTCCTCAAACCCCAAGTGCCCCCAAGCTAGGTGTGGGGCTGCCCACTCGCTGCAGCGGGGCCAGCCTGCAGGGGCCCTTCCCCGCCCTTGTCCCTGCGGGCCGAAAGGCTGAAGGCCTGACAGGCAGCTGGGAGAGAGAGTCTCCCCCGAAGGGCGCTCTACCTTCTACCTGCCCAAATGGAGGCAAAAGACGTCCTTGCCTCCCGCTGGCGATCTACCTGTGACGTCCCCAGACACGTCGCAGCCAGGGAGCAGGACCTCGTTCGGGCCCCGACCTCAGGTCTTCGAGGGAGCCCTTAAAAGCGCCTCAGTGGCCATCCTCGTCTGGCCCTCGCTGCTCCCGCGGCACAGGCGCACCGCGCCCCCCCCCCCCCCGCCCCCGCCCCCGCCCCGGGCCAGGTGGGTGGGCAGCCTCGGCGTGTGTGCTGTGGTGTCTTCTCGGAACTCTGCCTCCTGCCCCCTTCCTCCCTGCCCCGGCCCTGGCGCGGCGCGGCGTCCGCTCACTTGCCAGCGCACCTGCCCTCAGCCTGTCTCCCGCCGCCTTCTCGGCGACCTGCGTCCCGCAGGCCCCGCGCCGCCACCCGGCTCGTGACGCTGTTCTCTCTCGTTGCCGTTTCAGAAGCCCAGAGGTCGTGAGCACCGTCTCGGGTACACGGAGCACCACGGTCACCTTCACGGTTCGCCCGGGGACCTCGCAGCCCATCACCCTGCAGAGCCGGCCCACAGACTTTGAGAGCAGGACCTCAGGAACGAGGCGCGCCCCGAGCCCCGTGGTCTCGCCAACGGAGATGAACAAGGAGACTCTGCCCGCCCCCCTGCCCGCTGCCGCTGCCGTCCCTTCCCCCACGCTCTCAGAGGTCTTTAGCCTTCCGAGCCAGCCCCCGGCCGGGGACCTGTTTGGCTTGAACCCAGCGGGACGAAGCAGATCGCCGTCCCCCTCCATACTGCAACAGCCAATCTCAAATAAGCCTTTCACGACTAAGCCTGTGCACCTGTGGACTAAACCAGACGTGGCGGACTGGCTGGAAAGTCTCAACTTGGGCGAGCATAAAGAGACCTTCATGGACAACGAGATTGATGGCAGTCACCTACCAAACCTTCAGAAGGAAGACCTAATCGACCTTGGGGTGACTCGGGTCGGGCACAGAATGAACATAGAAAGGGCTCTGAAACAGCTGCTGGACAGATAAGGGTGGCTGCTCCTTTACCTTCACAGACTCCTTGTTATAAGTAGAGATGGGCTTCTACTGAAATACGCGGGCGGCCAGGCACGGTCTGTGAGCGCCAACCCCATTCCACGGGTTCGTCTCCCGGTACCCAAAGAAACGCCGAGTGTGTCCGGGTGTGGCTGAGCGAAAGCCTGGCGGCTCCCCCACTCTGCACGGGGGCTTCACGGGCTGTTTCCGTGCAGCGGGGGACAAGGGGAGGGAGTCCTGCCACCACGGAAAGAGAGTCACGGCCCGCCTCGCGGCGTGCAGGTGACCTCCCTTTGCCAGGTCCCAGGGACGCCCCCGCCGGTTTAGCGCGGGAGCCCGGCTCTCGCAGGCAGACACCGGTGCGCTCCAGATACCTCCCGAGACCTCCCTCCTCTGCTTTCCGGGCAGCTCCCGCCCCCACCCCCGGCCCGCCTCCGTTCGCGGCCTCCGGGAGGACACTCCATGCTCACTTGCTCCTTTCTTTCCTGCACTTGGCCTGTGGTAAGCCACCCCAGGCCTGTCTCTCCGGTGCCCCTCGCTGGGCCCCAAAGGTAGAGAGTCTGTTTTTTTCCTTTGGATTCTTTACCCCGCCTCCTCCCGCGATGTGCATCCGTGGTTCTCTGGCCAGGAAGTTCCTGGCCGCGGTGGGGAGTCCGATGGGATCGTGCCCGGCTTTGCTTAGCTTTCCTTCTTTCTTTCTGCAAATCTATTAGCATAATTCCAAAGTGGTCAGACAGATGTCACGTGGAGTTAGTCAAAGCACAAAGTCACGATTCCGCGCAGGAGGGGAGGCCCGGCCCCGGGAGCCAGCCGGTGCGCGGCCGCCTGGGTCTCTTCTAGGGGAAGAGCGTCCCCGGCGCGGTGACAAGGGGATTCTCTGCCTTTCGCACGTTTTTAAAATGGAAAGCGTGTCTTGTTCTGCAAAGATCAGAGCAGGTGAGCGTCCACTTCACCACGTGGAGGGGGAGACACAAGGCTGATGGCGGGCACGTGCTGCTGTGGGGGAGACGGCATCTTCCCCGGGTGCCGGGTGGGGCACAGTGACCTCTGTTCTGAGCCCGGCCAAGGGTAAGCACCTCTGCCGAGACCGCCCCTCTGCTCTCTGAGGCCAGGGAACCCCACCAGTCTGGCCGGTACGACAGCCTTTTCGAGAACCCGGTGGCTGAGGCCGTCCACGCAGGACCCAGGGTCCGGAACACGCAGTGGGCTGCAGGCTGAGGGCGGCAGCAGACACACGAAGAAAGGAAAGACAGGGAGGTTTCCCGGGCTGCACCAGGCAGGCCCCTCTCGCGCGAGGTTTTCTCGAGTCGCACCCATTCTCTCCCCTGGAGTCCCCTCCCCTGTGACAATACCTCCAATTTCCAAGGGAGGTCACCACCTGCACAGGGGTCACCGGACATCCAGCCAGGCTTCCAGCACATTCTCCCACACTTGGAAGAAACTCGAACAGCAGGTTTTGGCTTTTATTATGATTTCAGAACTAGCCTAGCCCATCTCTAATTATAAAAACATGGTATTTTTTTTTTTCCTTTCTTTTCTTTACGCTCACAATCAAGTGTCTGATTAGGTCTCGAACAGCTCTAGAATGAACACGTAAAATTTAGCAATTTAAAATCTCTTTCTTTACTGCAAGTTTAAATAGTTGTACAGATAGTTTATAAGCACAATATTTTAAGAAAAAAAAAAGTGGCTGGTCTACTAGGCAGCCTTTGTGCCACTTCAGTGCTAGAAAGTTAAAGAAAAAAAAAACTTTTGTGATTTAATAATACTATTTCTGTGGAATTATAAAAGTATGACCTTTTTAAATCAACCTTATTTGGATGCATCTGAACCAGCAGAGCTGTGTTATATTTTCTATCTTTGCTAGAACTTCGTCATCGAAGGACAATTATTTCTTCAGAAGTGGTTACAATTCACGATGCAGCGGTTTCTCCAAAAACAAACATGCACCCCCCCCCCACCCACACACACACACAGACACACACGCACAGTTTTTCCAGCCACGTGCCCCCGAATTGGAAACTGAGTTCCGGCCCTTCCTCCGCTCCAAACCCCTCTGCAGTCAGACTGGACCTGCACGCCCCACCCCTACTTGAAGTCAGTTGAACGTGAAGGCGCTTCTCCCCCCCCCCCCCCCCCCCCCCCGTGCCCTTGCCGTCTCTCCGTCGTGGAGTGCGCCAGGACGCCGTGGGTGGCCTGCTGAGGCCGCCTGCTCGTTCACAAAGTGTAAAGGTGGTGGTTTGGCCATTATTCGTCTTCCATTTGGTGAGATTGCCAAATTCAGTCAGTACACCGCCTCACCGTGGCCCTTCTTTCTTCTACCTACTGCTGGCATCACCTCCGTGGCCAGTGCCAGGCGACACGCCGGGGCGAGGTGCGAGTGAGGGAAAGGCGCTGCTGGGTGGCCACCGGTGGCTGTAGAGCCACCGGGCCCTGGCGGCCGGGCGGTGAGGGTGGCTGCCACTCCCTTTCTTAGACTTCAAGCCACGGGCAACTAACCAGAAGCGAGCAGACTGCAAGGGGAAACCGAGAGCTGAGCAGTCATCCGTTTCTGCCTTGTCTTATTAGAGAAAAGTCACAGGAGCCCGCAGAACCTGCACTGACCGAGAATAACACGTGTTGCCAAGACCAATCCATCTCGAGCCCTAGTCAATGGTTTTGCTCCAGAAAGCAATAGTTCCTCACTTAACTCGCTGCCCAATGCTCTTCCCCTGCCCCCCTCGGACACGTTAGGACCAGGCCCTCTTCCATGGCGGGACAAACGTCAAACTGCTCATATAAGGATCATGTGAATACTATCCCGGGTTTTCAGATCAACTTTTCTTACCTACTGTAATTTAAATAAATTGCATTTACATGCCTCGTCTCTGTAACATTGTGTATACAAAACCAAAATTTCTCCAGATGTAAATTATGTACACCTGCCAAGATACCTTCTCCAGGGTGTCTGTGCACATTTTAAGTTAATTCATAGAATATAAAATGACTCAATGTGACTGTTGATTTGCTGAACTCTACATATCACAAAGTGGGTTATCTGTGGTACCTTAGTTAGTAAAATGGTGATTTTTTTTTTTTTTTTCTGGGTTACCGAACAAGCAAGCATTACCCAGGTGATCTGGCGATGACTTCGTGTGTGGGCCACAAACATGGATTTTTTTCCCATTAACCGATTTTTTTTTGTTGTTTTTTAGAAACTAATATGTTTCACACTACGGTTTGTGTAACTTGTGTTCGCATTCTCTGTGTTGCTGTTACTTTTGTGCTTTTATTCCTTTTAAACTTTATTTTGAAAAAGAAAAAAAAAAAAACGAAACAAAAAACGAGCTCCTGTAATCTGCACTTCCTCCCGATCCTTCGATCTCTTGTATGGCAACCAAAATGACTGTAAGAGAAATAAATATACGATTGCACTAAGGTTGTGGCTCTGATTACACACAGTGTAGCTGTCTGAGTGGACGAGTTGCCAGCTTGCGATCTCACGCAGGTAGGACAACACCGCCACTCTACCTCTGTGCAACTGAGCAGGTACTAGGTTTCGTCCAAGAGTAAGAACCTTCCTTCCAGCAGCTCACCTGCCGTGGTTCTGCTTCCTTAAAGCGCTCTCGTGACGCAGACGGAGACACGCCTGACTTCAGAGCCAAGTGCGTGTCAGCGTGCACGTCTGTGAGCTCCAAGAGCCCAGCCGAGGCCCGGCCGTCCTCTCTGGTTTGGGACGGCAGTGGGGGTGGGGCCGAGGGGGAGCCGGAGTCACAGCTCTCCTTGAAGCACAGACCCCGATGCCCCCACCTGCTGGTCTTCCCCCCACCAGGCTCTGGGGCCACAGCACCGGGCGGCCTCTGTCGTTCCCACGAAGCCAGCCATGTTGTGCTAAGCCGGCGGGCCCCAAGCCTCGAGGCAAGAGGATTCGGGTCCTTTGGCAAAGAGCTGAGCCGGGGAGACACGGGCTATCCCTTTGCCTGTAGGGAAGTAGGTTTTCAACACCGAACCTCTTCTTTGGCCTCGTCAGTGAAAACCTGAGGTCTCTGGTTCTTGGACACTTTCTACTGTTTGGGCACATTCTCCATCTGCACAGCGGCCACTATGTTTCTGTGCTCACGAAAAATTCTAAGCCTCAGATCTCTCGTAGTGTCCTCTCCCCTAGGCCCCCTGCCTCGCTGTCTGGTGGTCTCTCCCAGACCTTAACCACCCCCATCACCTCCAGTGGTTTCTTCCAGACCTCCTCTAGGCTAATGTAATCAGTTTGTCTTGCGGGGGGAGGGGGAAAATTCGAAGCGTTTTTCCTTCCGTCGTACTTTATTTGAGGCGTTTTAACAAGCAGGGCACTGGAGTGTCTGTCCACACCTGTAGCTCTCCGTGTAGACACCGGGTGGTTGGAAGCCCCACGGCACCCGGGGGAGCACAGTCCCTGCTGCCCCGGGGCAGCCGTGCTCCCGGGGGGGACTCGGGGAGTTTCCAGATGCGACCCTCCGACTCCAGCAGACCTGACCACTTCAGTTTCCGAGCCGCACTGTATCAGTGATTTTCTTTCTTTACTGTTCCTGTACCATGTTTCTCCAGTCCACAGTCTTTACCGTTCTGTGTTTAAGATGACAAGCACTGTCCATTGCTTCTACTCTGGAACTCTCTGTTTATAGCAATTCTGAGACTTTAATATGAGCCTTCAAATAAATACAGAAAACAAAAACAAAAAAAAAACAGGAAAAAAATCAAGTGTGTGCCTTGGGTGTTTTGAACCTGATCTGCATAAAAACCATATTGTATTCAAATGCTGTATATTTAATGAAAGGATAAATCTATCTTCACTGTATTAATGTAGCTGATAAAATAGTTATAGTGCCTTGTTTTCTGAACTGAGAAGCCCGTATCAATGCACAACGTAAAGTAAAAAACGATTCGAGAAATGAAATGTTGAGAAGACCTAGACATGGTTCTGGAGCCTTCATCCTAAGACTGTGCCACACACACAGTCGTTTAAATTTAAAAATAAAAAGAAAATTGAAATAAGATTGTGTTATCAGTTAATTTTCCATTGAAAGTGCTCTCTGCTCTTACTTCCACTATTTTTGTTCACTTAAAACAGAGCGTGTCTGAGAGGCCCCGTGGGCGAGAGGGGCGCGCGGGCAGGAGTCCTGGGCCCCCGCCTGCTGCCCCTGCTGCCGCCTGGCCCCTGGCGGCCCTTGTCGGTGGCTTGTCGAAATCAGCGGTGTTGACTGTTTGCAGAGTTTGTAAAAAAATGAACGAAATATTTGCTTTTAGTGACGGAGGCCACCCATCCCAGCACTCTTTCCAATGTTTACAAGTCAACGAAGCAGCAGCACACAGTCCGATTTTCTTGTAAAAGAAAAATGACAGGAAATACACAAATTCTGGCCCAACGCCGCCACACTCCTCGTGCTGAAGGTCACGTGAGCAGCCCTTGTCCTCTCACAAGTTGTCCGGGGTGCAGGGAGCACGTCGGGGCCCACCGCTCCACCCGCAGGGCCACGGTGCAAGCGGGGGATGGCTCAGCCAGCCCGGAGGCAGGGATACACCACGTGCTGCGTCCCTGGCCACGTCTCTGGGCTCTCTGCAAACACGCGTCTGGAGGGAGCAAGGACCTACACGGGCTGTGCCTGTTTATCTCGCGAGACTCTCACCGGTGTCGCTGCGTACCAGGCCAAAGTCAACTAGAGATCCAAACTGTTTCACTGCAGGCCACAAATGTAGCTGATCACCTGACAATCTGAAAGGGGCGGTTTGGGAGACACGGCAGGGTTTCTTAGGGGTCCCCGTTCCGCATGCCGCTGCCGCTGCCTCTGCTGGAAGCGTGCACGTGTCCAGAGCCAAAGGGGTGCGCCACAGCACCAGCCACGGCCACCAGGCAAGACCGACGGGCAGCCGGGCCCCGGGCCCCACAGGAGACGGGGATCAGACAAACCGCGGGCTGGCCTTCAGGCCGGCCAGGTGAGCAGGTGTGAGCGCGAAGACAGCTGATCTCAGCCGTCTCCGGTGGCAGCACACCTGTCCTGTGCCCCTTAGCCATCAAGCCTTCCTGCCACCACCCACTCGCGGTCTTTCTTGCCAAGGGGCTTACGCGACTTAAATGTGTTCTGCAAACCCCAGAGCCCAGAGGGCAGGAGGAGAGCACAGCCTCTGAACTGCCAGGGAGGTGACCACAGCAAAAGACAGACATCAGCTTATTTCCCTGCACGGTCGCAAGAGGCAGCTGGAAATAACAGTACATCTACCGGGTGCCTGTGTGCCAGGCACCATCCAGACCACTGCCCTCACTGAGGGTCTAACAGCCCTGTGGTAGGAACCAATAGCCCCATTTTACAGATGAGGAAGCCAAGTCTTGCCAAGGTCCACGGTGAAGGCCCACCCAGGATTTGCTATAAAACCTCTGTGGCGACGTCCCTCTGTAGGAAAGAGAACCCCCATCAGGCGCCCCAAGAACGGCTGCTGGTGTCAGGGTCCGTCACTTTCTGCCCCTCCAAAGTCAACTGTGCAGGGCCGGGGGTCCAGGAGGCTGGGCAAGGTGGGGGCTCCTTCCAGCTGAACCGCCTCAGGGGTGTGACAGAGGGAGAAGATCCAATTCAGAAGTAACCTGTTTACCTCGCTGCCCTCGACTGGGATCAGGGAAGCCAGGACCTAGGGATCAAAGGCCGCCTTTCCCAAAGACTTGATAAAGGCCCGCAGCTTAGAGCTTCATTCATTACACGTGGCATCTGCCTTAAGGCTCTCAAGGATCCACGAGGTAAGTACGGAAAAGACGATCGTCTCTGCTACCGATGACAAATCATCCTGAAGACGGTGAGGCCTCACCAAGGGAGCACAGCTGCCCTGGGCCCCGTCCTTCCCAGGCCCTCCCGCTAAACGCTTCCTCCCTTGGCTCTGGGCCACCCAGAACCCTCCCGGCGTGTTCCTTCGTGGCCTTCGTCCACCAGAGCCCGCCTCTGTTGCAACCAGAGAGGCCTTGCGGCGAACCGCCCCCAGCCCCGATGCCCGTGTGCTCGCTCCCACACCCCTCGGCCTCCTTCCGCCAGGTAGAACGGGCGCAGCCCCTCCTTGCCCTTCACAGTCACCCTCAGTGGCGGAGGAGAAAAGGCGAAGCGAATGGAAGACAAGGAGCCAGTCACATGGCTGCAGAAGGAGTTCGAAAGTGAGTCTCACAGGCCCACACAGCTTTGAAGCTTCACAGAAAGCCACAGGCACCAGGTCTGGGAGCCTGCCATCCGGGCAAGCTAAAAATAAAGGTTCCGTTTTGGAGCAAGAGTTTATAAATGTGACTACAAAGGTCCCTATAAAGACATCAAGGCTCTGGGGGAACCGCGTGGCCTGAAACCTCTAGCCCTGGCAGGGGTTGCCAGGGAAGCCCAGCCTCCACCTCCCCTCCCCCCGGGCACCGGTGGCCAGCTTTTTCCAGCAGCGGTCGCGAAGCGAAGAGAAGGTGGCGGCTCTTTACAGCTGGGGGGGGGGGGGGGGAGGGACCACAAAAGGAGAGGGCTGGATCTAGCTTAGCGGCAACACGGACACAGCCGCGAGGACCCCAGCCCTGCCCTTGAGGCCCCGGGCCCACGTCATCCGGAGCCGTCGGACCCCCGCCCACCTCCCCAAGCTCCTCCTTGCTCACCTTGCTGCCACAGGTGGGGGCTCCAATCTGCCTGCTCCTCTGGGCGTCTGGAATGTTCTTCCCCTGTGTCTGCACCGCCTCCTGAACCATCAGATTCAGAGTAAAAGTCATCTTAATCACCCACTCACATCGCCTGTCTTCTCTTCTCAGGGCAGTTATTACTACCTCCAAGTGGCCCCTTAATTAGCTGACTGGTCCCCGCCCCCCCCAACCTGGCGGGCAGACACATCCACACCCACCCACCCCAATCCGGAAGAGACGTCCGACAGCACAGGAGCCTGTCCTGCCCCATCGCAGGCACTGCTGTTTCCCTGCCTGCGCAATGCCTACAGAGGCAGCCTCTCCTTCCAGACACCCCCCACCCTCCCCGGACACCCCTCACCGCCTCAGCTCCCCCCCCCCCACCCCACCCCCCCCCGCAGCTGCGGCCTCAGTGCCCGCAGCTCCCGTCTGGTCCTCCCAGTCCCGGTAAGGGAGGCAGACTTCCCTAGCGCTCCAAGGCCCTGCCCGCCCCTGCGCTGAGACGCCCTGTCCTGGAAAGTTCCCGGGGCCTCCTGCCCTCGGCCCACCCGTTTAGGTGCAGCTCCTGCCACAACCATCCGTGGCCCCTGCTCCCCCACGACACCGGGCACCTGTTCTCTCTAGGGCCGCCTGCCTCGCAGGTCCTGCCTCGGGGAAGCTGCGGAAGCGGTAACGGGAGCCCGGCCCTGGTGGGGATGGGGGTGGCGGTCCCTCCCCAGCGAGGGGGCCCGACGGGGAAGTGGGGCTCAGCCCTCCTGCTTCCCGCCTGCCACGGGCCTGCCATGCGGCACGCGGGGTGTCAGTGGCGGCCGCGAGGACTCCGGCTGGCACGCAGGGGCCCGGACGGGGGGGTCTGGGGGAGCCCGCCTCACCCTTGGCTCCTGGAGAGGCGGCCCCCCGGGTCCCGAGCTCCGACAGCGGTCTCCGTCACAGCTCCGCCGGGCCACGGGAGACGCCACGGCCGCCCGCCTCGGCCGCAGAGGACCCTGGGCCTGTCGGTCACGTGCCCCGCGTGAGCCAATCAAGGCCGGCACCGGGACTGCTCTGCACGTGCCCAGCGAGGACCAATCCCGACTGGCAAAGGGGGGATCGTGATTGGCCCAGCTGGAGGAGAGGCAGCTTTCGACCAATCCCGGGGGCCAGGAGGCGGGCCGTGGATGAAGCGCCCCGCCCACCGGGGAAAAGCTCGCAGGCGGGTGAGGGCACAAGTAAGACGCTTGCGGTCCAGCCTCAGGGCTTCTAGCGGGCGAGGCTAGAGCGACCTCACAAAGCTGCGAGCATCTATCTGTCTTCCCCCCCCCATCCCTGGAAGCAGACCAGTATAAATAAAAGGCAGATTGGGGCTGCAAATAATGGAAATTCCACTTAACAATGGCTTCAACAAAAAGTGCTTTATTCTTTCCATAGGACTTTGTACAAAAATGTAAGCTCCGCGTGGGCAGGACTTTTATCTGTCTTGTTGGATGCCCTGCATCCGTAACAAGATGTTCTCAGTAAGGGTGTGCTGGAAACATGGGTGAATGGGAGGATCCTAGGTGGGTGGTCCCTGGCTTTGATCTGACAGCTCAACATAGGCCTGAGATTCAGCCTCTCCCTCCAATTTCTCAGCCTTACAGCAACAAAAGGCTGCTGCCACCCCACACGTCACATTCTGTTCCAGGCGAGGAAGAAGAGGAGAAGACCATGGCAGCTGTGTCCGCTCCCCTTTAACGGAGAAGCCAGTGCATTCCCAGAAGTGTCTACCAATATGTCATAGGCCAGTGGTATCTAGAACCATCCCTAGAAGCAAGGCACACTGGGAAAGTGCTGCGAGGAACAAAGTTGTGGATGTGTTAAAAGACAGAAGGGGGGGGGGGGGCGCCTGGGTGGCTCAGTCGGTGAAGTGTCTGACTCCTGATTTCAGTTCAGGCCCTGATCTTGTGGTTTGTGAGTTCCAGCCCCAGATCGGCCTCTCCACTGCCAGTGCAGAGCCTGCTTGGGATTCTGTCTTTCCCCCTCTCTGCCCCTCCCTACTAGTGCATGTGTGTGCACTCTCTCTCTCAAGGTAAATAAACACAAATTTTATAAAAAGGGGCGCCTGAGTGGCTCAGTCGGTTAAGTGTCCGACTTCGGCTCAGGTCATGATCTCACGGTCCGTGGGTTCGAGCCCCACGTGGGGCTCTGTGCTGACAGCTGGGAGCCTGGAGCCTGCTTCCGAGTCTGCATCTCCCTCCCTCTGCCCCTTCCCCACTCATTCTCTCTCAAAAATAAGTAAACATTACAAAAAACTTTTTAGGGGCGCCTGGGTGGCTTGGTCGGTTGAGTGTCCGACTTCGGCTCAGGTCAAGATCTCACAGTCCGTGAGTTCGAGCCCCACGTCGGGCTCTGTGCTGACAGCTCAGAGCCTGGAGCCTGTTTCAGATTCTGTGTCTCCCTCTCTCTGTGACCCTCCCCCGTTCATGCTCTGTCTCTCCCTGTCTCAAAAGTAAATAAAAACGTTTAAAAAATTAAAAAAAAAAAAAATTAAAAAAAAAAACTTTTTAAAAGTTATAAAAAAAATAATTTTAAAAGAAGGCAGAAGGTAAATGGAGGATGTATGGACAGGTGACGTATGGGGTCACAAGAGCGTCCAGGTGGATTCTCGTCACTGAGCATTTGAAAGTGCACAACCAGTGGCATTAAACGTATTCACACTTCCATAAGGCTGTCGGCACTGGCCGGTTCCATCCTGCCGAAGAGAAACCCTGTGCCCGTGAGCAGTCACCCCCCCCCCGTTACCCACTGTCCCCGGCCCCAGGCACCCAGGGATCTCTCGGTCTCTGTGGATTTGCCTACTCTGGACATTTCATGAAAGTGGAATCACACATGTGGGCTTCTGGGTCCGATTTCTCCCACGGAGCATTTTTTCAAGGGTCATCCGTGGGACAGCGCACCTTTTACGGCTCAAGGGTGTTCCGTTGGAGACGGAGACCACACTCGGTTTTTCCCTTTGTCGGTTGATGGACGTGTGGGTTGTCTCCACCTTCTGGCTGTTGGGAATAGTGCTGCTGGGAACATGCGTGTGCGGGGATTTGTTTCAGTCCGTTTTCAGTTCTTTGGGGCGTACATCCTGGGGGTGGAGTTGCCGGGTCATGTGGTTGCTCTCTGTGGAACCTGTTGAAGGAGTCGCTGGACTGTTTCCTGCAAAGGCCACACCATTTATATTCCCACCAGCGGTGGGTGAGGGCTCCTCCCTGGAGACTTTTGAGGTCCTGTTTCTGCAGGCTAAAAACTCTTCGGGGCCCGGTCTGTAGCTCACACTTACACGTACAGCCCAGGACCGGGGGACAGGCTGGGGCACAGAGACTCTGCGTTTCCAGCGAGCCCCCAGCCAGGCACTGCTGGGGAGACTGGTGTGGACTGCTCCCCTCCCCTCCCCGCGGCTGGCAGGCGGGGAACGTCTGTGAACAGGCGGATGGTCAGGCCTCCTCCCAGGCATCCGGTTTCAGTAGGAAGTGTCAAAATTCAGAGAGCTTTACTCCTATGAATACTTTATCGAGGGAGAAACAACCTGTTCTCGTCCAGGGAGATCTCAAATTTGAAAGTGGTAGGAAGCTCAGGGGCGTGTCATTATAGGACGGCTTGTAAAGCAAGAATGGTTACCAGGTGGGAGTTTCCAGATGGCAGGGAATTGGTTAAACAGGAGTAGCTTACACCATTTGGGCAGGAGAAGACGTCTTAGGTTTGCCACGTATGGCTCTCAGAGGCATCGACCACGAACGACCTAAGTTCTCTTGTTCGTGAGACGAGCAGGGTTAAGCCTGCTTACGTGGGTTAACTGGACCTATCCGCTCAGGACCTTCAGGTCTGGTCTCTATTTTATTTGATTTTTAACAAGAGGAAGCCCCCCGAGTCTGTGCGGTTAACGCTCTCCTGGGCGGGTCTTACGGGCAGTTCGAGAAACTGCCCCTCGCATCCCCCGTCCGCAGTCGGCAGGCGTGGGTGAGAGGTGGGTGGCGACAGCCTGGAGCACAGGTGACTTTGTGGCACGGGCAGCTTGTACATCTGTTTTCTGGAACTGCCAGTGCCCGGACTGTTGTCCCCCGTGCCTCCGTCGGTCTACAAAGCACAGCAGGGGAGGCTCTAAGGCAGTGGGTCTCCCAAGTCTGGTCCCTGGGCCGGCGGCATCAGGGTCAGTCACCTGGGACCCGGTTAGAAATGCAAATGTTTGGGACACCTGGGTGGCTCAGCCGGCTAAGCGTCTGGCTCTCGGTGTTAGCCCAGGTCGTGATCTCAAGGCTCGTGGGTTCGAGCCCCAGGTCAGGCTCCAGTGTGGAGCCTGCTTGGGATTCTCTCTCCCCCTCTCTCTCTGTCCCTCCCCTGTTCATGCTCTCTAAATAAATAAATAAATGGGGAGGAATGCAAACGTCTGTCCCTCCCCCACCCGCAGAACGAGAAGCTCTGGGGCAGGACCCAGCCACAAAAGCTAACAAGCCTTCCAGGTGACCCTGGTGCCTGCTGGAGTTTGCAAGTCCCTTCTCCAAAGCGACCCCTGCAAAATAAACCTGCCCCAACCCTCTGTGCAGTGTCCGGGGTCGCTGCCACTCCAGCAAGTCCCACGTGGCTGTGTAGGGCTGAGTGCGTGCCCCACTCCCCCAGGGGCTGTGGCCCGCAGGTCACTGAGGTCTGCGTGTGGACGCCTCGGAGAACAGCTCATGGAGCCAAGCTGAATGCCCCGAGGGAGGGCACCGGGGGCCTGAGGCCACTTCCGTCCTGTGCCAAGGAAACCCACCCAGCGAGTTTCACTGCTCAGCGTGGGACTTCACCTGGGAACCAGCCGCCCGGCCCCCCTCTGCACCACCCACCAGTCTGTGAACCCCGCAACCTCTGGGCTCCTCAGCGGTCTCATCTGAGATATGGACTGACGATCCCTGAGGCCCCAGGAACCTGTGGGGGCACACGAGGTCTTGCCTGGGAAATGGCATACCACTGCCAGCGGGCATAAACAAAGACAGATGGGATCCTCTTGTTAATCAAGTGTCGAATGAAACTCAGGAAAGTGTCAGGCAAGAGCGTGTCTCCCTTCCCCGCTGGCTTCCCGAACCCCAGGGTGCCTCCCCAAAGCTCTCGCCTATTAAGGATTCCTTGTGATCCTTCCCTGGCCTGGTGCATACATCTGCAAGCATATGCGTATGAATCATTTTAAAAACCCAAATATAGCTCACTCTACTCACTGCTCTGTACTAGTCTTGCTCCTTTCAAAATTATGAAACCGATCGGTTTGAAACAGACGACGGGGAGCTGCGAACACTCACGTCCACCACCCAGCTTGAGACGTCGGACGTTACCGGGACGCTCGTCCCTTTCGTCCCTCGATTCCACCTCCTTCCCTCCACCCCAGACGTAACCACTGCCCTGAACTCGGTGTTTATCATCTCTCTGCATGTTGCGACGTGCGCATCGCTTACGTATGTGCCCATAAATGATATGTGGTAGTACCATGCACATTTTAAAACCTTATACGGGCGTCTGGGGGGCTCAGTCGGCTGAGCGTCCGACTTCGGCTCAGGTCATGATCTCACATTCGTGGGTTCGAGCCCCGCGTCAGGCTCTGTGCTGACAGCTGGGAGCCTGGAGCCTGCTTTGCATTCTGTGTCTCCCTCCCTCCGCCCCTCCCCCCCCCCCCATTCGCACGCTCTCCAAAAAATAAATAATAAAAATAAATAAAACTTGACAGAAACTGTCTGTACGTCATGCATGATTAGTTAGCAATCCTCATCAAGAGAACAGTGCCTGACACTGAGTCCCCAGCCAGTTAACTGGTGGCTAGCATCATCATCGATAGTATAATTATTGGCAATCGTGAATCCCGCAGCTGGCTTATTTATTTCAATATCACTTTTGAGGCTCATCAAACACGACAGATGCAGCTCGAAATCATTCATGTTCACAGTTGAATCTTATTTCATTATAGGAATATATCAAAATTGATGTATCCCTTCATCTGTCGATTAATCTTTACATTTTTTTTTTTTTTTTTGCTATAAAAACGATGCTTTTCGACATCATGCTGAATGAAACAAGCCTGCCCCGAATTACCATGTGTTGTATGATCCCATTTACATGATGTCTAGAGCAGGAAGATTCAGAGACAGACAGGAGATGATGAGTGGGTGGCGGGGGCTGGGGGAGGGGGGTGGCTGCTGCCAGGCATGGGGTTGCTTTTTGGGTGACGAGAATGTTCTGGAATCAGACAGAGGTGATATTCCCGTAACTCTGCGAATACACTAAAAGCCGTTAAACTGTGCACTATATAGGTGAGTTGTACGGTAAGCAAATTATGTCTCAATACATCTTTTGGGTTTTTTGTTAAGAAAAAAAATGGTTTTTTAAACGTAACGTGGGGCCCTACGTTGGATCTTGGAGCAGAAAAAGGACACTCGTGGAAAAACTTAAATCCAAAAAAAGGCTGCCATTTAGTGAATGGTGTTGTACCAACGTTAATTTCTCAGTTTGAATGAGGGGACCGCGGTTGGATAAGAGGTTAATCTTAGGCGAAATCGGCAGGGAGTATATAAGAATTCCTCGTATCATAATTCACAACTTTTCTATGAAATTATTCCAAAATTAAAAAAAAAAAAGCGAGTAGGGCTGCCGTGAGTACCCGCAAGTGCGCGTGTATGAGAGGCTCGGGAGCTCACTCAGGACTGGAGTCATGGAGCCGTAGGACACGGCATCTCCGGGCTCCTGGGAAGGACCCGGCCGCTGCCCCCGGGACAGCGTGCCTGTCAGCTGACGCGCATCTTGGCAACGGCTCCCAGGCGCCCGGCTCCTCGGCACCGGTGTTCGGCACCGTCCCGCAGGCCCTGCGGATGGGCACGGAGGTCATCTCTGCTCCACGCACACGAAGTACAACCGGGGTAAATCCCTGCAAGTAAACCGTGGGGGGTGAAGGGCGTTTGAGCCACTTTCTTGAGTCCTTGAAGGGCCTGACGGCCGCCCCCTCACTTGAATCTCCCGCTGTTTCCCTAGGCCAGGAACTTGGGACCAGATTAGCAGGGCGGTCGTGGGTCAGCAGCTGT
Organism: Puma concolor; assembly: GCF_028749965.1. Taxonomy (NCBI): domain Eukaryota; kingdom Metazoa; phylum Chordata; class Mammalia; order Carnivora; family Felidae; genus Puma; species Puma concolor. The sequence goes on from NC_141676.1 coordinate 2,926,132, forward strand.
CACGAGGCTTCGGTTGAGGTGCTGACCGAGATTTTCTGGGCACGGACGGTTGGTTTCCAAGGTGACGCGCTCACGGGGCTGACGGCAGGAGGCCTCGGTCCCTTGCCACCCTGGCCTCGAGGGCCGTCGGAGCTTCCTCACGACAGGGTGCCGGCTTCTCTGAGAGCCCGTGATCTAGGAGAGCGAGGCAGGGCCTGCCGTGTCTCCTACGACCTCCCGTCTGGAGGTGACACCTGCCACGTTCACGGTGTCCTATCGTTACGCAGGTTGCCCCGTTCTGGGAGGCAGGGACTGCACGAGGACACGATACAGGGACACAAAGAGTACTGGAGTCATCTCGGGGGCTGGCTGTGACCTCACCATTGCCGCTCACGGACGAAGGTAGGACCATAAACCCACTTAGTCGATTCTGTTACAAAGGGGTAAAGAGCATCTACCAAAACCTGACAGGTGACACTGCACTTGATGGTGAAGGACCGAGTGCTTTCCTCCTAAGGCTGGAAACAAGGACGTGTGCTGTCAGTCCTCTCGGCACAGCACTGGACGTTCTAGCTGAGGCGATATGGCAAGAAAAGGCACACAGACCAGAAAGGGAAAAAATACACCTGTCTCATTTTGCAGGTGATTGTCTACACAGAAGATCCCAAAGAATCTACAAAAAAAAAACTGAAAAAACCCACAGAAGTTCCTAGAACTTCTGAGGGAGCTCAGTAAGGTTGCAAGATATAAGATAAACATACAAAAATCTACCGCCCTTCCATAGCCTACCAACGGATGTGTGTGTACTGAAAACGGAAATACGGTTCATGGCTGCGAAAAAGTAAATGAAACGTAAATGTAGATCTGGTCAAACACACGCAAGACCTCCATCCTGAAAACTACAAAAAGCTGGTGAAATAGACGAAAGAAAATGTAAAGAAACGGAGGGAAATACCGTGTTTCTATACGGGATGGCTCTACCTAGTGAAGACGCTATGTAAGTGTAACGTAATTCGTACCCAGATCCCAGCAAGATTTTTTTTGTGGATGTCAACAAGACGGTTCTAGATTTATACAGGACAGCGAAAGAACTACAACAGCTAAAACAATTTGGAAAGGAAGACTAGTGAGAGAAATCAGTTTACCCGATGTCAAGACTTACTTTCGAGCTGCTATAATCGAGACTGTGGTATTGATGGAAACACAAAGGGATCAATGGAACAGAGTGAAGAACGCACATCCACTCCAACCACACATTCCTGCCAACCGAAAAATGTTTCGTTTTGTTTACAAACATAAATATTACTGTTTTCTTTGTTTGCAGTAAATGGAACATGAGGCCTTTTTATTTTTTTTCAAGGACACATGGCAAGAGGTAGTAAGAACCCCTGAAACACACAGGGTTAAATTCCAAAACTGTAGTTTTATTTATGACCTTCGTCTTTCAGGGCTCTGGGGCCAAGAAGTCGGATATCACGTGGGCATCAAGATGCCTAAATGATCCTTCCAGAAAACAGATGGGATCTTCAGGGCTGAAAAGGCTGCAAAAACTCCTGGGTGCACTTAGAATAAAGTCCAATCCTCTTAATTGGCTCATAAAGCCCTTCATGATCCGGCCCTGCCCGTGTCTCTAGCTCCCGTGTTGTCCTCTCGCACACGGGCTGCCCTGCTGGGCCTGGCTTTCCTGTACTTGTCCTCCAACACTCAGCTCCGGCCTGACCTCATCCCACAGTCTGTCCGTGGCTCCGCCCGGCTGCCCTCCCCGGGCTGCCCACAGCACCCCTACTTGTCATACGGTAACAGGACTGTCCGCCTGTCGTCGTGGTGACGAACGACAGGACTCAGATGACCTCTTCCCTTCAGACCATTTGCCATTTCAGCGTGCAAGCCAACGGCACGTAGTGCATTCACAATGTCGTGCGACCTCCACCTGCATCGAGTGCGGGCACGTCACCGCCCCAAAAGGAAACCCGAGAGCCGCTGGCAGTCACTCCCTCCTTCCCCCATCCTCCAGCCCCTCGTAACCACTACTCCGCTTTCTATGGACCTGCAGAGACTGTCTCTTTATCCCCGCATCCCTAATTCTCGAAAAGGATTTTTTTTTTTTTTTTTTTTAATTTATTTTTGGGACAGAGAGAGACAGAGCATGAACGGGGGAGGGGCAGAGAGAGAGGGAGACACAGAATCAGAAACAGGCTCCAGGCTCTGAGCCATCAGCCCAGAGCCCGACGCGGGGCTCGAACTCCCGGACCGCGAGATCGTGACCTGGCTGAAGTCGGACGCTTAACCGACTGCGCCACCCAGGCGCCCCTCGAAAAGGATTTTTTAATACTTATTGATTGTTGAGAGAGAGAGACCGAGCATGAGCGGGGGAAGAGCAGAGAGGGAGGGAGACAGAGGATCCCAAGCAGGCTCCGAGCTGTCAGGGCAAAGCCTGACGTGGGGCTCGAACTCACAAACCACAGGATCGTGACCCGAGCCGCAGTCGGACGCTCAACCAACCGCGCCACCCAGACGCCTGTTTCGGTTGCACTGACCAAACGTCACACAACCTCTTTTCCGTAGCCCAGATCTGAGGGCCACACAGACAGGTTACTTCGGTCTCCAGCGTTGCCAATGGGCAGATGCCTCCCCGCCGAGGGCCCTGGTTTCACTGGGCTCCTCTGCCCAGGGCTGCGTGCACCCTGCTCGGCTGGGAGCCTCACCTCCCGCCCCCGTGTGTGCGCAAGCCCCTCGGCTGTCGGTTCCGCCGGCTGTAACCGACGACCTCACGCTACTCAGACCTCGAGGGCGAGCCTTCTGTTCTGCTCCTGCTGCTGCTTCTGCTTTGGCCCCTGAAGATGTCCTCGACCTTCCTACAGGCTCAGCTCTACGTGTAAAAAGAGGTTTGTTGCAACTCATCTCACACTTCAGGTATTTTGTGGCAAGACGGGTGTCATGACGTCTAGTCCCCAGGATTTCCAGGACCGAAAGTCCTTGTTTTGAATTTGTACCATGAGCCCGTCGTGAGTCACTCGTGAGTACGGAGCAAACAGACAATGAAAAGGACAGAGAAGGAAGGAAAGAAGGGGACCGACCACTGAGGGTAAAATGAAGTCCAAGTAACAAGAATATGCATCTTCACTTACTAGACTGTCAGAGATCTCACGTTGTTACAGCACTTGAGTTCGGCCAAAGAAGAGAGACGTGTTCTCACGTGGAGGCTAATGCAAACCTTTTCAGAGGGAAATTTCATATTCACGGACCCAGCGAATCAGCTGGGAAGCTGTTCGCGCTTACAGCAGAAATGACAATGGTTTAGACAGAATAAAAGTTTCTCTCTCTGCCTCATCAGAACACACAAGCCAACAAAAAAAGGTTCCGAAGCATGCAAAACCAACGGGGCAGCTCCTTGGTGTCGTCATGAACCCAGGCTCTTTCTATCTTTCTGTTCCACTATCCTCAGAAAGTACCGTTGAGGTGCCTCGTAGTCCGCGAGAGCTGGCAGAGCTCCAGCCATCACACCCGCATTCCAGACAACAGAAAGGAGAAACGGAGAGAGGGGAGAGGTCAAAAGACACTCCCACCATCAGTCCCCTCTGCAAGGACCGTCCCCAGAAATCCTCCACAACCAGGTTTCACTTCCAAACCACTCACGTAGCCTCGTCGCGTAAGTGATGGGAAATACGGCCTTTTAACCGGGCTGCACTTCTGAAGACAACTGAGATGGGTGACTAGGAAGTGGGGGAAAGGCAAGCAGTGGTCTCTCCGGCACTCAGCCACCCCCTCCGATCGCTCACCCTCCGGACGCCTGCGCCCAGGAATGCCGGGACACCGAGAGGCACCGTCCGTGACAGCAAAGTAAACATCCATCTGTGGGGCTCGCCTAATCGCCACGTTGCCAAGTGAGATTCTGCACAGGGGACACAAAAAGATGTAATAAAGCCCGACAAAACGTATTGTTTAAGAAGCAAGTTGCAGGGCGCCTGGGAGGCTCGCTCCGACTCTCGGCTTCGGCCCAGGTCGCGATCTCCGGTTCTAGGGTTCGAGCCTCGCATCGGGCTCTGCCAGGCCTCCCAGGACCGTCTACCTCGCCTTCCTTCCACCCCCGCCTATAGGAACCCGGCCCCTCCCCTGGCAACGATACTCAGAGGCAACTTCTGAATCGACTTATTGGGGGCTGGAAAGATCTACTTAAAAAAACACTTCGGATTAACAACGTATGGCGTTTCTCTGACACGGTGAACGGAACAGGTCCCGTGAGTCGGTAACACGGAGCCCACGGCCCAGGCGGGAGACAGGGCACAGCTCCCGTTCAGAAAAGACGGTGCAGATTCCACGGACACGGAATGTCCAGGAAGGGCAAACCCAGAAAGGAGGGGAGTTGGGTGCCTGGGGCAGGGGATCGGGGAGTGACCGCCAATGGGCGCAGGGGTTCTCTCTGGGAGATGGGGCGGGGGGGGGGGGGGGATTCTGACATGCGGCTCACAAACCTGAACGCACTGAAAACCACCCACCTACGTGCCTGAGATGGGGGACTCGTGAGATTTGTGAACTGTATCTCAATAAACTGGTTTTAAAAATCATGCAGGGGCACCTGGCTGGTTCCGTCGGTAGAACATGTGGCTCTTGATCTCGAGGTTGTGAGTTTGAGTCCTGCTACTGGATGTAGAGATTACTTAAAAATATAATCTCAAGAAAACAAAAACAAACCACACAATGTGATGTTAAGTACTGTCCGCTGTGATAAAGAGAAGGGAAAGGGGTGGGGGCTAGGTTTGGGCAGACCCACAGATTTAAGTAGACTTTGAGGGAACACCGGCTGGCCGGGAGGGAGTGAGCCTGGGGGCACTGGCAGAAGGAACACTCCAAAGTGCAAAGGCCCTGAGGCAGCGACGTGCTGGCTCATCAGGAGGGAGAGCGGGAGGGGCGGTCAGCCTCGGGACCCTTGGTGAGGACCACAGCCTGACTCCCAGGGAAACAGAAGCTGCTCTGGGGTTCAGAGTCCCAGGAGGGATGTGAATTCACGTTGGAAACGTCTTCAGAGGGCAGGGGAGGTCGGAACCGCGGCTGGGAGCAGGAAGGCGGACCATGCCTCCCCGTCACGGCGGACAGCTGGCTGGCAGACGGGCCAGAGGGGAGAAGGAAGAAGTCAGGGTGACTCCAAGGCTGCAGGCGTCAGAAAGGGAAGGATGGAGCCGCCTTTGCGGAGTCGAGGGTCCGCAGGAGGGGCAGGCGTGGGGTCAGCTTTGGAGTCCGGCCACATGGGGACGACAAGAAGGCGGTTCGGCATCTGGACGGGGAGGCCCGTCTGCAGGATCGTCCCCAAGTGTGGGTGTCTGCAGGCCAGGAATGTGTCCGAGGACAAAGCCCTGGGGCACCCCGCCATTTAAAAGTCCGGAGGAGAGAGCATCACGCATCAGGACTAAGAGGGGACAGGAGAACGGGGGTCCCGGGAGCGGCTGCTGAGAACGTTCCCAGGACAGATGTGGCGGCAGAACCTGGGGGCACGTCAGGTAAGACGCAGCTCCGGTCCCAGCCCCCGGGGATCCCCGAGGGGGCGTCGGCGGACTGGGGTGGGCCGGGCAGCCGGACGGAGCAGGTGCGTGAGAAAACAGGAACACAGCAGCCAATAGGCGGAGGCGAGCCCAATGTCCGTGAACGGACGAGTGGATGGACGAGGTCTGGCCCCACCCTGGACCGTCACTCGGCCCTGACAAGGAGGGACACCCTGATGCCTGCCACAACGTGGCTGTGGACCCGGGGGACGTGATGCCGAGTGAAACACACACAGAAGAACAGACCCCCCTGTGATCCTCCCGCACATGGTCCCTACCACTACCCCGGGGCGGTGGGGGACACCAGCTCCTGAAAAAAGGAAAGACGCGTGAATCTGGATGGTCTGTGATCTGTGCTGCCCCCCCCCCCCCCCCCCGGGTCTTCCAGGGGCGGCGAGGGCAGCTTTTCCAGAAGTCTCAAAGCCCTGTCCTGCCACACGAGACGCCCGCCAGGGGATGCCTGCCTCTGGCCGTGGCCTCTGGGGGGCCAGGTCTGCGGACAGCACGCGGCCCCTCCACACCAGACGGCGAGGGGGGACGGCTCCACGGCACAAACCCGCATGACCAGGAGCGGACCGCCTCTCAGCCGGGCGGCCCACGTCTGCTCACCGAAGCTGTCCACCCGGTCAGGTCCACGCCAGCCTCCGCACGCCCCGCGTTCACCGGCTGCTTCTAGGTTACCGTGTCCAGCGGTCGGCCCAGGGCAGGCCCAGGAGCCAGGCCTCGCGTCCACCAGCCCCTCTGCTCACGAGTGTTGCTCTCTCGGACCTCGATTTACTGCACCCCAAAGGATAACGGAGCCTGGGCCGCACGATAACCATCTCGGGGTTTCGGAAGCATAGTTCAAAAAATGGATTTCTAAAGGAACGTTTTCTATTTTGCTTAGAATCCTTGTCCAAAAACTTGACAACGTCAGAGCATAAATACAGTTCCCTCATAAAAAGTGCCTCTTAAAAGGGGGATCCTTAGTTGGTCTAGAGCTGAGAAATTACAGGGTCAGGGGACAGGGAGCCACCTAAGTGACTGAATCCCAAAACAAAATCAGCAAGCAAGTGGATCAAAAAAAGTTTATTTTGAATATTTAATTAAAAAAAAAAAAACCACACCTAGGACGTGTGCTACAGAAACTTAGATACAATAATTGCATATAAAACCCAACCTAACCGTGGTAAAGCGAGGACTATGCAGAAATGCACTCCAGGAGACGGACGCCGACATCTCGAACTCCGGAGACCGCCCCCCACAGACCTGGGAAGACACCACTGTGACCGCGGCAGGCGCTGACCCGGCCGCCAGGCCCCCAGGAGGGCAGCGGCCCCCCCATGCAGCACCCGCGGGGGACATCCTGGCTGGGAGAAGGCCCCCTCCACTCCACTTCTTAGCCGAGTCCGCCAATCCCATCCTACCGTCCTGACACGGTATTTTGGCACAAAGCGCAGGGGTGCCTCAACAGGAAGAACGTTTCTGGTGGTTTCCGGCAGAGAAGGCACCTGCCTGCCCGCAGTGGCGGCCGTTTTCTCACGCAACAGATGCAGAGCCGCGTGCGGCCAGGGAAGGCCCTCCGGTAACACACTGGGGACACTGCCTGGCGGGTGGCGGCAGTCGGGGGAGGGAGGCGGGAGGGGGACTGGGCCTGGGGAACAAGTCCCGGGGGCCTCCCAGCACAGGGTGCTCCCATCTGGAGACACAGCCACCGCCCTCTACCCTCCCCTTGGTCCTGACCTCCCGTCAGGCCTCCCTCCTCCTGGGACGGCAAGCCCCACCCGACACCCACACGACCACGTCCGTCAGGGGCCCCGAACGCCGCCGCCGAGGGGCGAGGACAATACCACGCCCTCAGGAGAACTAACGGTCCCCCAAATGGCTCCATGTGCCGATTTGGCCAAAAAAAAAAAAAAAAAAAAAGGAAAAGGAAAAGAAAAAGAAAGAAAATACCTCGAATGCGTAAAATCAATGACCAAAGTCCTCCTAAGGAACGTGATTACAATATATTAGCAAATTCTGTGGCGTAAACATTTCCAAAAGCATCAGCAGAAGTATTAAATACAAAAGCGGCACGTCCACGGCCCTCCCGGCCCCGGACACCCACGGACGGCGGGAGTGGCACGTGGCGGGGGCCGGCGGGCCTACTGCCGCAGCTCCACGTAGTTGGCCGGGAAGAGCCCGTACCTGCCCTTACAGAGCCCCCGCCACCAGCCGTCGTCGATCATCTCTATGTTGGTGACGATGTCGTCGGGGTCGAAGGAGATCTCGTCGTCACCCGCTAGGAAAGAGGAGGATGCAGAGAAAGGACGGTGAACCGCAGGGTCTCCCGCCACGGGCCCCGCCGGGCAGACACCTGGACCTGTGCACCCGGGCCGGGCAGCACAGCACGCGTGCCCAGGCTCCGGACACCAGGCTCCTCCCACTCTCCTGCCGCACAGGGGACTTTCACGGGGCGCACAGGGGAGCCCAGACGGCAGCCCGCGCGGCACAGCACCAGGATAAACCCACCAGGTCGTACAAATTACAGACGCCCGATTTCACAAGACCCACACCCAGGCACCCAAGCGCGTGGGCACGTCCGTAAACCACAGGAGGGGAGCAGGAAACTCTCCGTGGCCGCCCCCTCACAGGAGCATGGCCTCGGGCCGGCCGGGGGTCAGCCCAGGAGGAGAGGCGGTGAGGTGACGCGGAGCGGAGGGAAGCGGCCCCCACAGGACACGAGGTGCCCGGACGGCCGGGAAAACGTGGCTAGTCCGCAGGCATCCTGGCATCTCAGTGCCGACCGTGTCACTTGGAGGGGGAACCGTGCCTTTAGTGTGGGCAGCATCCTTGGTTTTGGGGAATTCACACTGGGGTCTCTAGGCGCAGGGACAACACCGCGGCCACGAGTGATGGGAGGTTCGGGGAGGTGCGGAAATGCAGAGAAAGGGGGCATTTTTGTGACTGTGAGATCATCCCCAACTTTTAAACGCTGTTAACAACGCTCTCGGAGTCAAACTGCCAAGAGCGGAGTGGCTGTGGAAACGAGTGCCAATGGGCACGTGGGCATCTCACCAGCCTGGTAGTCGTAGAGGGCGACAGCCGTGATCCCAAGGTCGTTTTCGTATTCGTCGTAGGTGTTCTCCTCTAAAAATAAACCAAGACAAGAGCTGAGGGGTAAGGGCAGCACCACGGAGCCGTCCGCCGTTAATTTCTTGTCCGCGAGGCCTTCCGGGCAGGAGAGGCCGTGGGGGGTGCCGGGCGAGATTCAGGAGGAAGGACTCCGGCTTCTGAGGAACAAACCCACCCCTTCCCAACGCCGACACCACCAGGCGCGCACGGTGACCCGGACGGGTACCGTGACGGCTTTCAGAGAATGGTTTTTGAAGGTTTAAAGATTTGTACTTTCAGGAAAGGTCACGTCGTGGTTAAGCGACTGGCAAGCCGCGGGGGGACGGCGCTGCCCAAATGCCCCCAGTCACGCTTGGGGAAAAGGTAAGACTCCATCGTGAGGTGTGCTGTCTGATGGATTCAGGTTAAATCTGTCCAAACGTATTGAACGAAATCTCGTCTTTAGGGATAAGAGACCGATTTCGGTGTTCGTCCCGCCGAAGCGTCCGTAAACTCTTCGGGGTGTATGGAAGCTGTTCCCGAAAACCTCAAGACACTCCGGCCTCCCGGAGCCCGGCTGTCACCAGCTGCCACTTTGGAGAGAGAGGAGCAGAGGCCCCTGCTTCCCACTCGGCCCCGCGGGCCGCCCCAGAGCAGCAGGGCCTTCCAGAAACCACACCCGAGAGGTCGGGTGCCCTCCCGGCAGGGGGGTGGACACCCCACAAGCAGGGGGAAGGTGGAAGGGGCCAGGCAACAGGGTGACGGACGTTCACGCGAAGGAGCAGAGACAGAGAGGGGCGTGGCAGGCGCCCCTGCGCCCATACCTGCTTGATAGTGGCCCGGGGCCTCCGCGGCCTCGTAGACGGCGTCCGGGGCGTAGGCCAGGCCCTGCTGGCCACCAGCCTCTCGGTAGTCGGCGGCCTCCACGCTGTACGTGGGCTGCGGCTCAGCCTTGAACGAAACCGCGTCCTGGGGGAGGGGAGCGTCAAGGAGACATCTGCTGTGGCCGGCAACGAGTCCCGACACGCAGCTCTGTCTCAGTCCTAGCGGGATCGGCCACGTGCACGCGCGAACGAGGAGGCCTCGCACCCGCTGACGTTCAAAGAACACTCGGACTCCAGTCGCGGCGAAGCAGCGTGAAGGGGCCACGTGCCATTTCCTGCCGAGTAACTTCCCCCCATCACGGGCCCCCCACGCCCGCAAGTAGGGCTGCAGGGCCTACGAGTCCAGGGGGCACGGCCGCCGTGCAGAGGGAGAGGCAGCCTGGACAGGGCCCCGGTGGCCACGTGACCCTGGGCCACCCCCGGGACCCAGACGCGCCGTCTGACGCTCTCCCGGGTTCATGAGCAACGCAGACGGCTCACCCCCTCGAGTCGCAGCTGAGCTGAGCTGCGTTCTGTCCCTCACACCCCAGTGGCCTCTGACGACCTCCTGGTGAGAAGGCGGGCACGGGAAGCTGGGCAGTGGCCGCGGGGATGCAGGGGACGGGATGCAGGGGCTCGGCCAGGAGTGGTCATGGGCCCGGGGCCAGGGGTGCCCCCGAGAGGCAGAGAGCCCAGTAATTCAAAGACATGGGTTCTGGGGCACAGGTGGGCGGTCACGAGGCACCGACGACGAGACTGAGGAGTAAGGGCCGAGGACAGTCTCTGGGGAACACAGTGTGCAAGGGGGATTGAGGGAAGGAGAGCGGGGAGGGCGGCCGGCGAAGCCAGGTCACGGGGAGGGTGGCAGGTGGGTGCCGGGACACAGGCGTCCAGGAGAGAGAGCGGGTTACAGAGTAAGTGACACGAAGACCAGAACCCACATCCGCGGCAGCAGGGGATCTGCCGGGAGGCGACGGACTGGCTGAGCACTGTGCCCCCCACCCCCCCAGCGCTCACGAGGGCTACTCTCCAGGCCACCGTCTCGGGTCAGGCAGCAAATGGAATATGTGGGGGTCCCTCCCCGTGCACGGTGGCTTCGACAGGGGAAGGGCGTCTTTGGAGAGTCAGAGACTCGTTCGCAAACTGAATGAAAACACCAACCTCATAGACGGGGCTTGAGGGCGGCCTCTCCTCAGCCGGCTGAGGGGTGGGAGACGCGGGGGGGGTTTGCTTCTGGGCTTGGGCTTGGGCTTGCTCCTGTAATCGAGAGACAAGGAAGGGTCGTCACCAGGCCGCCCCCACAGCAGGACTTCCCAGGGAAAGGCCACAGCCGAGCGCACACTACAGCCAAGCGCGGGGAGGACTGAGCACGGAGACAAGCACCTGGGACGGAGAGAACAAGGGGGCGTGAAGGTCAGGCATCGGCACAGACGGGACGTCAGGGGCGCAGCCCTCCTGCCGCCACCACGGGCAGAAGAGCGTGGGCACAGCGGTGCAGAGAGCCCGGCAGCAGCACGGCCGCCCCGCGCCCCGCACACACCCGATCTAGGGGTGAACGACAAGAACGTCGCGGCTCTGAGCTCACGCTGGAATGACAGACGCTTCTGGGGCCCTGAAAACGGGGTGAGCGTGCTCTGCGTGGAGGACGCGCACGGGAATCCCTGGGGCCAGAAGGTGGACAGTGGAGAACAGAATAGCGGCGCCTCGAAGGCGCGGACGGCACGTCCCCCAGATCCTGGCGGGGGGGGGGGGGGCGACCTCACACGGCCAGAGGGACCGAGGGTGTAAGAGGCTCGACAGGAGACAAGAGATGGCCGCAGGCTCCCCGGGGCCTGATGGAACCACAGGGCTCCTTCCTTCACGGAGGGAGGCAGGCACGTGCGAGGCGGACGAGGACACGCAGTCCCGGAAGCGGAGGCTGGAAGGGGCCCCGAGCCAGGGAAGGCGGGCGCCTCTAGAAGCGGGCGAAGGCGAGGGGGCGGATGGCCCCCTGGAGCCTCCACAGCCGAGAGAGGATAAACGCGTGTTGCCTCCACCGCGGCCGTGACAGTGGGGCGTGGCGGCCCCAGGACGGCAGCGCCGGCTGCCAGCCTGCGCGGTGGGGCCGTCGTGAACGAACTGCTGAGACGGAGACGGAGAGAGGGCGGCCGGCGCCCCGGGGCCACGCGCCAGGCAGCGGCAGCACCGCCAGGCAGCGGCAGCACCGCCAGGCAGCGGCAGCACCGCCAGGCAGCGGCAGCACCGTCAAGCGCACAGGCTGCTCGGAACCACCCAGGGGTGAGGCTCCCAAGGCCGGACGGGCTTGTGTCCGGGCCGCCCAAGTGCGAGTCGCCGTACGAGGCTCCGCCCATCAAAGCGCCTGGCCGCACGCACGCCCTTCTCCTGGGAGCTACCGAGACCCGACGGCCCGGCATGCGTGGATTCGCGAAGACCGGCCCGCCCGCCAACAGGAGCCTCCCACAGCCAAGAGGACTCCGGGGTGAGGGGCGCTGGGCTGGGAGTCGCGCACGGGGAGGAGCAGACGACAGGGCAGAGGCCGGAAGCGGGGACGACACGGCAGAAGGGGCGGTGGGGGGCTCGAAGCAAAGGTGCGAGCGCGGCAGAACGGCGGACGCGGCCCTTCTGCAGCCGCCCGCTCCTCTGAACCTTAGGGGCGCTGACGGGCCTCGGCGGTTAAAGCCTCGAGGCGTAACGTGAGGAAGGCGTTAATCACTTGCAGAAAGAAAAGCAACACGGGCGCCTGGTGGCTCAGTCGGTTAAGCGTCCGATGCTTGATTTTTGGCTCAGGTCACGATCTCGCGGTTCGAGAGTTCAAGCCCCGCATCGGGCTCTGCGCCCACAGCACAGGCGGGACGTCAGGGGCGCAGCCCTCCGGCCGAACCCGCTTGGGATGCTCTCTCCCCCTCCCCCACCCGTGTTCTGTCTCTCTCTCAAAGTAAAGACATAAACATAAAAAAATAAACAAAAAAAGCAGCAATTACACCAACGCGCTGTTACCCTGCGCGCACTACAACTTTCGGGGCTTGCTCATGCCTCGGGTGCCCGGTCCACGTTCACGCTCTCCCCCACCCGTCTCCCCTCGCTGGGGGTTCTCGGGGCCCAAACCACCGATCTGGGGAGGAAGGGCCCACGGAACTAAACACCGCTCCCGTGCCCTCTGACTCCGCGTAGCAGCCCTCCAGAGCGGCGGTGAGCTCCTCCGCGCCCGTTCACAGGGGGGCGGTGGGGCCATGGCGCACAGGCTGCCTGGCCAGTAGGTGACGTGCCACGGACGTCCGGTCAACGCAGAGAAGGCTGAGGATGGGACGAGCCCACGCCCGCCTGCTCGCGTCCGCCCCCCGCCCCCACCTTCTCTGGTGACACGCGGGACACAGAACACAGGCGACAGCAACAGACCAGGGACAGAAAGCCGCAAGGGTCACACAAGAAGCAGAAAGCAGGGCGGTGGCTCCACGGGGGGCTCCTTTCGCACCCTCGGCCCTCTCCCCGGGGGGAGAGGTCCAGAGGCGACGGGTCGGGACAGACACGGCCAGGGGCACATCGGGACAGGGCTCAGCGGCGGGCAGGCTTGCGGGTCAGCAGCACGGCGGACCGTCCGGCACCAGGCAGCCAAGGGCTCCCTGACGTGTGGGGTGAAGCCCCGGGGCTCCTGAGAGCACAGCCCGCAGTCAGGGCTCAAACCCGGTCCTTCCGGGACCTGCTGGACTCACGTGCAGCTGCCTCCGGGCCTCTTCCTGCTCCCGTCTCTCCTTGGCCATCCTCTGCGCCCTCTCCGCTTCCGCCTTCCGCCTGTCCTCCTGCTCCTTCTCCTTCGCCAGGTTTTCAAAGTTCGCTCTAATGTTGCTGGTTCTGCTGTTTGCTGCAGGGGGGAGGAGAGAGGGGCACAGCCGGCGTCAGAGCAGCGACAGCTCCCCTGGACCGGAGCACCGCGGGAGCCAACCGGGCGTGGAGGCGTCCCCCGGCGGCCCGCCTCCGGGCCACTCTGTCGGCTGCACGCGGTGCAGGACGACGGGACAGCGGAGGCCTCGCACCTGGAGCGTTTCGTGTTCCGAACAGCAGCACTTCCTCCCTAAGGATGCCCTCGATAAAACAGCAAACACTGATGTGCTGTAAATCTCGAGCCCTGAGAACACGTCTGTCCACCTCCTGAGACGGGCGGGAGGGGCCGCAGGCGCAAGCCCCGTGGTCTCGAGGAAAACCACTGGCGCGGCTGAGGCGCACGCTGATCTGATTCTCCACGGAACGTTCCCTGGCCTGAAATAACCGACAAGGCCTGAGCACACGCGGGCTGGCCTGTGGCGGACTCCTCTCTAAAGTGACGGAACGGAGTCCGTCGTGTGCAGTTATCGGGCAACGGCGAAGTCACGCTTTCAAGAAAAGTCTCGATTGTGGAAAACTCGTACCCGCTACTGCGAGCGTGACATTTCCCCAATTTTCCCTGGAGATGCTGACAAGATGGAGAATTCCACTAACGAACGTAACCTGGGGTTTTGTACGATGAAAAGAAACACCACACTTCAGAGATCAGCTGAACTCAGTGGCCTAGTATCTTCCAAACGCCCACTGCGTGCTACAGAACCAGGCCACTCTGTGCGGGCACCTAACCCCCAAGACAAGCGGGAACCCCCGCCCGTCTGAGACCGCTATCGTGAAAGAGCGTCCAGGGACCCGAGGAGCTACCGCCACGCCCTTCTCGCCTCCACCTGTGCATCTGGGGGGTCCAATCGCCTTCCTAAACGTGATTGGCCACAAGACACTGAAGGCAGAAGCAGCCGTGAGAATAAAGACCTTGCGCTAAGCCAATGCCAATGCCACACTTCCACGCGGTTTGGAAAACATAGTTACTTTTTCCAGGGAGAACATCATTACGTGAACGCGTAATATTTTATCGTTACTCGTAACATCCGAGATTCTCGGATTTTTGTTTCTCTTAACGTTTGTTTGTTTTTGAAAGAGAGAAACAGAGCATGAGCAGGGGAGGGGCAGAGAGAGAGGGAGGTGCAGAATCCGAAGCAGGCTCCAGGCTCCGAGCTGTCAGCACAGAGCCCCACGCTGGGCTCCAACCGATGAACTGTGAGATCATGACCTGAGCTGAAGTCGGACGCCCAACCCACCGAGCCACCCAGGCGCCCCCTTAAATTCTTGGTTTAACCTCACTACAGTAGAGATCAGGAGACGCAACCCCCACACACGAAAGCTCTCGGGGGCCCTCAATGATCCCCACAAGTGTGCAAGTGTCCCGAGGCCACCGAATCTGAGAAACACTGACCCAGGGAGCAAAGGGGACACTCGGCTTCCTATCTTCGACTTGCCACTTTCCATACGGTTTCCCCAGCTCAACAAACTCTCTAGGGCCTGGCCCACATGAGGGAAGGGCCTAAGGAGGCCTTTTCTCATAGCGGCCACCTCCAGGGATGGGGCGTGTGCAGCCTGTGCGGGGCCAAGGGACAGACGAGGCGGGAAGGTCTCCGTCAGCCTCTGCGCAGGCAGGCGGCACACTCCTCACAGCACAGCCGCGGCTGACGCGGGCACCGGAGAACCTCCCGGAACCCAGTCCCGGCAATGAGAAGGGCCCTTGCGGACGGGCAGTTAACCCAGCCCTGCCTCGGGAGGCGCCCCCAACACAGACCCCATCCATCGCCAGACGGCTGCCACCACGGCTGACGGGAGCCTGCGGGCGTCCGCGGGGACAGGCTGGCCTTCCGCCCGAGGGGGGCGAAACGCTGTCCCTGGAGGGAGCAGAACCAGGGCGCCCTCCGCTGCCCCAGCCGCTCCCAGCCGGCACCGTGCCCCCTGCGGGAGCCCCATGCGATGCCGGGTCCGTCCACCAGAACTCACCTGCCTCGACGGGGATGGTCTTCTGATAAGCAGAGGCCCCCTGGGTGACATCCTCGAAGGTGGAAGCATTCTAGCAAGAGAGAAGCAGGACACTCAGGGGAGCACCCCCCTCGCCCTCCACGGCCCGTGCGGGCTCCTACCGCAACGCAGGAGCCTGCTGGCCCCACGCCCACCTCTCCGCCCGGCATCACGCTGGGGTACGGCGTCAGGGCGGGAAGATGACCCTGCAGGACCCTGCACCGGCGGAGATGCGTCATCATGCACCCACGTGGACCCACACGGGGCACAACGTCAGGAGCGCACCCGATCTCAGCCGCACGAGCCTGGGCGACGGGCACACGTCAGCACAGGTTCGGGGCTGTGACAAACGCATCGCCCCGGCAGGGGTGCGGATAACTGGTCAGGGGAGAGGGCGGGCCCGAGTGAGGGCAGGCGTGTCCGCCAGACGTCTGGAGCGTCCTCTCACGTCTGCTAAAACTGCTCTAAAAAAACCTGCCAAAAAGCTACCCCAAAACTACGCGTCGGCCGGCATCGGGCCATCATAACCCAAGCGTGTGCTCCTCCCAAGCCCCTCGCGCACCCCCCTCCTCGGCCACTGAGACGGGCTCGAGAGCCGGCAGGAGCCCCGATGTCTCTGCTGGGCCACGTTCGAGCCTCGCTGGGCCTGATCGCCCACGTTTCCCAAGGCACGAGACCCCCCCTCCGCCACCACCTCGTCGATTTTGGAGGACAAACTCTGTCCCAGCAAAGCGACAGTGTGACTGTCGGATCCAGACGCGCAGAAGGGCTCACGGAGCGCGCCAGCCATCCTCGGTTCCCCTGTCAGGGAAACAGGCCTGAGGCTCAGGACGCTGCTGGTTTTCTGACACACAAACGAGGAGAAAGGGGCCCCGAGGTGGGGAGCAGGGCAACCCAAGCTCCCCTGGCCGCCGGAAACCTCTGAGAGGGGCACGCGCCCCTGGCCCACCTGCTCTGCCCCTCCCCGGCCGGCGGCCCCCCGGTCCCGGTGCCCGCAGCACACAGGGGTCACCGAGCCACCCTTGCCTCGTCTGCAAGGCGCGGCTGCTGGCCGTGTGACCAGACCTGCCCCATCCCGGGCACCCCCTCCCAAACTGCCGGCCATGCAACTGCGGGCCATGCGGCTTTCCAGAACACCCCACGCCACCCCCACCCCATCCTTGAGGGAGGAGGGCGTCAGCGCCCTCCCGACTGTTCCCTGTGGGTCCCGCTGCACCACGGCCTGCCCCGTCCAGCCGATTCTCCGGCACGCCGCTCAGGGTCGTCTCCGCCGCCTCCCCATCACCGCGCCCTGCCTCCTCACTGACCACGACCCCCTCCCTCCACCCCCCTCTCCTGGTCCCGCCTGCTGGGCACCCCTCCACCACTCCCGCCGTGGACCCGAGTCCCAGCGACCCCCCTCACTCAGGGACCACCTCGCATCGCCACCCGGCTCTCAACCCCTCGTACGCATCTACTGGGACCCAGGCAGTCACCACACCTCCCCAAGCCTGTGCCCCGCCCCTCGCTCCCAGGGCCACACACGGTCATGCGTGGAGTCCCCTGGGTGATGACGTCTGTGTGGTCGGCTGTGAGTCCGACGGAACTCCAGAAGACCGGCCGTGCCACCTGTGACCACGGGCCGGGCATGGGACCGGTCTTTGAGGACACTGGAGCCACAGCCCGGGCAGTCCACGCTGACGTGGCAGGACCACAGCCACCCCGGGTGTGAGGACTGACTGGCTGAGACTCCGAAGCCACCAGAGGGGACAGAGTCCCGGTGAGAGCAATGCGCTGGCTCTGGACACTGTCCCGCGGGCCCCCTGCAGTGAGGCGGGCGTTCTGGATGCGCGTGCTCCCACACAGCAGCCAGCGCCCCCATGTGGCCGGTGAGCTCTTCTACCGCGGCCACGTGACTGAGGGACTCCACTTCCAATTAGGTTTGCTACTGATGGGAATTCACGCGGCCACACGTCCTCAGGCTGCCCTAGCGTCTGAAGGTCCGGGTTCCGAGGGCAGCGCAGCCGCACGCCTTGGCGTTTTATAGTGCTGCGGCTGAGCTCGGGGCCCGCCTGGGCTGCTCCCTGCCCCACAGCACGGCTGTGCGGGGCCCAGCACCCGGGAAGCAGCGTTCCGAGTGTGGGTGCCTCTGAGAACAGGGCCCAGCACCGACCAGCGACGGTCCACAGGGCGGCGCGCAGCAAGGGCTCCGCAAGCTCCCGCCCCCGTCGGCCCAGCACGCCGCACCCCGGGCCGGGGCCACTCACCTTATCCATCCGATCCTTCTGCACTCCGTATTTTCCGCCGAATCCTTTGGAATAGTCTGAAATGTGGCACAACACGACACTTACTCTCAGGTCGAGCGCCAGGAGACGCGTGCAGGCAGATCCGGAAAGACCCAAGAAAATGCACCCAGAGCGAAAAGAAACGAGAACCGCCAGACGATGGGTCTTGCCTCGCAAGGCGAGTTTTGTTGCTACAACGGTACTCAGTACGCAGGCAGGCGAGGGGCGGGCAGAAAAGAGGCATGTGTGCGTGCTTTCCGCACTCTCCCGAGGGACAGAGGGTGTGGGGTGCGGGCTGGCAGGCAGGGACAGCGAGGGGACCGCAGCCCGGGCAGGGCACCGCTTCAATAGCACAGGCTTCCGCCCAGCAACGGCTGACCGTCCCCGCCCCTTCCTTCCGGTGTCCTGCTCTGAGCGCCACAAGGAGGCTCAGACGCGGGCTCCTCTTGCTTTTTACGAGAAAAACAATTCCACGGGGAAATTCTGGCAGCCGAATACTCGTGTCGCGGCAACGCAGACCTCCATGAGGGTCACACCGCCACGCGGCATCAATGCCACGCGGAGCCAAGGCCACGTCCAGGCCGTGTGCCGGACCAACTCAAGCGCGTGGCGCGCCTTCCCTCGCCCGCCCCCGGCACACGTTGCTAACTAACACTGGCACCGGAGGCCTGAACTCTGCCTCGGGATTCAGGGCCGCACTGCTCTCCAGCTGGGGTCCCACCCCGAACGGCTGAGTCCGGATCCTGACTGTAATCAAGTAAGGAAAAGAGGCAGATGCCACTCAGGCTCCCGATGCCTAGGAAGTCCCTGTCCCTTTTTAGCTGTGGGCACATACTGTCGGCTCTGTGTGAAGAACTCACACGCGACCCAGGTGGCGTCACCCAAAAACGGAGGACACACAGAAACATCCCCGCCCCAGCCGAAGACACCACCACAGAAGAAACACAGAGACCACACGGAACACGCCTGCCCCACGCCCCTCGCCGCCACCTGGCCTCTGGCCTAAGGCTAGTGGCCTGGCCGAACCGCACACGTCCCCCCCCGTCTCAGAGGCAGCGAGGCAGCGCGTTCAATGGCTCCCAGTGGTCACGGTCCACAGCACGAGCTCCTGTAGAAGGCTGCTGGGAGACCAGAGACAGCCCATCCCAGAAACTACTCACATGATGGGGTCAGAGTGACATTAACCTGTGAGCTACCGCCTCATTTTGCCAAACCCGAAGTCTGAAGGATAGAGGGGAAATGGGGGAGTGGAGGAAGGAGGGGTGCAAGTTAGAATCCCTCCAGCATAAAAGTGGGTTTCAAACACCCCCGTGCCCCTGATGAGGGATGGCGGGGAGCTCAGAAGGCTGAGCCCCTGAAGTCTGTGCTAGAAGCGGCTGCGCCAGAAGGCTGGGGGGGGGGAGCGGGGGGAGGGGGCTGGTGAGCGACTATGCCTTGCTGGGACTCGTGCTTGGCCGGTCTCTCCTTGTACTCAAACCCCACAGCACAGGAGTCCTGCCTCTCGGACTGAACACCAAATGTGCCTCCGAAACCAGCCTTGTAATCTGAAAATCCACCGGCAACAGTGGGGAAAACCGAGAGAGGACGCAATTCGGTTAGAATCGTACGAGCGAACGCACGAATCAAACGTGTCATTTAAAGAAGGCAGGGGCTCTGCCGGGCTCAGGGGCGGGAGCAGCTCCCGGGCTCACAGAGACTCCAAAGTCAGCTCCAAGGTTACAGGACAAACTGAAACTCTTAACGCTTCAGCCAAGATGTGAAAACAGGTTAGGAACTGCATCTGAAGTAATTCACAAAAGGCACTCCATGCTCTGAGATTCCCTTCCAGGCCCTACCCGTGCCGCAGACACGAGGGCATGTCTCTGTGCATGTGAAGAAAGACACGGTGTACAAAAGGACCGCACGGCCCCGCTTCCCGGAGTGCTGGCCTCAAGGGCGGGTGCAGGTCTGCGTCACCCACGAAGGTGTCCCCCACCCCCACCCCGCACCCTACGGCCCAGGGACACACTTCCGAGTAGAGGCAACGTCTCCCCTCCCGAAGCCCAGCACACTCTATCAACAGAGTTCATATGCGGGCAGAAAACAGCATTCCCGAAAATGCTACGGGTCCTGCCAGGTGCTTCAGACGCACAGGTGAGCGCAGGGCCTCATAGGCAGCTGGGGGGGGAGGGGGGAAGGGGGGTGCGGGGGGGGCGGGGTTCATCGCTGCATTAGCTAAAGAGCTTTTCCAAAATGTGGGAGGCACAGGACAACCCCAAACAGTGAAGATAAAACAACACGCTACAGAAATACGGCAGAAATACGGGACGTGGATGGAACTGTGGATGAAAAGAAACGAAATTCTGGAATGATCTCAAGCAGGAGCAGGCAAAGTCAGCGTACCTTTTTGGGACTCGTGCAGCTGCAATTTCTCCTGGTGATCCCAGCCAAGAGCACATTTGTCTTGTCTGTCCGTCTGCACGCCAAACTTTCCTCCAAACCCTTTCACATAGTCTAAGTGCACAAGAAAAGGCCACAAGCTAGTGTTAGCGGAGGGCACGCTTCCCACGCGGCCAAACACCCACCACGCGCCACATCCCTCCTTCCCCTCCTAGACCTTTCGCAAAACTTTAGGACGCATTCACGAGGAGGACCTCCTCGCGGCACATCTGGAAAGCAGCCTGATCTGTTGTGTCCGTATCGCGAACGCACACACATGGGACCCCAACAAGAAGCTCCGCACAGCCTGAACCAGCACCCACGGGCCATCACGATCGCACCGTTTGCAACACAGACGTGTGGCACGTGGCCACCATTACAGGTGACTGCTCGAGTCACGGGGTCCTGGGGCCAAACAGGCGTGAAGATACAGTTTCTTGCTTAACAGCTGTGTTGGGACTTGTGTTTTAAAGCTCGATGTTTAGGGGTGCCGGGGAGGCTCGGTCAGTTGGGCGCCCGACTTGGGCTCAGGTCACGATCTTGCAGATCATGAGTTCGAGCCCCGTGTTGGGCCCTGGGCTGACGGCTTGGAGCCCGGAGCCTGCTTCGGATTCTGGGTCTCCCCCCATCTCTGCCCCTCCCCCACTCACACTCTGTCTCTCAAAAGTGAATAAACGTTCTAAAAAAAAAAGCTTAAAGTTCACTGCTGAATTACAAAGGGGCATCTACTCTAGGGGTGGCTGGCCACGCTTCCCGTCTCCGTTCTGGTCAACAGCACTCAGCCCGTGAACGGCGGCTGGCGAGAGCAGACACCGCGGGAGTCACCTTTCTGGGATTCGTGCTTCTCCGTCTTGCCTTGGTACTCGAAGCCCACGGCGCTTCTATCCACCTTGTCCTTGTCGATGCCAAACTTGCCCCCGAAGCCCTTGGAGTAATCTGCAAACGAGGGCGGCACCGTTTTCGCAGCAGCAACGCAGTCGAGTGCGGGGACCTCTGAGAAAACGCTTCTGTCGCCCGAGCAAAACCGAAACAAACCCAACAAGGATCCCTCGGCCGCAGCGGAAGGTCACTAGCAGGGGGGACCCTGGAAGGCGTCACTTGTACGTGTAGGAACAGAAACGTCCAGAGTAGCAAACAGAGCAGATGAACGGCTATCGAATCTTCCCTTCGCTCCAAAGGAGATCAGAAGCAGGCGCGTTACCAAGCTTCTGAGGTCGAGACGAGCCACGGAGGCGCCGCGGCGAGCTGTCGAAAGGTCACCCTGCTTCACGAACTAAAGCCAGCAGAGGTGCACCGGTGGCACCTCCAAAGGAGGAGGACACGCACGAGGCATCTTCCAGAAACCTCACTTCCCCGCAAAGCTAAGTCACGGAAATACATGGCCTGATACTTAAGCACGGCTCCCCCAGGGACACGTGCGCGGAACAGAATGCGAAGATCAGAACCCTCAGGAGGCCCGGGGGCTGCCGAGGAGCCCCGTCTGCCCCAGGCACGTGGGCTCCCGCCACCCGACTTCCCGCAGGCGGTTTCTGCTCCTCACTGCCACATCGGGGAGAGAGTCTGAACAGCACCGAGCGGGATCCAAGAGCAGGCCCTGATCGGCAGGGTCACAGTGGGCAGAGGGGCCCGGTTAGCAGGCAGGGGCTGCGCACTCCAGGGCCAAGACTGCGGCCTCAGGGCAGACGGGCAGGCCTGAGACAGGAAGCACCCCGCGGGCCCACCGGCAGCTTCCCTGGGTAAATGCCGAGCCGGTGGTGTTCCCAGTGGCGGGGTTTAACCTTGTCTTTTAAAGAAACCCGGGTTTTTAAATAATATAGTGAGCTCTCTGTTTGTAAGGGTTGGCAATTATTTTTAAAAACTTAAATGTGCAGGGGCACCTGGGTGGCTCATTTGGTGAAGCATCCGACTCTGGGTTTCAGCTCAGGTCACAATCTCCTGGCTCACAAGTTCAAGCCCCGCGTCAGGCTCTGCACTGACAGTGCGGAGCCTCCTTGGGCATCTCTCTCTGCCCCTCCCCCAATTATTCTAAATAAACAAATAAATAAATACACAAGAATATTCAAACGTGCAGGGGTGCCTGGCTGGCTCAGTTGCTGGAGCACGTGACTTGTGACCTCAGGTTTCTAAGTCTAAGCAGCACGCTGCATGTAGCAATTACTGAAAAAAGATAAAATCTTAAAAAAATGTAACGTGCACGCAAAATAAACGCAAAAGAGCCAACAATCCGCGGCCTCTGCAGGAAGGTACCGCGTCTGTAGGGCACCCCGCACGGATGCAGCAGTCTGTCACCGATGCCTGGCAGGGGATCTAACCAGGGACAGGAAGACCAGCCTGGCCTGCAAGGACCCTCTGCCAGCATCCACCAAATTTTAAAGTCAAGGTCCTGTGACCCGGCAGTTCCTTTTCTGGGAATTTACTCTTCTGAGTAATCACATACGTCTGTGACACAAGAGAACAAGATTTTTAACTCCAAAAACCACCAAGAGGGGAGCCTGGGTGGCTCAGTCGGTTGGGCGTCCGACTTCGGCTCAGGTCACGATCTCGCGGTCCGTGAGTTCGAGCCCCGCGTTGGGCTCTGTGCCGACAGCTCAGAGCCTGGAGCCTGTTTCAGATTCTGTGTCTCCCTCTCTCTCTGACCCTCCCCCGTTCATGCTCTGTCTCTCTCTGTCTCAAAAATAAACGTTTAAAAAAAAATAAAAAATAAAAGTAAAAAAAAAATAAACCACCAAGAGCCTGAATCCCATGGTCCAAAGCAGAACGACCTGGCTCAGCAGACTACGAGCCCTTCACAGGACGGGGCTGAGCCGCCGTCCGAAGGACGACAAACCCCCTAGGCCCACGGAAGAGACAGGAGGGCCCTCACACATTCAGGTAAAAAGGCTGCGGGCGTGTAATGTGAGCCAGTCTCCCCGGGGCTGGTTCTGGGGACGCGGGAGGCCGGGGACACGGGGGGACACAGGGGGCCCCGAGCGGGGAGGACGTGCCGCCGCAGGCCGACCTTTCTGCGACTCGTGCTTCTCCGTCTTGCCCTGGTAGTCGAAGCCCACGGCGCTCTTGTCCACGCGGTCCGCCTGCACACCGTACTTGCCACCAAAGCCACTCGAGTAATCTGAGGGGACAAGACAGGGGTCGGGGACAAAGCCCAACGACAGACTGTTCACTTGTCAACGACTCACGACAACAACATTCCGGAGTTAGGAGTCACCGGGAGATGAGGCACACGTTTGAAAACGCCACCCACGGCCACACACCAGTGAGCAGGGCTCGGCCTACAAGCTTGCGTCCCGGGCAGCGAGGACCCCAAGCCTGTGACGGGCACCTGCTTCCCAGGGCAGAAGCGAGCCGTGTTCTCACTCGGGAAAGTAACCGTCTGGAAGCTACGTGGCTGCGATCCCTTTCCAAAGGGACAGGAAATGTCCGCGCCCTGGCTCATCTGATGACAAGCAAGAGGCAGAAGTCACCAGCTTGCTCGAGACACATCAAGTGCCCTGAGAAGGTGACACGCTTTCGCTGGTAAAAAAGGTTCTAAAAGGCACACCGTAAAGGTCAGCCAACGCCGTGTCAGAGAGCACGCGTGCGCAGTAAAAGTTGAACCATCGTTGATTTAAAGGCTCGCGTTTCCATTGTTGGGGGGACGTTAGCGTTTCACGAAGCGGGCCCCAGAGCCGACCATCCAGGGAACACCGCTCAGAAAGACAGCTTCCGCGGCGGCGACACGGGACCCAGACACCTGGAGAGCACAGTCCTCCCCGGAGGCGACACCGCCTTCCCCAGGGAACCACCTCCGGGGACATCGCCCTCCCCCCACCTCGGCCGCAGGCCTTACCTTTCTGCGAGGCGTGTTTCTCGGTTTTCCCCTGGTATTCAAAGCCCACAGCAGACTGCAATTACCACAAAGAGGGAAACACGTTTTTAGAGGTCTCCAAAACGGTTCATCCGAACCCCGAACACACGTGAAAAGTTCGAAACCACGAACCATGTTAGTTTTCTACCTCCGATTCCCTAAGCCAGGGGCAGGCCTAACACCCAAAGCTCCAGGCGTGGAAATTCGCTGCCACAAAATGTTCAGCAACGCCCAGCAGGCAGTGCGGGCGGACCCGCGGCCGCCCGCAGCCCCCAAAGGGCACGTGGGGCTCGTGGACTTCAGCCCCACGATGCCAGCCCGGGCGACCCCCCGCCGCCACAGGGACGCCTGCTTTTCACGCGGGCCCTTCCAAGAACAACACTAACGTCAGTAGCGAGAACGGGCACGGCGGGGGCATCTGCACACACGGCCCCGGGAGACGGGAATCCCCATGGCCCCATTTTACAGGCAGTTCACGCTGAACCGCGGCAAACGGGCTGTAACGCCTGAGTGCAGATAGACGCTGAACTCCAAAATCCAGCTGCTGTGATATAAAACAGGGTCCAGACGGCCTTTGCCCAGAGACTGAGAGGCTGAGGCCCAGAGGTGCCAGGCGGCACCTGGACGCCGGGCCTCAGCCCTGGATTGGGCGCGCGCGTGGCCCTCTGAACACCGCCGCGTCGGGGACATCCGTGCAGGGAGGGTGGCTAGACGTGGTCCCCAGGGGCACGTTCTTGGGCAGCGGAAGGCTATCCTGGTCTGTCCGATCAGCGGGTGCCAACGTGGGGGATTCGCACAGGAGCCAGGGCGTTCCTGCTCTCACGTCGTAACCTGACCCATCATCTCAGAGCCAGGGATCGGGGGGCTTCTAGAAGCCTGGACGCCCACCCCACAGTCCTGCATCAAGGCGCTATCTTGAGCGGCCCAGAGGACGCCCCGGTCTAGAGGGAGGGGCCCCATCACCCGCGCTCTGGTGCCCCCGACGCCTCACTCACCTGGTCAACTCTGTCCACCTGGACACCAAACTTGCCTCCAAAGCCCCGGACGGAGTCGACCTGGGAGCAGTGCTTGGAGAGCTTCGACTGATACTCGTGGCCGACGGCTGACTGAAACAGGTCACAGAGAGAAGGTGTCCGTGTCAGACACCCCCGTGGCACGGCCCACGGGGAACAGGCCCCCACGTGCGGTCCACACCAGGCCTCCTCCCCGAAACACGCCCGGTGCGCAAGCCGGCAGAGGGGGGGAATCCCTGAAGCCACCCGAGACCCTGCCGGGTGGGGGCTTCTGATGTGACGGGCGCGGGCAAGGGGCCACGAGGCCAGTCCCGTGCAGAGCCCAGCCTGACACCCGGCACCCCCAGATGGCGATACAGTCGCTCGCTCTGCTGAAGCGAGGCACCCGCCTGCCGCGTGGCGCAGGAAAGAGGACCAGAGATACCCGCCGACAGACGGAGACGCAGACTCGCGCTCTCGGGGGCGACACGCGCTCGGCCGCTCTACAGAGCCACCGCGATCGCGACGCCCACCCCGTCCACCCACAGGGTCCCCCACACGGTAAAGTCGGGGCGTCCCGCCACCCTGGCCTCCGCAGGGTCAGCCACCCGGGGCCTCGGCGCCCCACACCGGGCGCTACAGCTGTTGGTGAACAAAGCTTCTGGAACGCAGCCCCCACCGTGCATTTACATATGAGGCCGCCTCTGGGATCCGACCACCGAGTTTGGTAAATGCCAGATGCCCACAGCCCGCGAAGCTGAAAAGACTGACAACCAAGCTCCCGTGCGGCCCCCGACCCCGCCCAGCCTCCCGGCACCAGGCTCTGTCCCCAGCGTGGACGGCCCGGACGCCTGACCGAGTGTCGGCATCTGAACCTTCCTTCTTACGGCCGACGGTCTCACCGCCTGGGACGCGGCGCGGACGGCCCTCCGCCTGGTCTCCCTGGGGCTGCACAGGACGCCTGGGTCAGGAGGAGCCGGGGCGGAGGCGGAACTCGGGGGGCCGTCTCAGCACGGCGCAGGGGAGAGAGTGGCCGAGCTTCACTCCAGGCCTCAGAGCCGGGCCACGCTCTCCCCTCCCCGGCTCCACTCTGATGTCCGTCCTGCCCGGAGACCGGAGGCACACGGACCTCCCAGGGCCTCCAGGCTCCCACTCAAAGGTGCTGACAAAGCCCCCCCAGGGGACCGGGGCCCAGCGGCTGCCACGCCTGCCAGACCACACTCCTCGCACAAACACGTGCCTGCCGGAGCGGGGTTTTGTTCTCCGAGTCTCCGTCACGTTCTCCTCAAATCTTAACCCAGAGATCTCTGGGCTCTT
The DNA here is from genome assembly GCF_028749965.1 of Puma concolor. Classification (NCBI taxonomy): domain Eukaryota; kingdom Metazoa; phylum Chordata; class Mammalia; order Carnivora; family Felidae; genus Puma; species Puma concolor. The sequence continues at coordinate 2,952,277 of NC_141676.1, forward strand.
TCCAACTCAGAGCGGACAAGTTACGGATAACTTGAGTCATGTGTCTTTGGAGTCTCGTTTTTTTGTTTTAAGCTTCTTTACTTATTTTGAGAGAGACGGACGTAGCGCGAGTGGGGGAGGGGCAGAGAGATGGGGAGAGAGAGAATCCCTAGCAGGCTCTGCGCTGTCAGCAGAGAGCCCGACGCGGGGCTCGAACGCACAAACCGCGAGATCGTGACCTGAGCTGAAACCAGGAGCCGGGACTTAAGCGACGAGCCACCCAGGCGTCCACGGAGTCGTGCTTATTTCTGACAACAGGTTGGTCCAATCGTGCCCCCGGGAGCTGCAAGCTAACCTTGCCTACGGGTGCAGTGAGGCACGGAGGGAGGGGCTGCGAGCCCATGGGAGCACCCCCACCGCATTCATTCCTAAGGGGAGCCCCCCCCCCCCCCCACTACACCAGCTGTAGACACCCGAGCGTTTCCCCGAGCCGTCTGGGCACCGTCACTGTCACTCGTGAGACACCGCTGAGCCTGCCCGGTGCCGGGCCAGGCATGAGGTGAGGAGGACAGGTCCCAGCCCCGGAGAGCGTCCACGGAAAGGCGGCGACGTCCAGAGGGAGCGGAGGCCCACAGGGAGAAGGCACGGGGGAAAGGCAGCTGCAGGCAGGCTGGCGGGAAGGAGGGCTCCCCGGGGAAGCTTCGGCGACTAGAAAGGCCAGAGCCCAAGGCGTTGGGAGGACAAGAGCGGCAGAGAAGCCAGAAGTGACAGCCGTGTTATCACTGCCATCTGATAGCTTCATCATTTGCCCCAACGTGCCGCTATTCCAACCCAGACCTGGGGACCCAGACAGACCACGAATTTCTCTCTGCTTTAACTCCCCACAACACCACGGGCACAGGCTTTGTCTGGGGTAGGGAAGGCTTCTACCTGTTTCTCTCCTGTCCTAAGCACGTGGGGCCGGGGGCCGGGGGGGAGGGTTTGTCTGTTCGTACTGCAAAAGGCCACCAGGCTTCTTCTTTAGAACCCGAAGATTATTCTGCTCCCCACCCTGCCTGTCTAGACACCTCCGGGAATGACAGTCACACCAGGAGACGTCCCCGTCTGTTTCCTGCAGCTCACTCTTGGTCCAACCCCAGCTTAGGCAAATCCGGGACCTGGCGTGGGGGGCCCACGGGCCCCCCACGCATCTGCTCTGTGCTAACACCCGCAGCGTGGCACGCGGGGACACAGCGGTGCCATTCCGTGCTCGGCCCAGACACGGACTCCGATCCGGGCAGGTCTCAGATTACAGAAGTTCCAGATCAGCTGACAGTTTCCCTTGTACGCAGAACAGAGGCAGACGGCTGTCGGGTCAGGATGTTACGCTGGTCAACCCGGGAAATTCACGTCTACGGGGAGGTCTGCGGACCGTACGCAGGAACCTCACTTGGGAAACACGTGACCCACCACCCCTACTCCGTATCATCTCGCAGGGGGGTGGTGAGCAGAGCTGATCTGCTCCCGGTCTCTCAGGACAGAGGACGCAAAGTGCCAGCCGAGGCTGATGCGTTCAGTCGACCACGATGATGCCGTGTAGCCGGGTGGCAGAGAAGGCTCGCCTGCTGCCCTCAGGGAGTGCTCTCTCCTGGCCTCACGGGCAGTGACTCTACACAGAGGGCCGGGCCATGCTCCTCCGTGAAGGTCACCGATGCCTGGAGGACAGCAAGGCTCCTGCTGGCTGAAGGCTCGCCCGTGCCGTGAACGAGAGCCCCCCGGTCTGGTTCTGGTCCGCAGACCGGCTCAGGTGAGGCTTGTGGTGAGCCGTGGGCAGCAGGGACGCCGACACCCACGCTCAAGGCAGCCCTGGGCTGCCGTCCTCGCCCCAGAGCCCCTCCCCCCCGACCCAGGCCAGCCGCCACATCACCCACACCCCGGCAACCGTGCGAATCCCAAAAGAGCTTCTAAGACACAGGAGCCCTCGTGAGGAAGGTCGGTCCACAGAGGGCATCTCACCTTCACCGCGCTGACGCAAGGCTTTTAGCCAAGAGGTCTGGGCCCCTACCTCGCCAGCCCCGTCCCCGCCGAGGACCGGCACGCAATGCCATCGCCTACCTTGTCCATGCGGTCCTGCTCCACGCCAAACTTCCCGCCGTAACCGTGAGAGGCTTTTGGTCCCGTTTCAAGCTCCTTCTCCTTCAGGCTCTGGTGTTCTTGAAAAACATTCTCTCTCAACTTGTGTATGCTGGAAGGGGAGGGGAGGGGAGGGGAGGGGAGGGGAGGGGAGGGGAGGGGAGGGGAGGGGAGGGAAGACACAGACACAACTGAGAGGGCGGGCGGCGGGACCGCGTGGCCCCTTTCCTCCACGCCCCCAGTCCCTGCCTTCGCCGGGCTCCGGGCTCCCTTCCTCCGCCAGCCGGCCCATCTGGTCAGCAGAGCTCAGAGTGACGCTTACAGGGAAAAAGGAACTAATCTGTGCTGGGCCAGTGAGTCATCCCAAATCCAAGAGTGGCCGCGCTAAAACGTGAGTTTTTCTCTGATTTCTTACGGAGAAGAGGTTCTCTTTCCTCAGGTAGCGGGATCAGGAGAAGCCCTTTTGCCGGCATCACCTCACGGCACAAGCGGAAACCAAGCCAACGGTCCCGTATCCGAGACCCTGAGACGCTGCTCAAAGACCATGAGACGCAACGTGGAGACCACGTCTCTACTTGAGGTGTTACTGCTTTTACCTATTCCAAGGTGACACGAGAGACTTTCAGAATTTATCATCTAAAGCCACTTTCTACTTTTAACACCGGGGACAGCGAAGCGGATCACAAGATGTGGCGAAGATGTGGCAGGTCAAGAAGCTTCTAGAGCTGCCACCATCAGGGGACCATAAAGTGGCACAAAGGCCACCCCGCAGGGCTGTCCAGGGGTCACCGTGTCCACACATCTGGACAATCCCAGAGTGCACTGAAAAAGCAGACCACGGCCCAGTGCCCTCGGCAGGGTGGGGGGAGATACTGTTCCAACACCTGGAAGGGACACAGGGCGCCCACGACCGTCCCAGGGGCTCACGCGACATCCAGCACGTTTCGAAGCCACGGGAACAGAAACAACGAGGGAGCAACGGTGACTTCACCAGCTCGGGAGTCGGCTCCCAGGGCCTCAACGTCCTCACGTGGCTTCTGTGGAAGGTGTGGGCTCAGCAAGTCAGGGAGGAACCAACACTTGGGTCTAAAATACCCACGCTACAGACTTCACCCTCTTTTGGGGATGATTTCCTGGCTCTGCTTCAGCCAAGAACAGCTTCATTTTCCCGAAAGATACAGGGCCAAGGAAGACAAACCCCGCAGGTGACCCGGACAGATCACAGGGACGGCCCTTCACGGCAGGGACGGAAGGGTACAAGCGGAAGGCGGTGCGGCCTAAATGAAAGTCTGAGCACAGTTTCAAGGCTTTTACCTACACTTCCTGACAAGGAAACACCACCGGAAGGAGCAGGGCCCACTCTCCCGCGGGACAATCCCTCAGCTCTATTTGGGGCCTTTCGGGAGAACACGATGCTCAAAATCCAGCTCCCCGGTACCCCACGGGCAGTGACAAAGCAGGAAAATTAGAGTCGTGGGGGTGGGAGGTTTAAGGCGTAAGGTATTCGAACCCACCGTGTGGGGCAGGAACCCCCCACCTGCAGACCGCGTGGGAGACCACGTCCCTTAGAGATGCTAGAATCGTCAATACAAGAACTGTTTGTGACGGGAGCTTCTCAGCGACCACGTATATGTGCAAACACACGGAGAGAAGCATGGAATCGCGTCTCGTGGGAACCTCAGCTCGCGAGACAGGCCGAGCCGTGCCAGCGTGCGTTCACAGAGAAGCTGTGTCCTCCCCCCCCCCCCCCCCCGACCGGTCTGCATCTTCGCCCTTCAAAAGGCCGATTTCACACCAACATTAAGAGTCTCTTACTTGATGTGCTCCTGGTGCCCAGACCCTTGCACGGTCTTGGCCCCCCATCTCTGCTCCTTCTCACTCACGTCGTTCTGGAAAGAGAAGTCAGTGAGGAGTGAGGCCCACGCGGGCCTGTAAGACACACGGACAACCCGAACGGAAACAGGAAGAAAATCACTTCTGGGAAAAGTGACACAGAGGTAGGCTGGTGACTCATACCACAAAATCGGGGTCGGTCTCCCAGTCATCGGCGCCCCCATCGTCCTGGGGGATGGTCACGGCGTGGCCCGCCGAAGCTTTCCACATCTGAAAGAGCAGGGCCCGGGGTCAGGGAGGCCTGGGAGAACGGCTCTTAGAGGCCAGCCGACAAGCTCTCTGGCCACAGCATGACAGCTCGGAGCTCGGGGGGCTGGGCGGCCGGGCCACCAAATGCCCACCCAAAACCCCGTGCGGGAATGACATCAGACGCAAAAGAAACATCGTGTGAGATTTCTAACACCGCTCTCAAGTGGCATCTAAGACCCATCAGAAACATTCCAGCTTCAACTCAAGTAGGAAAGTGTTCTGGAAAATAAGAAAGTCACGCGTGCATTGACATCATCCATGAAGAATACATCCCTCCAGGGGCGCCTGGGTGGCTCCGTCGGTCAAGCATCCGACTTCGGCTCGGGTCATGATCTCACGGTTCGTCGGTTCGAGCCCCGCGTCGGGCTCTGTGCTGACGGTTCAGAGCCTGGAGCCTGCTTCAGATTGTGAGTCTCCCTCTCTCTCTGCCCCTCCCCTGCTCACACTCTGTCTCTGTCTCTCAATAAATAAATGTTAAAAAAAAAAAAAAAAAAAAAAAAAAAAAAACACATCCCTCCAGGGGCACCTGGGGGGGTTGGGCTCAGTCTGTTAAGCATCCAACTTTGGCTCAGGTCACAATCTTGCCGTTCATGAGTTCTAGCCCCATGTCGGGCTCTGTGCTGTTGGCGCAAAACCCGCTTCGGATCCTGTCTCCCTCTTTCTCCGCCCCTCCCCCGTTCTCGCTCACGTTCTCTCTCTCTCTCTCATGGGCTGTTCCCTCCTCCTCCAGCACGTCAGCGCCGGAAGGGGCCATCTGGCACAGAGACCAGGGACAGCGGCCTCACACCTGAACAAGACAAGACTTTTACCGACTGCGAAGGTAAAATCGAACTTTTAAGGATTTCAAGAGAAACCTATGTGTGCGAACAGGCTAGTTTTCCACACAAGTACTGGTAAAATTTCACCTCGGCCAGGAAGCAACTGAAACACTGTTTTAAGTTGATCACCCAGGAGTTCCAGCCACGTGTCTGAACCGGGGACACCCAGTGGGCGCTTTGTGGGGTGCCACACGGGTGCTCCTGTGGCTTGAATCCAGCCACAACGAAAGCCCGTCTGGACCCGCCCCCTCCAGCTCTACTGGGTCTCAAGTCCAAATCCGGGTGGCAGCGAGGGGCAAATCGGGGCACAGCTCTCACATCCCCAGATGCGACTCCTGTCACTGTCTCCTGAACAGGCAACAGTTTGCTAGCAGGTAAGGCAGGATCCACACTGTCCCCTCAAGGCCACCTCAAACCTCGCTCCCTTCTGTCTAGGTGTCGCAAAGCCCGGCAACAACTTCCCAGATGTAATCTGCTGTTGACACGAAGTAGAAAAAAAAAATTTTTTTTAATGTTTATTTGTTTTTGTGAGACAGAGAGAGACACAGTGCGAGTGGGGGAGGGGCAGAGAGAGGGAGACACAGAATCTGAAGCAGGCACCAGGCTCTGAGCCATCAGCACAGAGCCTGATGCGGGGCTCGAACCCACGAACCATGAGATCATGACCCGAGCCGAAGTCGGACGCTTAACCGACTGAGGCACCCAGGTGCCCCTGTTGACACGATTTTAGACAGCAAACAGACTCAACTCTCAGCCCGGGAGGGGCAAACCAGACTATGGTCCTGGGGCGCCCATTCACAAAGGAAAGAATGGATGACCGAAAGTCACGATATTTGCCCCCAGTCTCTTCGTCTCCAGTCAAGTGTGCCCCGTGGCCCCGAGCTGGAAAGAGGCCACCAACTGCAGGACTTCAGCTGCCTGCAGTTCGGGCCAGAGGAGACAGTCACATGAAAGGACAGGGTCTCTGGGGAGGGCCGGTGAGGCCAACTCTCCCCAGAAGGTGAAGGCGAAAGAGATCTCTGCCCGTTGTTCTAGACTCATCAGGAAAACACAGCAGGGCCCCACCTTCCCTGGTCCTTCTGGAAGCCAGCTTCATCAGAGGGCAGAGAGAGCACCTGTGCCTGCCTCCTCACATCCTGCCTGGGAGCCGCGCCCACCGTCCACCTGCTTCCTGCTCCCCAGCTCGAGCTCTCTTTCGAAACCACAGGCCACACTGGAAACTGGGCGTGACTTCTTAAAAGTCATTGACTCGTTTATTCGCAAGTAATCTCTACACCCAACATGGGGCTCGAACTCAGGACACGGTGACCCCAAGGTCAAGAGTCACGTGCTGTTCCAACAGAGCCAGCCAGGCACCCTCCTGACTTTACTTTTTATGTAAACAACAAAATATCCTCCCAGCAAATTACTGTCCCGACAGACCCAAAGGGAATCCCCTTCCCCTTCCTGGCTCAGGGACTCACCCCGGTGGCCCCGAGGGAGAGGACACAATGGCGACAAGGCACAGACCTTTCTTCCCGCCCCAAGGTGAAAGGCTGCTCACAGGTCCCTGTCTGAAACGCGGTGATCCGATGAGGAAATCCCAGGCATCTGGAGCGATTCCGTCTGTAACACGATGAAGAAGAAAAGCTCAGGAGGGCGTCTGCCGCCAGGCTCTCTGGGCAAGTCGTCACGCGTGCAGAGCCTCTCAGGAATCCATGACCTCCTCCCGCACGTCACACGGCTTTGGGAAGAAATCTGAGAGGAGGGAGGGAGGGAGCGCACTCTACTAACCAAAAAGCTCAACCGGTCTCCGGACACATTGAGAAAATACAGAAAACAACAAGTCTCCAAAGATTTATAGCTGCCTAAAGTTTTCCCTTCGTGCAAACAGAAATTATTGCTGCAGACTGCCAGCATACATCTTCTGTCGGCCTTCTAAACAACGACATTGCTGGGGCGCCTGGGTGGCTCAGTCGGTCGAGCACCCAACTTCAGCTCAGGTCACGATCTCACGGTCCGTGAGTTCGAGCCCCGCGTCAGGCTCTGGGCTGATGGCTGAGAGCCTGGAGCCTGCTTCCGATTCTGTGTCTCCCTCTCTCTCTGCCCCTCCCCCGTTCATGCTCTGTCTCTGTCTCAAAAATAAACGTTAAAAAAAAAATTAAAAAAAAAACGACATTGTTAAAAGTAATAAAATCTATTACCGTGAGTTAACACACACACACACACACACACACACACACACACACACACACACACACAGAGGGCCACCTGGGTGGCTCAGTCCGTTTAAGCATCCGACTTTGGCTCAGGTCATGATCTCAAGGTTCGTGGGTTTGAGCCCCGCGTGGGGCTGTATGCTGACAACCCGGAGCCTGGAGCCTGCTTCGGATTCTGTGTCTCCCTCTCGCTCTGCCCCTCCCCTGCTCACACCCTGTCTCCCTCTCTCAAAAATAAATAAACATTGGGGCGCCTGGGTGGCGCAGTCGGTTAAGCGTCCGACTTCAACCAGGTCACGATCTCACGGTCCGTGAGTTCGAGCCCCGCGTCGGGCTCTGGGCTGATGGCTCAGAGCCTGGAGCCTGTTTCCGATTCTGTGACTCCCTCTCTCTCTGCCCCTTGCCCGTTCATGCTCTGTCTCTCTCTGTCCCAAAAATAAATAAACGTTGAAAAAATAAATAAATAAACATTAACAAATAAATAAGCTAAGAAAACCTCTCTGAAAGGGACCGTGATGTGGCCGGGAGACACACGGCACGGGGACTGCTGTCTGGATGAGAAGCGGGGTGACTCAGGAGCAAGGGAGAAGCCGGCTGCACTTCTAATGAACGGTTACGGTTACTGCACAGAGATCAAGACTCCAATTAGTCAAGCCACCGACTCCCCACCGACTCCCGAAAACGATACGGCAGCCTCGACAGGCACCGCACGGTTGGACGTTACGGAGCAGAGGAAGAAAGTCCCCTCGTTCCCTAGAAACAAGCCAGTCCCGAGCAGGCGCCGCTTACACCCGCGAGCAGCTCCATCACAGACCAGGAGCCACAGCGGCGGTGCCCCGCCAGCCTTCCTCATGCTCCATTTCCTACTGAGTTCCTGACCCTACGATTCACGCCCGCCTTCTCCTCAGTCCCCTCTGGACACCCTAACTTCTGCAGGCTGCTCCGCACACGCCAGGTACCGAAGTTGTTATCGTCATCAGCAAACATCTAGAAACATCCACACAAGAGCAGCTAGTGATAGCCTCGCATCTACAACAAATTAGTACCCCCTCCAAATTCCAAATTAAAAACAATTTTTTTAAAAAACATCGCAAGGATAACTAAAAATGTAAAAGCCTGCATATTTTTTTGCACCCAAACATAATGCCTTTGGCCCCCTACCTCACACCGTACACAAAAACCGGCCAAAGATCTAAAATTTAAGCGTAAGCTATTAAGCTCTTACAAGGAAACACAGGAATAGATTTTCATAACCTCCAATTTGGCAACAGTTCTTAGCACGAAGAAGACGAAATGTGAAACTGTGCTTCAGAAGCCGCCATCAAGAGCGTGAGGACAATTCACGGAACAGGGGAAACTGTTCCCTAGTCCCATGTCCAAAACAAGTCAGGAATTCCTGCAACTGCATTAATATAAAGGACACTTAACCACACTGCCAAACGGGGAAGGACCTGAATAGACGTCTCCCCAGAGATATGAGAGCTACTCACATAAGCTACTAGCTACTAAGCTCACAAAAGACACCCGGGATGGTGAACCGTCAAGGAAGCGCAACTCGAGACACAGCAGATACCGAGCCTCCCATTCCAGGATGGCTGAAACCAAAGACACAGCCAATAACAACTTGGAGGGGGGTGTGAAGAAATCGGAACTGCCTCACCCCACGGGTGGGAATGCAAAGCGAGGCACCGTGTGGCAGGTCCTCAGAAGCTTAAACACAGTTACCAAATGACCCAGGGGTTCCAACCCCCAGAGACGGACGCGAGAGAAACGACAACTTCCGTCCGCACAGCAGCCTGCACGGAACGCGCACGGTATCCTTCACGACAGCCCCAAAGCAAACACGATGCCAACGCCCGTGTTACGTAACCGGCCCACGTGAGCCACTAGTAGGAGGGAATAGGATCTGGCAAGAAACGGGAGTGAAGGCCGGATGCCCCGCGACACGATGACGTGAAAACACACGAAGCAAAGCAGCCAGATGGCGAAAGACCGTGTATTACACAGTCCCGTGTACGTGCAATGTCCAGAGCTACCAAGTCTATGGAGACGAAAAGTACATGGGTGGTTGCTGGCCCTGGAGGGAGGGTAACAGGGATTCTTCGTGAGGTGCCAGAATTACCCTAAAACTCATCGTGGCGACCGATGGCTGCTCAACTCTGTGACTAGACTAGAAAACTATTTAATGGAACCTTTAAAAAAACTTCTTTTAATGTTTATTGCACGTTTGAGACAGAGAGAGACAGAGCACGAGCAAGGGAGGGGCAGAGAGAGAGGGAGACACAGAATCCAAAGCAGGCTCCAGGCTCCGGGCTGTCAGCACAGAGCCCGACGCGGGGCTCGGACTCCTCAACCGGGAGATCACGACCTGAGCCGAAGTCGGACACCCAACCGACTGGGCCACCCGGTCGCCCCTTAATCGAACCCTTTAAATGAGTGAACCACACGGTATGTGAATTATATCTCAATGAAACGGTCACCCAGAAACACTGTTCGCTGTTCACCATGAACAGACCTTCCTTGCAAACGTCACACGTGCCCACCGACAGCACACCAGCATGAACTCAGCTCGCGCTGCCACACAGAGTGGCAAACTCTACAGGACAAAGTTTCAGATGATGGGACAGAATTCACTTTGCAGCAACCTCGCTACCTTCGCTGGGGCAGAGGGGCAGAGAGCGAGAAGGCATCTGAGCAGCCAACACAGGGGTCTCGGACGCCCGCGCCCCGCCAGAGGAACGCCCCGGGGGGGTCTGGGCCTGTGTGCCCTCCTCTGCTCAGAGCGCCCGCGTGCACACCCACAAGGTGAAGGCCAGGGACTGTGACCCAGTCCACCCGTGGCTGGCACAGTGCAACGCAGGGCAGGGCCCGGAAGACTCGCGCGCTCAACCACACCCTTTCTGAGCACCTTACCTGTGCTGCACGGCACCCACCAAAGTCTGAATCACCAAACGCACGCACTTAATTAAAAGTGTTCTAAAGATGAGCCCATCCAAATGCTTCCACTGGAAGGCAAGGGCTGTAGTGACTGGGAGACCTAGGGTCAAACCGGAGTCGGCATCCCCCTCCCCCTTTATTCCTGGGTCCGGAAGTGACCTTCAGGACGCTTCCCGCTCCTTCGGGATCTGGGACTGCTTTTCCGAGAGAGCCAGAGAGACACCGGGGCAGTGACTCACCAGGCGGTCAGAGGGGGCAGGACAGGAGGGGCCTGCCCGACAGCCCCGGGCTGGCCGGGCCTGCTGGGCGGAACCCCGCGGCCAGAACCCAGGGGGTTAATCCCTGAAGGAGCGCGGCGCCCGCAGGGCGGGCCGGGGAGGGGAGGCCTCCAGGACTGCGCTCAGCGGAAAATGGCATTCCTCCCCGAGAGGCCCCACAAGGCCACGGATTCCAGCCCGAGGAAGCCCGGTCCCCTCTCCCCCCCGCCCCTCCAGCGGGCGGATCGCGCGCCCGTAACGTGCAAGCGATGGAAACAGAACACGCAGAAAGCCCCAAAGCACCTTTCCGGTGACTTCCAACATACCCAGAGGAGGGGCCGCCCCAAATTTAGAGCCTCGCAACTTGCCGCAGGGGCGCACGTCGCCGCACTCCCACTGACCTGATTGCACAACCTCGCGGAAGGCGCGGGCTGCGGGAGGACCCCGACCCCTCGGATCCGCCCCTCCCCTGCCCCCGCGACCCCGGCCGCTCCCCGCCGGATTCTCGCCTCTGGGACCCCGCCCCGCCGACCCCGGCCCCCTCCCCGCCCGTCCCGGGCCCCCCCCCCCGTCCCCCCGACCCCGTTCCTCCCCCACAGGGCCCCTCTCCCACCCCACCTCGCCCAGACCCCCCGGCCCCTCCCCCTCGGGCCTCCCCCCTCCCCTACAGCGCCGAGGCCCCCCACCCCCGTCGCACCCGCCCGGCCCCCGTCCGCTCCGCAGCCCCGACCCCACACCTCAGCCGCCCGCCCGGCCCGGGGACGCCTCGCCCGAGCTCCCCCCGCGCCCGAAACCGCGAGCGGAAGAGCGGCGAGACCGCAGCGACCGCCGCTTCCTTCCCGTTCCGGGGCTGGCGGCGCCCGAAGGACGAGGCAGAGAAGCCGGCCGCCCCCCCCTTCCCTCCCCACCCGGAGGAGGCCGCGCTCGCTCACCGCCGCCTGGGGTCCGTCCGGGCCCGCTCGGTCCCGGCCCCGCCGCGCCCGCTGCTCCCGGCGCCCGGCTCCGCTTCCGGTTCCGCGGCGGGGAGGCGGGGCTGCATCCGGGTCCCGGCAAGGCCCCGCCCCGCGCCCCCGCGGTCCACCGCCGCGGACCCCACGGCCGGGAGCGGCCTCCCGCGCCCACGTGGCCCGGGCCGCGCCCTCCGCCGGCGCCGACGCGAGCTCCGCCCGGGTGCTGGCCGCCCGACAGGCCTGAAGTGCACTCGGCCGGGAGGAAGTGCCGCGGGGCGCCCGCTCGGACTGTGATCGGGTGAGGATTCCAGGTCTCCCGGCCCGGGGGGAAGGAACGTGCGAAGGAGCACGCTCATCATCCCCCGCCCTCCCCGTCCGACCATCCGTCCCTCCACCCACCCTCCGTTCACCCACTCACCCAGCCGTCCGCCCTTCATCCATCTACCCATCCATCCTTCCATCCACCCATCCATCAGACAGCTATGATCTGTCCGTCCACGCACCATTTCTTCGCCCCTCCACCCGCCCATCCTTAGTGGGTCACCTGATCTTCCACCGACCCACCCTCCTGTGCATCCAGAGAAGGCCACAGATGTATCAAGAGAAGTTCGGCAGATTAAACATGGACCTGGGCCGCAGGGTCCTTCAGCCTAGAAAGGAAGTCAGGCATAATCACGCAGATACATAACTAAGAAACAGAATAAATGCTATAAAGAAGGCAAAGGTGTTGTGAAATCGTTTTGGAGAAAAGGTGGGACCTGGACTCACCCAGGAGATCAGAGAAGGAGTCTTTGAGCAATTAACATTTGTGCCAAGATCTGAAGGCCAAGTAGAAGGAAGGAGGGTAGAATTTTCCAGGTAGCGAAAACAGCATGTGCAAAGGCCCTGAGGCAGAGGAACTGAAGAAAGTTCAGTGTAGCAGAAGCATGGTGATGAAGCAGGACAGTGGGGGAAGACGGACCCAGGTCATGCAGAGGCTGGCAGGGCACACAAGGACCTTGATCTTGATTCTAAAATAAATGGGAAGTCCTTAAAGTTAAGCATAGACGAGACATCATAAAGTTTGAATCGTAATGAGATCCCTCTGGCTGCAGTGTGGGGAATGGATGGGAAGAGGGCCAGGAAGGAGCGTAGTACAGCCAGTTCAGGCAAACGGGTGGTGGCAGGTAAGATGGAGAAAAGGCAGTAGATACAAGAGACATTTAGGAAGTTAAATTCTCTTGGGGCGCCTGAGGGGCTCAGTCGGTTGAGCCTCCGACTTCGGCTCAGGTCATGGTCTAACAACCCGTGAGTTGGAGCCCCACGTCGGGCTCTGTGCTGACGGCTCAGAGCCTGGAGCCTGCTTCGGATTCTGTGTCTCTCTCTCTCTGCCCCATCCCCACTCATGCTCTGTCTCTCTCTGTCTTGAAAATAAAATAAAAACATTAAAAAAAAATTTTTTTTTTGAAGTACAAGTGGTTTTTTTAAGTTTTTATTCAGATTCTAATTAACATTCAGTGCAATATCAGTTTCAGGTGTGCAATATAGCGATTCCTCGCCTACAGAGAACACCGAGTGCTCATCACAAGTACCCCCCCTGAATCTCCCCCTACCCGTTTAGCCCATCTCTGACCCACCTCCCTCCATCAACCCTCAAGTTTGTTCCCTAGAGTTAAACGTCTGTTTCTTGGCTTTCTCTCTCTCCGCCCCCTTTGCTCATTTGTTTCTTAAATTCCACATGAGTGAAATCATACGGTATTTGTCTTTCTTTGCCTTATTTCGCTTAGCATAATACGCTCTAGTTCCATCCACGTTGTTGGAAATGGCAGGATTTCATTCTTTCTGATGACTGAATAATATTCCGCTGTATATACACCGCATCTTTATTCATTCATCAGTCGATGGACACCTGGGCTGCTTCCGTATCTTGGCCGTTGTATATAGCGCTGCAATAAACAGAAGGATGCATGCATCCCTTCGAATTAGTGTTTTTGTACTTTTTGGGTCAATACCCACTAACGTGATTGCTAGACTGTAGGGTAGCTTTATCTTTTTTTATTTATTTTTGAGAGAGAGAGAAAGAGAGCGTGAGCAGGGAAAGGCAGAGAGAGAGGGAGACAGAATCGGAAGCAGGCTCCAGACTCCGAGCCATCAGCACAGAGCCCGACGTGGGGCCTGAACTCACGAGCCACAAGATCATGACCTGAGCCGAAGCCGGACTCTCAACCAACTGAGCCACCCAGGCGCCCCGGGTAGTTCTATTTTTTTTAACTCTCTGAGGAACCTCCACACTGTTTTCCAGAATGGCTGGCTGCGTTGGTTTGCATTCCCACCCGCACCTGCTGTTTCTTGTGTTGTTGAGTTTAGCCACTGTGACAGGTGTGAGGTGACATCTCATTGTGGTTTTGCTTTGTCTTTCCCTGACAATGAGCGATGCTGAGCATCTTCTCATGTGTCCGTTGGCCATCTGTTTTGTCTTCTTTGGAGAAGTGCCTGGCCAAGTCTTCCGCACATTTTGTAACTGGGTTATTTGTTTTTTGGGTGTTGAGTTTTACAAGTTTTTCGTGTATTTTAGATACTCTCTATGAGATGTGTCATTTGCAAATATCTTCTGTAGGCTGCCTTTTCGTTTTGTTGATTGTTTCCTTTTGCTGTGCAGAAGCTTTTTATCTTGAGGAAGTCCCAATATATTGTTGCTGTAATCCCGTAGTTTTTAGTATAGTCACAGGCTGATAACGACCGTGACCACAAGAGAATTTTAGGACATTGGCTTTTTGTTGTTAATTTTTTTTTTAACATTTATTTTTGAGAGGCACGCCGGGGAGGGGCAGAGGGAGAGGGGGACACAGAACCGGAAGCAGGCTCCAGGCTCCGAGCTGTCAGCACAGAGCCCGATGTGGGGCTCGAACCCACCAACTGCGAGATCATGACCTGAGCCCAACCAACTGAGCCACCCAGGCACCCTGGACGTTCTCACCCCCAACAAAACCCAGCTCATGAGCAGTCACTCCCACTCCCTCCCCGCCCCCCAAAAGCTGCTACGTCCTCTCAGCAAGGCGAGTGTCCTTGCTTCCACTTTTCCGACGAGGACAACCCAGGCTTCCTGGAGATTTTGCGGCAGGAGGGCGGCATGAGCCTTTGTGATGCCCAATGAGGGCTCTGGCTGCTGGGTGGAGAACCGAGCAAGCCTCCGGGAGACTCCCGGGTGAAAAGAGGCGACCGCTGCCCCCTCTGACGCAGGGCTCCTGTCCTGCAGGAGGCAGGGACTGGCTGGCTCCATGGCAACTGCAGACACAACACACGTTTGCAAAGCACAGACGTACAACAGCCACGCTCAAAACTGAGTTGAGCGTCTCCGCGGACCAGAAACGAAGAGAAGTGCAAAGTGCTGGGGGGGGGGGGCCAAGGCCGCGTGCCTGATGGGCCTGAGCCACCCCCCTCCCCGCCCCGTCTGTACAAGAAGACTGGAAAGGTCACTGCAGCCGGGCATGGGGAAGCACCCGGTATCTGCATCACCAAGAAGGCCCAATGCCTCCGAGGGTGTGGCAGAGACTGGAGCTGTGACGCCCCCCCCCCCCCATGCCCTTCTTCCTTACCAATCGGGCATGTGTCGCTACAGGATGGCTCTTGGCTTCACTCGGACATGGGTGCGGAGCGGCGGGTTCTGGGCCCGGCCCCTGGAAACCCCCGTGGACCCCCCACGCTATGGGATGGTGTGGCAGCAGAGGGGGTCACTTTCCTCTGGCTGCTGTGACAAATTAGGACAAATGTAGCCGCTCAAAAAATCCCCAAAACACAACCACCCCACTTTGTTCTCCTAGAGTTCTGGGGTCCAGAGGTCTGACGGCAGGGTCATTGGGCCAAAGCCAAGGTGCCGCCCGCAACGGTCTTTCGGGACACCCGAGGCAACAACCTGCTTGTGGCCCTTCTCCCTCCCGAACGTAGCTGGCAGTCCTCGCCTCACTCACACCTAAGCCTCTGTTGTCACATGTACTTCCTCCTTGTAGTGAAATCTCTCGCGGCCTCCCTAGTCTAGGGACACCTGTGATGACAGGGCCCACTCGGACAGTGCAGGGCTGTGGCAGCTGAAGCAGACGGGCCGCTGGAGCCCCGAGTGGAGCTCCCACGTCCACGCCTCTTTGCAGCCTGACCGTCCTGGTCCCTCCGGGTCGCCGTCACAGAAAAGCACCGAAGAGGCGGCTTACGGGCCACAGAAACATATTTCTCACAGTTCTAGCGGCCCGAAGTCCAAGATCGAGGTGCCAGCAGACTGGTGTCCGAGGAGAGCCGGCCATTCGCAGATGGCCACCTTCCTGCCGTGTCCTCACGTGGCAGAAGGGGCAAGGGAGCCCTCCGGGGTCCCTTCTACAAGAGCCCTGGCAAGAGGTCTCCACCCGCGGGACCTAAGCACCTCCCAGAGGGCCTGCCACCGAGTATTATCACGTTGGGCACGAGGTTCAACATAGGAATTTGGGGACACACACACACACACACACACCTCACAGCGGTGACATTGCTGTGCCTCCTGTCCAGAGGCAGATGGGGTCTATTCCCGCAACCTCTGAAATCGTGGCTGGCCTTGTGACTTGTTCTGACCAACAAAACGTGGCAGAAAGGGCAAGGGAGCCCTCCGGGGTCCCTTCTACAAGAGCCCTGGCAAGAGGTCTCCACCCGCGGGACCTAAGCACCTCCCAGAGGGCCTGCCACCGAGTATTATCATGTTGGGCACGAGGTTCAACATAGGAATTTGGGGACACACACACACACACACCTCACAGCGGTGACATTGCTGTGCCTCCTGTCCAGAGGCAGATGGGGTCTATTCCCGCAACCTCTGAAATCGTGGCTGGCCTTGTGACTTGTTCTGACCAACAAAACGTGGCAGAAAGGGCAAGGGAGCCCTCCGGGGTCCCTTCTACAAGAGCCCTGGCAAGAGGTCTCCACCCGCGGGACCTAAGCACCTCCCAGAGGGCCTGCCACCGAGTATTATCATGTTGGGCACGAGGTTCAACATAGGAATTTGGGGACACACACACACACACACCTCACAGCAGTGACATTGCTGTGCTTCCTGTCCAGAGGCAGATGGGGTCTATTCCCGCAACCTCTGAAATCGTGGCTGGCCTTGTGACTTGTTCTGACCAACATAATGTGGCAGAAATGACACTGCGTGAGTTCTACATACACCGTTAAGGGGTCCAGCCCTCGGAACACCTTAGGTTCTGATCTTGGGCTCCCGGAACCTGAGGCCACGTCGCGGAGTGTGGGAGAGCGGCAAGAGCGGGAACTCAGGCGCCCCAGCCTGCAGTCGGCACTCGGGGCCGGTGACCGCCACCACGTGGGGATCCGGCGAATCCAGGAAGATCTGGCAGAAGAGCCACCCCGACTGGCAATCCACCAAATCGGGACAAACGAGGGATCATTGCTGGTTACTACCACTGAGTTTGGGGGTGGATTTTCACACAGCAGATGAGAAAGCAGAGCAGATGGTGATTCTTCAGTGGATTATGAAATCAGATTCCGGGGGGGGGGGAAAGGCAGGGTGCAAAATAGAAGGCAGCAGAAGAGAAAACGTAACCGTTCGTGCGTCCACAGGAGTTGCGATTATCTGCTGCTGTGTGAGAAACCACCCCAAAGTTAACAGTAAACGGCCATTTGATGATGCTGCGGTTCCGTGGAGGGGACGTTGGGGCAGGGCACGGGGCAACGGCTCATTTTTGTTTCCAGGGGAGCCCCAGCTTCGGTGGCTCAAATGGTTGGCCACGGCTGGGATGAAATGACTGGGGCCATGTGGCTGGGGCTTTGGTTCGGACTCTTGGGGAGAGATTCTCATTTCATCTCCCCATCCTGTCTTTGGGGATCAGAGGTCCAGTGTGGCTTCCTCAGATGCTGGGCACATACAACAGGTACTCGGACTTCTTACTTAGGGACTGTTTTATTTTTTCTTTTTAATTAAATAATTTGCAGGAGAGAGAGAGAGAGAGAGAGAGAGAGAGAGAGAGAGAGAGAGAGAATCCCAAGCAGGCTCCACACTGTCAGCTCAGAGGCGGACACGGGGCTTGAACTCACAAACCGTGAGACCATGACCCGAGCCAAAACCAAGAGCTGGATGCTTAACCGACTGAGCCCCCCAGGCACCTCTGGGGGCTGGTTTCTGTCGGGCTCCTGATGGCCTCAGTTCAGCGGTCCCTGAGCATCACATCTACATACCCATTTGGTCAACTCCGTCACTGAGGCTGGCCCAGGCTCAAGGGGAGGCCTTAGACTCCACCCTCTCAACGGGAGTTGTAGGGAAGCACCTGCCGCCCATCGTGACTGTGACGTCATCATATGCCGCGTTTCAGCAAGTCTAAGACGTCACCACTTGCAGGACGTGTCCTGAGGTCACACGAATCAAAATGTGTAAAGCAGGGTCAAGATGGAATCGTGATGTGTAGCATGTGTGTGATGACTTGTGGCAGGAGATGTGTCTCCGCTGCCGGGTGCGGCTCAGAGTTCGAACCCGGGCTACGTTACGTTCCAAAGTGAGGGCCAGGGAGCAGTCCGTCCAGGCTGAGACCGTCTATTGCACGGAGGGGATCCCTAAACAACTACTAACGTTTTCCATTCTAGAAACTTCTGCACAAATACCAAAGGAGGATAGACAGTAAACCCTCGTGAATCCACCACCCAGCTTCCACCAGTATCAACCCACACGGTCAGTTAATGTTTGACGCATACCCCGACCTAACCCAGGGCATAGAAGTCGCAGAGGTTGGGTTAGTTCATGTGTAAATACCGGGCCATACGGTGGCACCGCGAGCCCTTTCTGTTGTAGTCCTAGCAATCCATGCGGCTGAGCAATAAATAATGCTTTATTGCCTCGATGCCACGAGATAAATCTGAGATGGATGGGCCGGGGCCCTCACTGAGCACACAGGAGCTGGTAGGGAAGCAAGGGGAGGAAATGGAAAGATCAGGAGCACACGGGGTAGGGAGGGGAGGAAGAACCAGAGCGGGGCAGCCACGGTTGGTTTCCCCGGAAATAGTGTGCATGCTGTGACTGTGAGCAAAAAATTAAAAACAGGGAGGCACCGGGAGGGCTCAGTCACTTGAGCTCTGACTTCCGCCCAGGTCATGATCTCACGGTCCGTGAGTTCGAGCCCCGCGTCGGGCTCTGTGCCGACAGCTCGGAGCCTGGAGCCTGCTTCGGATTCTGCGTCTCCCTCTCTCTCTGCCCCTCCCCCACTCACACACACTCTCTCTCTCTCTCAAAAGTAAATAAACATTAACAAAAATAAAATAAATAAAAAAAAGAGGGGCACCCAGGTGGCTCAGTTGGTAGACCGTGCAAGTCTTGATCTAAGGGTCATGGGTTTGAGCCCCACGTTGAGGGCAGAGATTACTTAAAATCTTTAAAACTAAATAGAAATTAGGGTCACCTGGGTGGCTCAGTCGGTTTAGCACCTGACTCTTATTCCAACTCATGTCATGATCTCACAGTTCATGAGATCGAGCCCCACGTGGGTTCCGTGCTGACAGTGTAGACTCTGCTTGGGATTTTCACTCCCGCTCTCTCTCCCCCCCTCTCCTCCACTCTCTCTCTAAATAAATAAACTTTAAAAAAAGTTAAATTAACATAAAAATTAAAAAGGAAATAAGGTGTTGGAGACTAACACGTCTTCAGCCCTCTAGTTGTGCAATGTCACAATCCCTTAGTCACCACGATCATCAAAATTAAAAAGTTTTTTATTTAGTTTTTTAATTTTTTTTTTGACAGCACATGCGTGAGTGGCGGAGGGGAGAGGGAGAGAATCCCAAGCAGGCTCCGGGCCGTTAGCGCAGAGCCCCATGTGGGGCTCAAACACACAAACTGTGAGATCACGACCTGAGCTGAGATCAAGAGTTGGACGCTCAAAGGACTGCGCCTCCCAGGCGCACCTACTTAAAAGATTTTAAATCCATTTACATTACCTTTAAAAAATCTTTAAAAATTTTTTTAAAGTTTTTTTATTTTTGAGACAGAGAGAGACAGAGCATGAGCGGAGGGGGGGTATCGAGAGAGGGAGACACAGAATCCGAAGCAGGTTCCAACACAGAGCTGTGGGCACAGAGCCCGACACGGGCTCGAACCCACGAACCGTGAGATCGTGACCTGAGCCGAAGTCGGACACTTAACCGACTGAGCCACCCAGGCGCCCCAAGGACGAACGTTCCTACAAGAGGCGGCAGGTGAGGCACACGGAGAGGGGGCGCGGCACCCAAGCTGGGCAAGGACGGAGCCTCCCCGCCCCCCACCCCCCCCCCCCCCCCGTTCCTGCCCAGGCCCCGGGAGGTGCAGACACAGTGCCGGGACTGCGAAAGGTGCAGCAGGGCGACAGGGACGAGAAACAGCAGAACCCGGGCCACTCGTTCCCACCGAGGAGTCAAGCGACGGGAAGGCGAGAGAGAGGGGAGCGTCTGAGATCTGGAGAAACCCACCCAGCGAAGCCTCCGCGTCAGGAAGGCGGCACCAACCGCCCTTGCGCATGCGCCTGCTGCCCCTCTGCAGAGGCCGGGGGGGGGGGGGGAGGAGGCGGGGGGGCCAGACCCCGGGGGGGGGGCCAGACCCCTCTGCCTCCCGCGGAGGCACCCGTCCGGGCGGCGGCAGGACCCCGCTGGCAAAAGGCGAGGGGGAGCGCGGGAGGCCACGATTACCTTCAGAACGCGGGTCGGGAGACCCGAGACAGGACCTTAAGGGCAGCAGTGATGAGGGTAGAGGGGCCTCAAGGAGGAGCGTGTGGCCGTGGGAGGAGTCAAGAGTCTTCCCTGGGACCCTGCGGGACTGCAGCTCGGCCCGGGGAACGTTTAGTGGCGGGGTTGGGGAGGTTGGGGAGGTTGGGGAGGTTGGGGGGGGCGGGGCACAGCCAAGTATGGCCAACGCGTGTTCTCAGGCAAAAGTAAACTTAGCAAAACACTAAGTTTTACTAAAACACCCGCAACTTAATGAACCCTGGTGAATTGGGCTGTTGCCAGAAACTTTCAGATGCCCAAGGCTTGCCCAGATTTGATGGGGAAAAACGGAATGTTGGATGTAAAAAGCCAGGAAGCACTCCGCGGTTTCAAATCTCACACTTAACGGGGCGCCTGGGTGGCTCAGTCGGTTAAGCGTCCGACTTCGGCTCAGGTCATGATCTCGCGGTCCGTGAGTTCGAGCCCCGCGTCGGGCTCTGTGCTGCCAGCTCGGAGGCTGGAGCCTGCTTCCGATTCTGTGTCTCCCTCTCTCTCTGACCCTCCCCCCATTCATGATGTCTCTCTCTGTCTCAAAAATAAATAAAAAAACAATAAAAAAAAAATCTCACACTTCACACTAACGACTAGGAGGAAATGCAGAAAATAAAGATCAGCCAGCACAGGTTCTGAACAGGAAGACACAGAGTGACCTACCTATGCCCTGAGGGACCGGAGACCGAAAGTATGACCCCACATGAAGAAAACACGCGGCCTTCACGGGAGTAGCCGGTCGGCCCTGGCAGGAGACACAGAACAGGAAGGTGAGAACCGAGCCATCCAGCAGTGCCCACCCCCCACGGCCCACGGCCCAGGGCGTCCATCCCCGGACCGGATGGCCATACGCTCTACGCGGCACAGAGGGAGGGAACCGTCCGGTCACCTGAGCCATCGGGGAGCTTGTGCCAGAGCCGCCCGAGGTGGCCTCGTGAGGGCTGCCAACCCCAGTGCAGGCGGACCCTCCCCTCTGCCACGCCGACTGGTATGGGACTCAGGACTGGGTCTGAGCTACGGGAGAAGCAGCCCGGCAGGTTCCCAGGGGCTGAGATGATGGGGAAGGACGCGGCCCTGGGCACCGTCTTGTGACCTTGGGAGGACAGCAGCAGGAGAGGAAAGCCCACACGGAGGATGGAAGCGGAGCGGAGACAGGGTGGAAGGCGTGCGTGTGCCCACGGATGCACGCACGCGCACACACACCGCTGCCTCCTGTCGGCCCGGAGGAGGGGCGGCCTCAGCCGGCCCTGTCCGTGGACCAGTCCCCTGGCCCTGCTGGCCTATCGCCTGGGCCCCCAGCTGCACGGATCTTCCGGGGCCGCTTCCTCTGGGGCACGGACACCCGGCCCTCCTCCGGAGGACACCCCCATCCTGTACGTCCACCTTCCAGCTGTGTTATTCTATCAGCTGGTTTCCACACTAGGCCTTCCACGTGGCAAAAGTGCCTCCGTGGCCCAGAGCACGAGAGAAAACCACGGCAGCCACTTCTCAAGGTAACGGCAGCTTATGCTCAGTATTCTTTATTGGCAGTGGGAAACGCTTCACTACTGTATTGAAAGACAGCAATAAATAATACTGTGATAAAAATAGTTCAAAAGTAGACTGTACATACTTTGTTACACAATCAGGAAGTTCACAAAAGATTAATAGAAAAACAGAACGGAAACGGTCAATTGTACAAGTAAATTAAAAGCAGAAACCAAATGTAAAAAGACATGCCGTTTCTATCTCTGTATCAGCTGCATAATAAATAACACACCATGATCTGAGCACATTTCTTGCTGGCTTTTTAATATGCCGCATGAAAAGTAAGTTACATTTGCTACTTCTATAAACCGAAATGGCTGTCGCATCAAAATCTACAAATGGACGACGAGGTCCACTCTTTAAACATGTTTACAAACAAATGTAAAAAGTTGATTTCCGTAAGAACAATAAGGCCTTTATTAGAGTTGCACTACGTTATTTCCAGGATCTCGCGCCCTCCTCCTGGGTGGGCACCCAGCACCCTGCCCCACGGTGGGAGCCCAGTGCTTCCTGATTGGTCCTCTGAGAGTTCTGGGGCCAGGGAGCTCAGGGTGCCCAGGCCCCCCTGCCCAGGCTTTCTGGGTCCTCAGCTCCCGGGTCCTGCCGGTCACTCCAGGCAAAAGCTGCCCAAGCCCCCAGGGACAAGGCTCTGAAAGGGCTCACCGGTCCTAGGAGATGCTCGTAGTGTTCCGATAACCCTTCCACTCCCAGTTTTATTAGCTGATATTTAACACCAGATATTTTTAATCTGTTCACACTGCAGAATAAAGCATTTCTTGCTAGAAAAAGTGTAGTTAAGGTCAGTCATTAAAATACAACAATTGCTCAAAATTAAGTCTGATTATTTCAAAATGATTGTACGTGACATTTGTAAAGGAAAATGCACGCTGTGTCACGATGATTTTACAAACGCGGTAAAATCCTTTTCTCTGTCAGGGTTTATTAATAAAAAATTAAACAATGATAATTACAATAAATGCATAATTTACAAAAGCCCTATATTTGTTCATAGGATTTATACATACAAGCATTACAGTACATTCGTTTGAAAGACTAAACTTAGATAGAAGAACATGAATTGATTGGAAAGGATATTTATAGCCTGGATATACATGGAAAAGTAAGTAACTATATAAAAGAAGTCATAAGTTTACATAAATATAAGAAACATTAAATTCTAAAATATTTTCTCTATGGTATTCATGAATTCTTCACTAATTAAAAACTCTGTAATAAAATATCTCAGGGTCCATATAACAAGTATTAACAGATTAAAGATCCCGCTGAACTTTAAAATGTAGTCCCCTCCGGACTCAGAGTGCTGTGTGATCACCGGTAGAAGTAGTGTGGGTAAACTGGAAAATAAAAGCAAGAGAACGACTCTTAAGACAGCAGCCCGAACAGCACTTTCCAGGGCCCCAGGTGGGGCCCAGCACACGCGCCCCTCCCTTCCTGTTGTAAGCGCTTCGAGAATTTAGAGAAAACGTGAACATTTTGCATATCGAGAATTCTTTGATTGACTTCATTCTGGCATATGACTAAAAGTAACCAATTAAAAAAAAAAACAACATACAGAATCCAATCAAATATTCTTTTTTTTTTAAAGATTTTAAGTCATCTCCACCCCCAATGTGGGGCTCAAACTCACTACCCCAAGATCAAGGGTTGTAGGCTCCACCTCCTGGGCCAGCCAGGAGCCCCCACCAATCAAATATTCTGGCTGAGACAGGAAAACAGAAGAACAGCAGAACAAAGCCGCCCCGCTCAGAGCAGGGGAGAAGAGGGCTGGGCTCCTGGGCCCACATCCGAAATCTCCATGTTCAAACTCAGCCCCTCAGATGGTAATGCTGTTCCGTTTTTAAAAACCAATCTCTCAACTGAGAGGCTATCGCCGTCACTCACGTGATGACGGTATTAAATCCGCTGGGGCCTGGTTCATTCGGGAAGGTGTATTTAAAACAAGCCAGCCAGCGCCTGCTGACCTGGGAGCTTCCTCCAGGCCAGGCAGAGGCGAGTGCCATGTGCTCCCGAACACCGGTGGGGGGGGGGGAGCGGTGGTCATCTCAGCTCAGAGCAGCTCCCTTCTGCTCCGGCTGCAATCCTGCCTCCCTACCCCAAAAGACATTAGCAGACGTTGAAGCCAAACTTCTTTTGTTTAAGGAAAGAGTGGAAATACAGTTTTCCCCTGAAAACCTGAGGCCACACCAACCTCTTTGTTAAGCGTAATAAGCACACACAAACCCCAGGATCCTCTTAGCAGGTGCAGAGAGGCTCGTGTTGTGCGTGTGTGTATTTCCCAAAGTCCCTAAGTGAACCTGCGTGGGCTCTCCTGGCGCCCACGGACATCGCGTGGACAGGACACGGGTGCCCGACTGCGGCCTGCACGGACGGTGCCCTCTACTCACCACAGGGGGCGTCAGCAGGAGTAAGTCCTGACTGTGGCGGAATCCAGCCTCTGCGGTCCCGAAACGCTGCCTGCTCCGACCAGCAGCACGAGGGGCGGCGTGCAAACACAGCATGCGGTTAGTCTCAAAACGTCACACGAGGGCACTCGTACAGCCGCGCACATTCTAACCCACAGCAGCACCCACCGAGGGCTCCCGGGGCACCTCCGAGTGGGGTTCTCTCCACCCCAAGCGGCCTGGGGACTCCCTGGGAGTTCGCTCTAAAACAGCAACGGGGCGGCAGACGCCAGAACAACTTGGCCGCGTCCACCTGCACGCGTGACGACTCCTGACACGGTAACTCTCTTCCCCCTAAACCCTCTAGAGTTCTCGACTTTTCCGGACTTTTCCCTCAGCCCTAACGATCCTCTGTAAGGAGAGTATGCGGTGAATGACCCAGTGAATGCCAGCGGCCCACTGAAGGGTGAAGGTAAACCGAGTCCGGTGCCGTCCTGATGCCCGCTCTGCCCTCCCCGGAGGGGGTGCGGGACAGCGACTTGGCTAAGAGCGCTGAAGCCCGGCCTCGGCTCCTGCCGGAAACAGCGTGAGAACAGAGGCTTCTGTTGTCAACAAACGCCCCGCACGGCTAAGTTTTCCAACCTCCGCAGCGGGTGTGTGTGGCTCCCGAGTCCATGTTCCGTGTTCCGGCAGGTTCCGCGGGAACACAGCCTGTCAATATTCGGCCGAGCTGTGCTGCCGGCGGCCGCGGGCCACCTGGATGAGCCCCCGACGCGGAGGTCCCGGGAGACCCGCCGCGGCCCCCCGCACTCAATCTGCTTCAGGAAGCCACGAAGACGCCCGCTGTGCTGGCTTTGCTCACTCACCACACGAGGGTGTGGAGCCCCCTGCCACGCGACACGCTCCCCACGCCTTTTTCTAGAGTTATGTTTACCCGAACTCTAATCCAATCATCACCGTTGACACTTAACCCGCAAGACGTGGTTTTTGAAGATGGAGATGGTAATAAGGCCGTGAGGAAAATCAGAGGGCAGTCAGGGTAGCCGACCAGCGGAGGCTAAGTTACAACGAAAACTTATAAAAATTAGCTATGGGCTCCACGAGGAAAATGCTATTTTTTAAAAAGTTGGGTTTTTCCCTCATTAAGCATATTCCTGAAGTCTGGCAAAGAGAAGGAGTTTTTTAATGAAAATGCTGCCCTCACTCAAAGCTCAGTGAAGGCCTTACATAAGTTACTCTCCCTGGTTTTTACAGAGGAGAGCGAGAGCAAAACTCACAAACCCAAGTACGGGCAGGGCTAATAGCAGGAAACTGTAACAAGCACACCGTACGATTCCTACAACCACGTCCTTCGTACAGTTTTCCAAGAACATCGAGGGCGAGCGTGGTTGTCTGTGACAGGCCTACCGCTGCAACGGCCCACGGGACATGCCTGACCCTGTCCAAAAGCTTCCTGTGAGGGACTCACTGAGCCATCACAGCCAACCAACGAGGAAGACACCAGGGCGACGACCGCTCTACAGACGGGGACGCTGAGGCCCAGGGCCCAAGGCCATGCACCCCCCTCGTGGCAGAGCCGGGCTCTAACCCAGGCATCTGGCTCCCAATGCTGTCACTGAGTGGGACATAGTCGGAGCCGGGAGATCGGCCTACAAATCACTCAACTCATCAGCCGTGGCCGCAAAGCAGAAGGATGGTCAAGGGCTGATGGCCGGCCTGACCCGACGTGGCGACTACACAGCCGATGTGGGTTCCACAGGACGGGCCGCGCTCCATGAGGACAGCCCAGGCTCGCCCTCTTCCTTCTCTCCATCCTCTTATGACACGGAGAAGCAGCACAAGGACGGAGGTGGGAACTGTGCTCCAGACACTCCTCCAGTGTGGAGGGCAATGTGGAGGGCAGTCCTGGGGGGGGGGGGGCGGGGGAGGGGGGAACGCGGCTTGAAAGCCACCGCGCTGCCATCTTATAAACGAGCGCCCTAGGGCTGCCCATCACATACATAGCTTTGCAAGCGTGGGTGCTGGTCCGACGCTCAGGGGACACCCACGAAGCCTAGCTTCAGTAGTTGGAAGAATACGCTAATATTCAACCAGATAGGAACGTTAAAACAATCTCTATCGCTGTGAGACTTTGAGAAGCGGAATTGGGGTTAATCTTAGAGCATTCAAGCCTGAGCACGCCACAGCACCCGAACGCCTTGTTACGCATCAGGTCGACCATTCTCCACCACTGTTAACGTTCCAGCCAACGAGCCTCCTGTGCCACCGCCGAGGGGCTGGGGCAGCGTGGGACGTCACGTACCGTCCAGCTGTATCTTCTTTGGCTGCATAGAGGGTGAGGACAGAGAGGAAGTGACCCGGAAATTTGCGGGGAGAGTCTCTGCAGACCCAGCAGCCAAGCCACGAACGTCCTTTGGTCTGAATTTTTTTCTCCAAGAAGGTGCCCTCCTAAAGCTTTTATCATCGTCCTGGGAAATTAAAGGACAGAAAACAAGACCGATTGTAAAATAAAAGACAAAAATATCTAGTAAAGTTACCAGCCCTTTAAAATGACCTCACTCCGCAGTTTTGTTTCCACGTATTTACCCCCATTCCTGACAGCCACCGGGCCGCCTGCCCAGACGGGAGCCCCAGGGGGTGAAGGGAGGCAGGGCCACACTTGTGCCGGGACCCTGATGGGCACAAGTCAGGACAGTCCTGGGCCGCCTGGGCCCGCTCCACTGTCTGTCTACGTGAAATCACCTTCCTGCCGTAAAAGATACTACGTTTTTGTTCTCGAAACGGTCTTCAGGCTGCGGACGGCCCCGCAGCGCCCTTTCACGTGCCCTGCTCTCGTCACACCAAGTGTTCTTAGGGCAACGAAGACAGTCGTAAGCAGTGGTGTGGGGGTAAATCGGTCCTGGTTTTGTGGAAGGAGGAAGCGACATTTCGTGTCTTTTCAAATAAACGACTGAAACCTTCCCCCAGAGCACAGGGCCCTGGGTTGCAGCGAGATATCCTGCTGCCCCCCAAAACACAACTTACAGGCTCTATTCCCAGGCTGCAGCCAACGTGTTATGATGCGAAAAATATTTCTGAAGAGTATCAAAAGTCAAATGGCAAAAAGTAAAAAAACCGAACCACCCATCTCTCTGTGAAAATATTGGTTTCTCAATAGCTCATTTGTTTTTTTGTTTTATTTTTTTAAAGTTTATTTATTTAGTTTTGAGAAAGAATCAGCATGAGTGGGGGAGGGACACAGGGAGAGAGGGAGACAGAATCCCAAGCAGACTCAGCAGTCAGCACGGAGCCAGACGTGAGGCTGAAACTCACAACTGAGAGATCATAACCTGAGCCAAAACCAAGAGTCAGATGCTTAACCGCCTGAGCCACACAGGTGTCCCTGTTTTTTATATTCTGAGAGAGAGAGAACGAGTGTGTGTGAGCGAGGCGCAGAGAGAAAGAGGGACAGGAGACCCGAAGCAGGCTCCACGGTGACAGCAGCGAGCCCAATGCAGGGCTTGAACTCACAAACAGGGGGATCGTGACCTTAGCGGAAGTCAGACACCTAACCGACTGAGCCACCCAGTAGCCCTAATGGCTCGTTTGTTAATAAATTAAGAGCAAAGCTTAAGTTGTAAAGTAAAATTATCTCCACATTTGCAAGAGTTATCTGATACATGGCTCCTACAAATTTAGTAATCTACATTTATTTTTTATTAAAAAAAATTTTTTTTTTAATCTTTATCTGGTTTTGAGAGAGAGACAGACAAAGCACGAGCAGGGGAGGAACAGAGAGAGAAGGAGACACAGAATCTGAAGCGGGCTCCAGGCTCCAAGCTGTCAGCACGGAGCCCGATGCGGGGCTCGAACCCACAAACTATGAGATCATGACCTGAGCTGAAGTCGGACGCTTAACTGACTGAGCCACCCACCTAGGTGCCCCTACATTTATTTTTTGTTTTAAAGATTATACTTTTAAGTAATCTCTACACCCAACATGTGGCTTGAACTCACAACCCTGAGATTAGGAGTCCCATGCTCCTCCAACTGAGCCAGCCAGGTACCCCCAAATATTAATAATTTACAGTTAATGGAAATTTAGATATTAGGTGGAAAACTTACTTCATCGAATCTTCTGTCCGTCCCCATGACCAAAAGGTTGTTAAACTCCCTTTCCAAGACGGCACGAGCCTGAAATCATAAACCAACAGCCCAAAAGTTATGTCAATCTAAAGGATGTTAGCATATCGCAATTATTTTTAAACCAAGACTGGAAAAATTTTAAAAAAACCCAAGGGATGAATGCCTTGAATCCTAATACTGTATTTTAAATAAGGATTTTAATGTGAAGTCCATTAATGGGCTTTATTTATTTTTGAGAGGTGGGGGGGGGGGAGAGACAGAGCTGAGCAGGGGAGGGGCAGAGAGAGATGGAGAGAGAGAATCCCAAGCAGACTCCACGTTGTCAGCACAGAGCCTGACATGGGGATCAAACCCACAAACTATGAGATCAAGGCCTGAGCTGAAACCAAGAGTCCGGCGCTTAATCGACTGAGCCCCCCAGGAGGCCTACGGGAATGGGCCTTTGGGGAGAGGGGTCCATGCTCCCTGGGAAATTAGACCAGGGTGTCGTGGTGGGGCGGGGGGGGGGGGGGGGTGTTTCCAGTGGGGAGACTTGAGGGCGTTCCCAAAGGTGTATAGTGTTCTGAAGAAGAATAAAAAATTCCTGACTCTCCAGTGAGCCCATGAGTCAAAAAAAATTCCACAGGGAAATCAGAAACAGAATCCACGAAACTTCCATGTGACACACGGAAGTAAGAGTGCTTCTCTCTCCACGTAAGGGCTCAATGCACGCCAGGCTCAAGAGCCTGTGACGGGAAGGGACAGGCAGAGCTCAGGCAGGAGGAGGCAGCACCGTGGACTCCGGGCCGCACAGCACAGCCCAGGCTCACGGAGAGAGGCCTAGCTGTGTGGTGTAGCCACGCGCTGCCTCGCTCAAATACAGGGCGCAGGGTCTCCAGCAGGAGAGCGGCGGGCGGGCGCGGCCGGCCCGGCGTCACCTGTGTGTTCTGGGTCGGGATCTGAAGCAGAAGCGCCAGGGCGTTGAAGTCGAAGGTCTCATCTAAGGCCATCAGCGCACCGTGAACGCCACTCTCTATGAGATTGTTGGCAAACTCTTTAAGGCCAATCGACAGGACCCAGCGAATCACTCGGTCATTGCTCCAAACCAGCACATCTGCAGACAGTAAACACCGATGGTCAGAGCGGCTGCAGAAAGCTCTCTCCATCACATCCACACCCTGTAACGCAGGACAGGGATCCCCGCTGTGCGCCCTGAGCCTCCGGGTCCCGACCCGAGGCGTGACCCAAACGGGCACGGAGGGCACCGCCAGGTGGGCAGACGGCCCCTGCTGCGCTCACACGCTGTCGTCCTGGCCCCTCACCAGCCTCATGCAAACCGTCCCATCGGAACCCACTCCTCGAGGAAACTCTCGAACAAGGAAGTTCTCATGAACATGACTTTCTAGAGAATACAAAATGACCAGGGCCCAGGCATCGGGAACCAGAAGGACACACGAGGCAAGACTATGCTTCATCTACAGACTGCGTGTCTGCTGGAAAACCGTCCTCCCATCAGACGTGTTGGCCCCGTGTCTGGGCACCTTGTGGATTGAACACAAACCTCTCAGTTACAGTCGTGAAGCCCGTTTTCTTGACTCATTGGGAAACCAGAAACTTGAAGATGCTATCCAGCATATTAGAGACTGTGAGGGGAGACCTCATGTTTACGCAAAGTAATAAATATTGCATTTGCATTAGGAGAGATCTAAAAATCACCAGATGATCACCAGTTACTTTGAAAGACTGCTTCTGTCAACCGTGAAAAGATTTAAAATGGACGTACACAATAAATGAAACACATTTACCTAGTTCATTTCCAAGGTCCTCTTCTAGGTAAAAGGACAGATATACACACACGGACACACGTAAAATACTTACAGATCGTTACTACGTTTATATGTTACATACGTTATATTATATATGTACAGAACATGTATCACAGATAGTGTCTTATGGTGTTTCTTGTGACTCACACTAACTCAATCATGGCTAGACTACCCTTCAAATGGGCTATCTTCCCAGCCATTTTTTTTATGCTTATTTACTTTTGAGAGAGAGACAGAGACAGAGTGGGGGGGAGAGAGAGGGAGAGCGCGAGAAAGCGTTGGGGCAGAGAGAGAGAGAGAGTGCAAGACACAGAATCCCAAGCAGTCTCCAGGCTCCAAGGTGTCAGCACAGAGCCCAACGCGGGGCTCAAACTCATGAATCACAAGATCGTGACCTGAGCTGAATTCGGACACCCAACCCATCTGAGCCACTCAGGCTCCCCTCCAGCCACATTTTTTAAAGTCTATTTATTTCGAAATAGTTTTTTAATATTTATTTTTGAGGGGGGGGGGGGGGACAGAGAGAGAGGGAGACACAGAATCCAAAAGCAGGCTCCAACATGTGAGCTGTCAGCATAGAGCCTGACACAGGGCTCAAACACACGAACAGTGAGATTATGACCTGAGCCGAAGTCAGACGCTTAACTGACTAAGCCACCCAGGTGCCCCCTAAGTTTATTTATTTGACAGACAACGACAGCGAGAGCTGGAGCAACAGGGGGAGGGGCACAGGAAAGGAGGGAGGGAGAGAATCCCAAGCAGGCTCCACACTGTCAGCACAGAGCATGACACAGGGCTTGAACCCACAAACCCTGAGCTGAAACCAAGAGGTAGATGCTCAACCGACTGAGCCACCCAGGTGCCCCTTCCGTAACCACACTTTTACCTTTCTTTCTTAGTAAACACGAGGGATGAAAACAGCACTCACAGGACGGTGGTAAGGATTAAATAAATTAACCTTTGTGCTTGGAGTTGGTAAGTCCGATCTGCTCTTACCATTCTTAGTGATTTCTTTATACTGAAAATCTGGGGAGAGGTTACGTTGAGCTTAATCGTTAACGTCTTGTCACAAAACAAACTACTACACTTGCTCAGTTAGAGGTGCCCTGGGTGTTGCTCTCTTGGCTGAGCACCATGTCCTCTTATACGCCCCTGGGCCTGCTCCCTCCTCGAAATGCCTCTGCCTGTCCCCCACCCCCGCGCCCCAGAAGAGGCCCCCCCAACCCTGTCTGCGAGGCCCAAGTGCCCCGCTGACCCCATACCGCTCCCTCATCCACAGGAAGAAGAACCACGCTATGCTACTGTGGGCCCCTCGAGTCCTTGGAGAGACAGCCAGGGCAGTACTTTTCACACTCACACCAAGACGCACACAGCAGGGGCCTGTTCACCTCTGCTCTGTTGCTCTCTAATGGTGTGTAGCAGCTTTTCTGAACAAAAGAGGACGTGTATCCTCGTAAGAGGAAATGTCTAAGGTCACAGGAAGAATGTTTACCCGGAGACCCTGAACCTACAGACTGACGTTAAGCACGAGAAAACGGGCACAGGGTCTCTGGCCGCAGAAAGGGATCATCTCTCCCTCCTCTGTAATGATGCCAGACTACTTTTTTCCACTTCAAGCCTTTCCTGTTTTTAAAAAGTAGGAAATCACCGAGGCTGTTAACACACGCTGCATAAATTAAATGCCATGTACTAGCCTTTTACTTCACTCTGGCTTTCTTCTCTTTTTCTCTCTAGCTCTTTACGGTCGTAATTCAACCTTCGCAGGCACATAATTCCGCACTGGAAACTGTTTCTGTTACCAAAAACCAAAAACAAAACAAAACAAAACACAATTAGCCGTGGCAGTGGGCAAACATCTCTTAGCCAACCAGGAAGGGCCAACGTGCAGCAGCACACCTGTGGAAGCTGTCAACCATCTTCAGCTGCCCTCGGAGGTCCTTCTTGGTCAGGTGGTCCAGCATGCGCGCGTCCACCAGGCACTCCATGAAGTAGCTGCGGTACTGCGCGAGGCCCAGGCTGGGCAGCCACTCGTTGCCGATCCACTCGTGGTTCATGTCCCCGTATGCCAGCGTCTGCTCGCGATAATTACGAACATCAGTTCAGGAAAAAAAAAAACACAAAAAACAGAGAGGGCGTCGCAAGGGTCATTTAAATCATCTTTACACTGAATTTTTAATCTGTTACGTATTTTCAAAGGCCAACCCAATAATATGGCTTTTTATAATTTCAAAATAATTTGATCTCCTACTTACTGACTTAAATTTTCTATTAAAATTGTACACAAAGGAAATTCTACCATTAAAAATCTACGACTCATTTGTGCTAATACATATAACGTAATCACCAAACCACATTAAACCTGTAACTGATTACATGTTAGCATTCTGAAACAGTTTTCATAGGTAATAATATAACAACAAAGAATGATCACGACTCATGAACAAGTTTGAAGGATCAATCCAGCTCAACTCATTAAAACTATCTCTGGCTTTAATTTTATGTTTAACACTTTGTTTTCCATATTTCCTTAACAAAATATTTGTTAATTTCAAAATGAGTTTTAAAAAGTGAATACAAACATAGATTTAAAAGAAGACATGAACCCATTAAGACCGAGAGGAGAGACGGTTAGAAGACCTCCCTTTCCCCGTGGTTGAGTAGCTGACTGAGCAGGTGAGACAGAATGATAGGCTCCCAAGGACGGAGAAGCCCTGAGCGGCACCATCAACTAGCCCAACCCAACTGCCGTGAGAGCACTCTAGCCAACAGCAACAGTGCACACAGAATGTTCCCCAACACAGACAAAGCTCCACGTATTTAAAGAGACTGAAATCATACCAAATATATGTCCCCTGACCTCCACAGAATTAAATTAGAAAGCAATAATGAAAAGAGATCTAGAAAACTCCCAAATATTTGGAATTAGCACACTTCTAACTGACCCACGTGCCAAAGAAGAAATCACAAGGGAAATGGGAAAATCTTTTGAATTGAATGAAAGTGAACACACAAGGGGCATCTGGCTGGCTTGGTCAGTGGAGTGTGCGGCTCTCAATCTCAGGGTCATGGGTTCAAGACCCATGTTGGGTGTAGATGTTACTTAAAATAAAATCTTAAAAAAAAAAAAACCATAAAGAAAGCACACACACAATATATTCATAAACTGTGGGACGCTGCACTAGCTGCGGGAAATTTATAGTATTAAGTACTTACGTTATAAATGAAGGTTGCAAATCAATAATGTAAGATGTTACCTTAAAAAATTTGAAAAAGAAGAACAAATGAAATTCACAGCAAACAGAAGGAAGAAAATAAAAGAGCAGAAATCAATGAAACAGAAACCAGAAAAATAATAGAAAATAAAACAATGAAAGTAAAACCTGGGTCTTCGTAAACATCAATAGAATGGAATGACCCTACCCAGAGTGATTAAGAAGAAAGATATAAGTTATCTACATCAAGAATGAAAGACCCTACAGACACTGAAATCACCGTACATCAGTACAGACCCTACAGACACTGAAATCAGTGTACATCAGTACAGACCCTACAGACACTGAAAGGGTAATAAGGGAAAATTGTAGACAGCCGTAAGCAACCTGGATAAGACAGACAAGTTTCTTGAAAGACATAATCTACGAAAGCCACTCGGAAAGAAACTGGTAACCTGTACCTGACTTTGAATCTGTAGCTATAACCCACAGACACACACACATGCACATCTCTACCTCAATTGCTTTTGCCATTGATCTCTACCAATCATTTATGAAAACAGTACCAATTCTACATAAACTATTACAAAAAAGTGAAGAAGAAATACCTAGCTCATTCTATACGAGCAGCATTATTTTGACACCAAAACCAGACAGATTATAAAAAAAAAACCAAAAAACAAAAAACAGATCAATAGCATTCATAGACAGAGATGCAAACTTCCTTAACAAAACATTAGCAAATCAAATCAGTAATAAGTGAAAAGAATTATGATATCATGACAAGTGGAGTTTATCCCAGTAACATAGCTTAGGTCAATATTTAAAAATCAAAGAAGTTCACCGTACCAATGTACTGAAAAGAAAAAACCACAGAGATGTGGGAAACGTGTGTGACCAAATCACTCATCTATAGAAATCTCAGCAATCTAGAAACTGAAAAGATGGCTGCCTTGACCTGATAAAGGGCTTCTACAAAAAAATGTAGAGCTGAATGCACACTAGTGGTGTAAGACTGAATGCATTTTCCCTAAAATCAGAAACCAAGTTAAGGATGTCTGCTCCCACCACTTCCACTCAATACTGCACCAGAACTCCCAGCCACTGTGGTAAGGCAAGAAAAAGAAATCAAAAGCACATGGGTTGGAAAAGACATAACACTGTCCTGATTTGCATATGACTTGATTATCAACACAGAAGATGAATACAGGACAGCTATCAGAACTAACAGGACCTGTATTATTAAATACTAAAAAAATGAGCTGGAGATGGAGATTTTTAAAAATACCATTTATAATATCGTGAAAAACTATGAAATCCCTTGGGATACATTTAACAGAAAATGTGCAACATTTGTGCCATGAAACAGAAGTAAACACATTATAAGTATATGCACACATATCAAACAAAGGCACTGGATTTCTTCAGTGCAAGAAGGCAAAGCTACAGTCACAGGAATTCTGTAGTTACCTTATGGAATCCTTGGAAATATTAACTCTCAACTACCACCATGTTGTGTCTTGAAAATACAGCCTCTTATCTAGTATTCACACCAAACAAACTATAGAAGGAATGAGTCAGATTTCAGTAAGAATGCTCAAATTCAATAGAAGAAAACTGTGTCACTACTTTCGGTAAATGACCATGAGTGAGAAAAGCATCGAATGCTTTGGCAAATTGTCACAATGTCATGTTTTTTCACTCTTTCCAACCTCACTCTCAATATCACAGACCTGACCCTTAGGGCGTGAACAGCCATCACTGCTCTCTTGCTTCTGTTCATGTATTCTTAAATGGACACAAAATGCAAAGAAATTTCTAAATAGTCTCATGGGAGCAGAGTCCTCCTTCACGTTGTTCACATACTCTGGTCCCACTTGTTAAGTGGCCCATAACACATGCCCCCGGAGGATCCAGGCTCAAAACCGGGGAGACCCACGCCTCCTGGGCTGCTGTCACAGCCTTCTGAAGAAAGCATACGACAGGGATCTCTCATGGTCAGAGAACACTCAGGCCGCAAGAGACTGCCGCTGCACAGGCTCTATTTTCTCCAGCACTGGAATGGTCACAAAGCCAATTCCGCTTTGCGACCTCCGTAAAACATGACAGGTGCGGGCAGGTGTTACCAGCAAGCAGCTCAGTTTTGCACGGGCAGTACACGGACGGTACTCGCTAAATGAAGGCATCGGGGACTTGACCACACCTGGAAGTCTGCTTCCCCTGAGTGCCCAAGCGCATCTCCAGCTCCCCCTTGGCTTAAGAGCTGGTCGCTATGTCAGAGCCCGGGGAAGGCACACTCTATGACCGCTGCCCTTGGCGGCAGGGGGCAGGCGCACAGAGACCAGGATGCCTCTTCGTTCTCCTCTCATCTAGAAGACGGATGGAGTGAAAACCATCCTTGCTTATGCTGAAGACTGAGTGGGGACTAATTCTGGCGTCACTGGCACGGCTCATCCTTGTTTACGTTTCCACTGCCAAGAGCAAACATTCGGCTTATTTCATTTACACATCCCACCCCAAGACAGGGAATTTCATACTTCGTTGCTGCCAGAGCTCTTCTTCTTAGTGTGGAAGACGCTGACATTGAAGCAATTACGAAATGCACCCTTTTCAATTCACTGATGGCCATTATTGGGCCCATAAAGAAACATCTGAGCAGGCTGAGTGATTAATGATATTTATCTAGAGTATTGGCACAGAGGGCTTAGATCAAACGGTTGAAGAGGGAACACATGGAACATTAGAGTCACTCTTCTCTTTTGCTTTTTAAAAAGGGATACGGAGCACCTGGGTGGCTCAGCTGGTTAAGTGACTGACTTCGGCTCAGGACATGATCTCACGGTTCGTGAGATCAAGCCCCACATCAGGCTCTCTGCTGGCAGTGCAGAGCCCGCGTCAGATTCTCTGTCTCCCTCTGGCTCTCTGTCCCACCTTGCGTTCTCTCTGCCTCAAAAATAAACGTTAAAAAAAGTTTAAAAATAAAAAAAAAATTTTTTTTTAAGTGATAATACGTGCTTCATTTTAGGAGTACAAATAGAGAAAAAAAGGTGTTTCAACCATCAACTGGAAATGAGAAAAATTCAGATGTAAGAGGAGTTTGTTTTTGCTGACATACAATTATCCCCTGCGGATCCCTGAACACGACACCATCAGTAAGAACTGGCTGGCTGCAGCCTGCAGCCCTCGAAACCTAAAACCTTTTCTAGTGCTAAGACCTAACAGTGCGTCAGGCGGCAACGCTACTGGAACTAACTAGAACTGCTTTCTAATCAAGCTGCCCAGACACGGCTGCAAGAGAGTCGTGCCGGAGCTTTCTGTGAGCCTGGAGAACGAGGAAGCTGAAAATTCAAATGTACGGTCTGCAAGCAGAGGCTTCATTTCTGAGAACCCCGGGAGTAAGAAAGCCTCTCAACGGACACAGCAGCAGGACGGCGTGGAGCGACACGCTGATGCCCAGACGGGGAGGGAGGGCCCCTGTGCCACCTCCCGTGCCAGGTGTTTATCAGAACATCTCCCGTCAGCACGCCTTGGGAGGAGTGTCAGCCCACCGGGGACAGCCTTCTATGATCCCAGGAGCTGCCAGGGCCCAGGCACGGTGTGTGACAGCCACTGGCCAAACAAAGTGACGTGTGTTTTAAGCAGAATTAACCGTGGTGCCCCATGAGAAAGGTTCAAAATTGTCCATGAGACGTGCTCTTTTAATCCTACGCTTTGCTCTAAGACTTTAAATCACCAACGATATTCGGCATAAAGTAAGATGTTAAAAACGTCAAGAAAAGTCAATTACAAGCTTTCATACTCCAGCTCTTTTGCTGCTGTACACATAGTGAAGAGTATATTATAGAGAGTCTCCAACCTGAGCCCAGCTTCCCTCCTCAGCCTCCTGGGGTCACGAGGTTAGGAATGCAAAAGAACACAACTGTTAGTACTGCTGGGCCTGGGCATGCGAGCAGATCAGCTCTGTCGGGAAGGCGTGGAGCGACTGGGTGACAGAGTGAGAAAGTCAAAGCGTCATGCAAAACTCATGCAAAAC
Source organism: Puma concolor (assembly GCF_028749965.1). Taxonomy (NCBI): domain Eukaryota; kingdom Metazoa; phylum Chordata; class Mammalia; order Carnivora; family Felidae; genus Puma; species Puma concolor. The sequence continues at coordinate 2,989,495 of NC_141676.1, forward strand.
CACCAATTCCGATTCTCATGCAAGGAGCCGACTCCCCGTGGCAGGCACGTCCATTAAAGGAGACAACTAGGGCCAGAATGTGGAGGCCGAGCACCAAACCGAGGTCTCTCCGGAAGGAGATAGGAGTTCAATCTATTCTAAACAGAGCTAGTCTGTCCATTTTAAGTTCCTGGGAAAAATCTAAAATAGAATTCTACTTCACGCATTTCACTAATACCTAAAGGAAGTACTGATCCGAACAATTTAACGTGAAAGGACTTTTTTGTTTCCCACAGAAAAGCCCAGAATCGCGCCGTTCTCGGGGGCGGGAGGAGGGAGCACGGAGGGAGGACAGGCTCGGGGCTGCGACTGACCGTTTGTGGCGTGGCCGTGAGCGTTTCCATCTCTTCATGCGTTAACCAGATATTTCCTGTGGTCTAGGGCGGCCCCAGTGACAACCACATCCAGGGCAAGGGAAGCAGTGACAAAGAGGAAAGGCAGCAGACACGTGAGCCTCGGGCACGCAAAAGGAGCAGGCGGACGCAAAGGCCATTCTTCCCGCCTTCTCGTTTCAGATGCCCACACAGAGAACGACAGAAGGTTAAAACAAGCCCCGCCCCTTGACGGAGAACCACCACGCGCACCACCACTGTGCTGGCAGGGACCCCAGGACAGCCCACCGTTTCTGGAGCTTCATCTGCCACGCCTACCACCTGACACACGGGAAATAATAAAAGCGACCTATTTGGGACTTCTGAAAACTATTCCTAATTCTCAAGTAACTGTCACTTCGGTATGTTTAAAACATTCTCCCCCAAAGCACGAAAAGGAGCACCGTCCCCACGTCTGGCCTGTGGACGGCTCCCCACAGGCACTCCACAGTGATGGGGCCATGTGGACGGGACAACCTCACCTGGGGACCCTAAGAGGCCCAGCACAGGGCTCAGCGTGGCACACAGAACGGCCACTGACTTCAAGGAGCCAAAACACCGGCACCGCTGATGTGGCGCGGCAGACCCGAGGCCCGTTAGCGCCCTGCCGGCCGCTGGGCCCCTCAGGGAGAGAGCTGGCCCGTCTCACAGCGAGGTTCCCTGTTCCAGGTGTGCTTGTCATCACTGTCCGCTGACTCAGCTCGTGAGCGGGGGCCTTCGCCGAGACGGTTTCTAAGACTTTGCGAAAGCCACCCTAACACCTTTGTTTCTACAAAGGTCTCTCTAACTGGAAACAACCAGGCAACGGGACCTGGTCAGATGCCGTGACAGAACGTTCCCGGGCCACAGGTCAGTGCACAGACTGACTGCGCATTACAATTCTGTCCCTAAGAATCGAAACAAAGACGCTGGCAATCCTTTCTGTGCAAAGTCCCTGCAAGTCCCGAATCAGGCGCTGACCTGCTTGCTACTCGGAGAAGAACGTGGGAAGACGCGTCCTCGCCAGGTTTTCTCTTCGGAGCAGAGAACAGCAGAGTGGGAGCTGAGCCAACGTACAGAGCCCACGGAAAGGAGCCGGCCCACTTTGTCCCCCAAGAACCATTAACGTTGTCCTCAGATTCGTTTTTTAACGTTCAACCAGGAGGGGCATCGGTAAGGACGGCCAGGGTCTGCCCGCGTGGAGCACGGCCGCGCTCAGTGTGCAGGGGCAGATGCACAGGCTGCTTAAAGCCCTGAGCCCCCGGGACCCGCGGCTCCCTGAACGGAAAGCAACAACGGGCTGAATAAGTCAGACAGTAAAACACTGATAATAATGCAAATAGGGATCTGAGCTCTTTCCCCTTGGCTTTTGGTAAGTTTGTACTTAAATGAGGAATAATTCCTTGTCTACACTTTAAAAAACTCCTATGTCTATACTGCAAAGTCAAGCTGTTCTGAGAGCATTCAATAAAGTATCTTTTAACCACCCGATCACGTATTTGAATGCTAAAATGTTAAACTGGAACACTAGTCGTGGGAGGCAACGTGAGCAGCAGATGGGCTCCTTCCACAGGTGCGTACCGTTCTCGAAGTAGGAGGGGCTGACGGACTAGTCAGGGACATGATCTCCTGAATGGCCAGCCGCAGCTTCAGCCGGTGCAGAGGGTTGCTGATGCCGATCTCACGCTGGATCTCCGTGTCGGACAGCGCAGACATGATGGCCCCGCTTTTCACGTTGGCTCGGCAAGCGGCTACGTACCAGGCAGGCATCCCGACCCAGAGCTAGAGACAGGAAGTGTAAAGGCCAGAAGGTTCTGCACGGTGTACGAATGCATTCGTCCTGCTCACAGACGTGACGTGCTCCGCCCAGGATTCAAAAGAAACATACCTCCAGCCAAACGACAACGGTGGGCCCGTCCCACTGTGCGAAAGGTAAACCTTGTCTCCGGGCTTCCTCGAGCAATTCGTGCCTGCAAATAACGAGAGAATTCAACGCTGAAGAGTCACGAGTGCCTGTGGGTATATAGCAAGTGAACAGAGGTAATTCCCTGTGCACGTTTTCAAAAGTATATGGGGCGCCTGGGTGGCTCTGTCAGTCGGGCGACCAACTTCGGCTCAGGTCATGATCTCACAGTTCGTGAGTTCGAGCCCCACGTCGGGGTCTGAGCTGACGGCTCGGAGCCTGGAGCCCGCTTCTGATTCTGCGCCTCCCTCTCTCTCTCTGCCCCTCCCCTGCTCACGCTCTGTGTCTGTCTCTCAATAATGAATAAACATTAAAAAAAAAAAAATTAAAAAACAAAAAAAGCATAACAGGGGCGTCTCCTGGCAGAATTAAAGAATCAGTGTCAACATCAACCAACCCCGGCAACCTTCACGTCCGAGGTAGGACAGCGGAGGGAGTACCTGGGCAACAAGGAAAACCGCAGGAGGGGGCCGCACCTGCATCTGAGTGAGGAGCTGCTGTGAGGGTCTCAAACACGTCCGGCAAAGACAACAACACAGAACGGCACAGACTTTAATACCGGTAATGGTCTGATTCGGCAACTAAGGAACGGGCGGGATTTTGGCAGTTTCTATTCTACACGGCGATTCAGGCTAATACAGGTATCTGCTAAGTTAAGAGACTGGGTCATCCCATGGTTTAACCCACAGGCTTCAGACCCAGAAACTCTGAGTCCCAACCACTGGGGCCAGTGCACACAGGGCAGCCTGTGAGACTGTGATCCTGTCACAAGCCGACACCAGGAAGCCGTCCTGGGATCCTCACCGCATCTGAAATATTCTGTCCGCCTGGCTCTAAAATACCCAAACCATTACTTCACCATCGTAACATCTTTAAAAATGATCGTCTACTAATAACATAGTTACGTAAGAGACAACGCTATAAGCTTTGAGAACTTCACCTCGCTCTTTCATGTTGTGTACGTACGAGGCTTTCTGAGACACACGAATTCTTTCTGAACGGGAAAGTCCTCGCAGAGAAGGTGGGGTAGGACAGAAGATGGTTTACCCTACGTGCCCGGGCATCCTGAGGCATTTTTAAATCCCTCGGTCACTTGTAGTGTTATTTTTCTTTGATAAATTCTGCAGAACACATCACTGAATCTCATGTTTCTGAACGAACACATTGGCTCTTCAACATATTTAAACAGTATCAGACCTTTCTTAAGACTGTAAAGTCTACGTACAATTCGAGCTCAAAATGTTTCACATCAAGTTTCAAGTAAGTGTTCCTGAAGTCAACCTTGAGGTTTCCTGGGGGTAATAAATGTTCTAATTGTGTAGGAAGGATTACACCAGGGAGGGCAACACATTTTTTTTTTTTTTAAGTAAGCTCTATGCCCAAGGTGGGGCTTCAACTCAAGACCCTGAGACTGAGTCACATGCTGCACTGACTGAGCCAGCCAGGTGCCGTAGAATGCAACAAATCTTAATAGCCAGAGGAAGGGAGGGAGGGAGGGAGGAAGGAAGAAAGGCAAAACTTCCCTCTTTAAAATGAGCAGCAAAACTATTTACTCACATATGAAAAAGAAACGGGAGTCCACTGGGGCGCTGGTCACCCCGACACGGGGCACGCACACCGGATGGAATGAGCACGGGGGAGAAGCGCCTCCCTCGCCGGGCGGAGTAAGCCATCCGTGTGCCCAATTTAACGCCGCTTTCCGTGTCCTACGGACAAATTCTCAACGACAGCACCAACATCTTATGCGAACACATAACGTAAGCCGTGCCACGTGACTCCTACACACGATACTAATCGTTCCTTGGCAGACGGGCCGGGGAGAGACCTGAGCTCCGAAAGCACGGTCAGGGGCTCGGTCCCAAGCAGCCCAGCCCGGCACGGGAGGGGTGCGCGCGGCTCTGCTGCAGGGCCCGGGGGGCTCGCAGACGCCCCGCACTCCGAAAGCAAACTGAACGGCGACCGGATTCGTGGCACTCTGTCCGCCACGCTTTGTCTTTCCACACGCAACAGGTATTTAGGGGCACCTGACTGCCTCGGTTGGTAGACCACAGGACTCTTGAGCTCAGGGTCGGGAGTTTGAGCCCCACACTGGCCGTGGAGCCTACCTCAAAAAAACATCTCACGTAGACGCTCGCCGTCCACCCCTACAGGGTTGCAGACGGCCCATGAGCCCCGCTACCTGGAGGTTGGTGTCCACGACTCTGACTTCACCCTCACCTTCCTCCTGGCGGTGGCCACTCGTTTACGAAAAGCCTTTTCTGGTTCAGATGCGCTCGTGGGTTGGAGCTCAGGCCCGAGGTCCCGCCGAGACCACGCAGAGGCAGCGGAGCCAGGGCCACGCGGCCGCGAGACCCAGGAGGCGGCGGCGACGTGGGGCCCCCAGCCGGGCAGCCGGCCCAGGTCTCCGTCTGCACTGGGCCCCGTCCCCTACCAGGCCAGAACGCCGCCCAGGAGACTAACCACCGGATGGACCCGGGGGGGGGGGGGGGGGGGGGACGCCTGCACCCCTTCCTTCTCCTGGGGGGTCAGTGCCGCCCCCGTAAGCGGAGGAGCCAGAGCCAGAGCACCTGTGTGCACCCAACCCCTCCTTCGCCTGACGGACGAACTGCACTTCTGCCGCCTGCCACTGCGGACGGCCAGCTCCCGTCACCTGGGACTCGCGTAAACCAAGGGCCACGTACCCCGGAAGAACCTGCCCGTGTACCCGCACGGTCACTCCGACGATCGACGGAATGATCCGTTTCTCTCCTTGTGGACCACAAGCTACGAAATTAAGCGGGGCGGCTCACACTTTACCGTAAGGACACGAGGTTTGCTTGCACAGGTCAATACTCCAGAAAGCAACGCTCTCCGCCACCAGTTCCGAAGCCTGAAACACGAGGACTAAAGAGGCAGGGACTCTGATCTGTCTAGCGCTTCTCTGCAATTTTTTTTTTTCGTGTTTATTTTTGAGAAAGGGCAGAGAGAGAGGAGACACAGAATCCGAAGCAGGCTCCAGGCTCTGAGCTGTCAGCACGGAGCCCGACGCGGGCCTCGATGTCACAAACCGTGAGATCGTGACCTGAGCTGAAGTCCGACAGTTAACCGACGGAGCCCTCCAGGCGCCCCTCGCTTCTCTGAATTCTCAGTCGGCCCCCAGCACCTAACTCTGCACGGAGGAACGGGAGTTACAAGCCAACATCCTGGAGGCATGGGAGACTTGTCTGACTTTCGCGGTTATTGCCTCCCTCCCTCCGCTCTCAGACGCCGCATCCCCCGCTGTGGCCACGCCCCCCTTGGTTTACAGAGCTCTGCCTCCCCCACAGGGTAAAATGCATGAGCGCTCTGACCGCCTTGGGCCAGGCCTACTGAGCGGGGACCCGATCTCCCTCAAGGACCCAATTCTCGACACCACACGTGATTTTCCGAACACTCGCCCTAACAGTAAACTCATGTGGAGTGCTTCCCAGCCTTACGGTTAGAGCCGCAGGAGAAAGACACTTAGAAATCTGCTGAATTCTACGGGGAGCAGGCACACGCATGAGGCCACGTAACCCGTGACTGACAACACGCATCTCACAGTTAGGACATAAATGCAGCGGCGAAGTGGTCTTTCGTAACAAGAAGCGTCTCATCAAATACGACATGACCACCGACACCACCGCGACTCATTCTCCTGAGGCGGACACTGTCCACACTAGGGCACCTCGCGTGGGGACTTACGGGGCCCTACCTCACCACCACGGCTCTGCCATCCGGGCAAAGCACCACTCTCGAAAATCCGAGCATAACTTCTGACTCCCTGAAAACTTAACTCCTCATAGCCCACTGTACCCAGAGGGCTTACCGATAAACAGTCGGTTAACACATATTTTGTAAGTTATGTATGTATGCCATATTCTTTCATAAAACAAGGCAAAGGTTATTAAGAAAATCACAAAGAAGAGAAAATATGTTTACAATACTATACTGCATTCATTAAAAAAAAAAAAAAATGTTGCATATAAGTGGACCTTCTATTCAAACCCTTGCTGTTCAAGTGCCAACTGTATGGTCTGGAATTTGCCATGATGATCACGGAGTCCAGAGAACGACCCGCTCTCACTCGGCTGCAGCTATGGTAACACAGAACCAAAGCCGGCAATTTGAACATCTCAGCCCCAGGGAAAGCTACCTACACACACTCTGTGAAGTTTAATCACATGCTGGGGCAAATAACTCAATAAAGGCCGTCCTCCTATGACCAAGTACTTAAACATACCTCCTGAGGATGACAAAATAAACATAGGAGACAGAGTGAAACGTTTTGGCCAATTTATGTTACTTCCGATCCTACGTGAAATACACATTTCTGGGAGCAGTGGGGTGGGAGACCCAGAGGGCCACGAGTCTCACTGTTTCCGTTACAAAAAGTGTAAGGATGTGAAATGAAACACATCGGCAACATCGAAGGGACAGAATCTTCCCAGCACGGTTCCAGAAGCAAAAGGCCTACTTTCAGCATCAAACTGCACACGGCCAGATGGCAACTATCCAAGTTATCTCAAAACACTTTTATACACTTCAAACATAGCAACATTCAAATCAGACCGCTGTTAAGTGGTTTCTACAAATTTCCATTCCCAGGGAACCAAAAGCCTGACTGTTCCTACGGAATTGTGAGCAGTAACAGAAACCACAGCGTTTCACCTGAAACACAGCCCACGATGTGCCAGTCACGATCGTTATTATGACTTCTGAGAAGAAGACTAAACTGAGGCAGGTTTAAAGGAAAACCGACAGACAACTCCAGGGGCTGAAAGGGAACCAGCCTCTATAGGGACGGGGCCCTGTGGGCCCAGTGTGGCCGTGAGGCCCCGGCTCCAGGCCGTGCAGGCCCTCAGAGCGCTCGAGAGCCACCGGACGCCTCGCCCACTGTCAGGCCTATCGCAGAGCCCACTGAGTTCTGCCCCGGCTCAAGGCCCAGAGCCCCAAACTGATCCGTACAGGAGCCGGGGCTCAGGGCCAAGTGCTCCGAGGTCTCACCCTCACGTGAGCCACAACACAGCCTCGCTGCACAACTTCTCAAGGTGGAGTGGGAATCCACGGGAGCCCCTTCACGATTTCACACGTGCTCTACGCCTCCAGGAGGCCCAGTTTAACAGGGACCTCAGGTTCAGCCTGGAGGGAGAGAGTCCCTCTTTGCAGCTACAGAGCTCAATGAACAAACAGCCACTGCTTCGAAACCACGTATGGCTGACAGTACGCAGAGAAGACAGAGAACAGAACGCTTACTTTTTTTGAAGTTTACGGTTTTTCTCAGCCTGTCCGCCCAATTTGCTGAGTCCCAGGGCGTCCTGAGAGGAGTTTTCCACCTCCAAAACAGCAGCTGTGGGGAAGCAGAGTGATGAAATGGGGGGCGTGGGGGGGGGGTGCTCAACAGGCCACGTGAAGGTCTCCCGACAGGGGGAGGAACCTGCAGGCAGAGTGATCACGGTTCTAGACGAATGACACCAGCAGGACCACCTGCACGTGGGAGCCACACACGGGACACCAACCTGGTCCCGCGGGATCCTTGCCAGCGTGGCCCGGACGGCCCTTTTCTTTCTTGCCAAACAGGCGGCCGATGGAAGACTTGATGCCCTTCTTCTTGGGCGCTTTGTGCAGCGAGTCCTGGCTACTGTTGCTGCTGCTGGGGTTGCTCACGGGGCCGTCCTGCGAGCCTGTCGAGCTGGGGGACGGGAGAGGATCTTCAACGCGGGCTTGGCACATGACACACCGCCCCACGCAAGTGAGAAGCAGAGGCCCCCAGCTCCCGGGGAGGGCTGCCCCCGGGGAGCTGACGCTCTCTCCCTCCCAAGAAGATCTGGACTCCAAGCGCCCTGGGCCAAGAACACGCGGCAGCCCTTCCAGGCCGTGACCCAGGAGCACGGAGCACATGCACAACCAGAGCCAGCCAGGGACACGGTGCGAGAAACAGCGGCTGCTGGAGCTGCCCGGTGGGGGGGAAGATGGCTCCCCAGAGCCCCTCGGGGCACAGAGCTCGGCCCAGGGGAGGGCAGAGGGGAAGCCTCAGGACGGCCAGTGGTTAGGATCTGGGCAAACGAGGCTGCCCTACAGCCGCCTGCACCGCCGGACTCCAGTCTGTCCCAGCGGACTTGCGCCCCGGCGGCCGCACCCCCAGAGCCCCGGCAGGTGCCCCAAGAACATCGTGCACATAAACTCAGTTCGCTGGCGTTTCTTTAGAATCGCCGTCCCGACCCTTTCTCCCCCAAGAAGATCAAGGGTTTCTCGGAGCTGAAAACCAACGCGCTGGCGTGTCCCCTGTGGCGCCTGCACCCCTTACTTTCTGGCGTCCCTGATGTCCTCGTGGCTGGCCGCGTGGAGCACCCCCTGGTGCAGTCTGTCCAAGCGCAGGGACCTCGGGGAGGAAGGAGGGGACGTTTCACATTTTATCGTTGCCTTGTCGTCTCGTACCTCTTCGCGCGAAGCCGGCAACTGCGGGGTCGAGAAGAGGGTGACAGGAGTTCACCGCGGGCCCGACAGACGAGCACACAGCCCTGAAATCACAGCCAGGAACTCATCTGAGTAGCTACGAGCTGCGCTTTCTGCGGCGTCCAAAACGCCCTCTTCGTGTCGGCCTAACTCCGGGCCACGCGTTGGGCAGCGGGCCCGCCGAGACCCCGGGCCATCTGCACCCAGCGGGTGCGCCCTCCCCCAGAACCCCATGCCACCGCGAGCCCAGCCCCGGAAGGCAGCGGCGGAGACCTTCGCGAACCACGCCCTGAACCATGTTCCCATCGACCACCGCCAGCCGAGGAGCAAGGTGCTGGTCTCCTGACGCCATTCAGAGCAAACCCTGGTGAGCACAGAGGCTTCCCGTGCACGACTGTGCATCGCTCGTTGTCTGGGGGAAAAGGAACCAGCTTGGGCCCTAACCCAGTGTCACTTCCAGTAATGATGCAAAGCCTGGACCTACGAGCACGGGCGGAAAGTGAGAAGGCACCCAAACCCCCGCCCCCCCCACCCCCACTCGGGTCTGACTTCTGCTTCTCAGTGACATTTAGGTTGACGTTACAAACTGAAGGACCTCTCTGCGGCTTAGAGGAGGCCTGCTCAACACGGTGGAGACAAAGTGACCCTGGGCTGCCGTCACGACAAGATGACCCCCTTCAGACTCCATTTTTCCTCCTGTAACAGGCTGTGGGTCTGCGGCTATGTGGCTGTGGGCCCTGGAATGGACGGCGGGGCCACGGACCAGCCAGCGTTATTACCCTTGACAGGTCCTGGTGGTGAGGCAGGGCCAGATCACACGAGACACCCGTGTAGGACTGGCGAGACAGGCACCGCCAACTGGGTTTGTACCAGGACCTCCGAAGCTGCATGGGGCTCGGGACACCCACGGGGGCCGGGGGTCAGCACCAAGCGGAGCTGAGCTCAGAGAAGACACCAGCTTAACCAACAGCTACAGAACACCTGCTTCCTCTCCTGCTTTCCGTGACCATCATCAGACAACAAAAGGCTACCTTAACCGGCTACAAATTATCAACATAAAACTAAACAGGGTCAGACTTAAGTAACAGAAATAGATTTCAAATCCAGGTGGAGGCAAGGATATGGAGAAAACAAACACCAAAAGGGAACAGGACAGGGAGCCACACTAGGGACCCGGCTACGAGGTGAGCAGAGACGGAGGGTTCCGGGCGCAGGCCCTCCCCTGTGTCACAGCGCAAGCCCCCGCCCGGCGCTGGGTCCCGCCAGACTTGGGCCTTTGGGCCATTTCGGTCTCAACCAAAAGGGAGGCTCCCGCAGGGCTGGGAAGCGCAACGCCCGTGCTGGCCCCGTGCGCGCGGACCTGACACCCACTTCTCGTGCACCTAGTCTTCAACCCCCAAAGCCTCCAAGGAGCCCTCCAAGGAGCCGTCAGTGAGCTGCGGGAGCAGGCCGTCCTGCCTGGGTGTTCACCACACGCCCGCCCCTTCCTCCCTTCCTTCCTTCCTCCCTTCCTCCCTTCCTCGAGAAGGTCTTGCTACCGAGGAAAGGGCGGCACGAGCCAGCGGACTGCAGGGCGTGCTCTGCGCCCTGTCGCCGGTGAGAGCTCCCGACCTCTGTGGACCGTGCACCGATGGGCAGTTTGTGGACACCCCGAGGGCCACGATTCTATCGCTGTCCTCACTTACCAGGGGAGCAAACCAGGGCAAAAAGGGGGCGATTAACACGCCCGGGTCACCTTTGACGGAGCTGGCACTCGAACCCGGAGTTTAACTGAACGGCCACACCGTCCCTGCAGGGGAGGGGCTCCCCCGGCTGCCGCCCGGCTCCGTATCAGAGGCACGGCCCTGTCAGCGCGTGGCCGGGGGGGTCTGGGATGGGGGTACGGTCCAGGGAGCAAAGCATCCCAGTTATGAGGGGGGCGCTCTGGTCAAGGGTCCGGTCCCGAGGCACGGCACTTCCCGTGAGAAGGGGCACACCCAAGTCATGGTCCTCTGGACACAGGAGGTGCCCTGCCCCGGCCCGGGGCGCCATAAAGGAGAGAAGGGCGCCCGAGCAAAGGTGGGGTACGTGGCAGAGTGGTGTCGTGGCCAGCGTTTGCACTGCAATGCGGCCTCGGGCACAGGACCCGGGCTCTCGGCCTGTTTCCACATCTGGAAACGGGGGTGACCACACACGCTGCGGCTCGCAGGGGTGTGGGTGGGGGCCGGCTAACAGGCTCCTAAACCACTGCACACAGCAGCTGGTGGACCCCAAGAGTTCGCCGAACGCTGCTGGCCACGACTGTCCAAGGTGGTTATCCCCAAATCGAACATCTAGGGCTCGGCTTCAGTCATTTCTCTTCCTAGAAACTTCTATGTCTCGCATAACTGAGTACGCAGCGAGCAGGAGACAAACGAGAGAGAAAGGCAAGCTCTCACGTCCCTCGCAGGCGCCATGGAAACCGGCCGCCGAGCTCGAGCGCCCAGCGCTTCCCGGGACACACCGGCCGCTTGTCGTGACCCGGTTGTGGTGCCCGCTCTGTGAAGCGACGGGCACTCTCCCACCCGCCACAGACAAACACAGGTAGGTTACACTACCAAGCACTTTACCTTTCTACGACGCTTCCTTAAATCGCTAGGCTGACAGAGGCATGCAAAGAAATGAAGAGAAATCAGATTTACTGCACGCTCGGAAGTCACAAGTTCAAGGACCAGAAGAGGCAAACATGTTTTAAAAACAACAACAGCATGGACATAATTGAGATAAGGTTTAGAAACAACCATAACTGGAAACAGAACTTTCCACCACACATTTAAACGTAATAGGTTATTCAACATTTACTAGAGAAACTATAAATTATTACTCAGGGAGATAAGATTCCATTACGACGTACATAATTTATTAAAATACGGCATCCTGTGTAACAGAGAGATCTAACAGTTGTCTGTGCTAAAGCTTTCTGTAACTGTTCTCCTTGTTGAAAGCCACGTCCCGCTTTTACACTATCAACCTCGTGGATGCCCAAGAAGTGACCGCGACACCCGGTAGAACACCGAACCGACCTACTCTGGTTAAGGACCTGCTGGATGTTAGTGTCAAGTCCTGACCTAGAATCTGAGTGAAGACTTCCCAAGAATCAACATGCTGTGCAGGTACGTGACAAAAACGGGCGTGAGAGAGGTGACAGCTTCACGTTGTAGGAGCCCCGTGTTTCCGTGTGGAAGGCGGTACTTGTGCCCGGTAAGCCCATGAGGTCTGGAGTCCTGACCACGAGCGTCGGCACCACAGAGCGTGCTGTGTCTGATCTCTTTAGAAGAAACCCTTCGCGGACGAGTTATCTGTGTCACACCCGCATCCACGCGTACTACACGGTGACACGCTAAGTGCCATTGGTCACCATGGGGGCGAAACCCCACTACCTCACGAGAAATGAAGACAAAGCAGGAACGACACGAGAGAGCCACGACTGACCACAGACGCTGCACACACAGGATCACGGCCGCGGGAGCACGCTGCGGAGGGGCTCACGGCGTGGGGCAGAGAGGGGCGGGGGGGTGGGCGAACAAGATACCGGCTGGGGGGCGGGAGGCTGAGGTCTGCGTGAACAGCGGTAAGCAAGCGAAAGGACGAGACGGCAAATCAAAACCCAGCACGGAAGCAGATACGCTCTCGGCCGGCACACACATGCCACAGCAGGGAAAAGAGCCGATTATTTTTATAGCGACTTTCACAAATTCTCCGAGAGGAAGAAAGCGTGAAACCACAGATGAGACCGTCCAAGAGTTTAAGGTACGAGCTGATTAGCTAATGGTGCGAATTATACACAGAGTGACGTCAAAACAACACAAACGGACTAGTTCCCGCGTCACAGGCCACGGAAGAGAGTCACAGCTCTAGTGATCTAATCACATGCTGGCCAACAGCGCAGCTGGGAAGAAAAACGACGGTAACGGGACAGATTCTGACAGACGCGAGCGCACTCAGAAACACAGCGTCGTAAACCTGATCGTAGGCGGAAAGAGGTGACGTGCTCTCCAAACCTAAGCTACGTACGCGGCGAAGTTCCGCGACATTCTGCAGAGCTGCGCGCTTCGCCCAGAAACCGCACGGTCACCGCGTCTCCAGACCCCGAGGAGCGAAGACGCGCTCCCAGAAGCCGTCCCCGTGTGGGGCTCACGCCGCTGCCGTGCTGGCCTCACACACGCACCAGCGTCAGGAGAACCAACGTGAGCTTCATTTTACCGTACTTTTTGACCGCGTGCCCCGTCCCCTCCAGTCAGGCATCTCTAATGCGGAGAAAGACAGCACCGCCTCACTCTGCGCCTTCTCTACCGTCCGTGCTTACTGTGGTGAAACCGCCGACTCCCCGAAAACAAGAACACGCCCCCCGGAGCCACGGTGCCTGGCACGGGCCCACATCCAAAGTTCCACACCTAAAAGCTCTGACGATGAGCTCACGACGACGGTTAACCCGCTCACCCGCACAGCACAATCCGTGTGTCACCGGCTACTGCTGAATGACTAAATACTGGCTGGTTTAAAAATTCTCGCACCTCTGAGTGTGACAGATGAACCGGCTTTCCTTCTGGGTAAAACACGAGACAGAACCATGTTCGTAGACTCTGGCACCCAAGTCGGGGGCTGGGGTGGGGGGAGCGCCGCAGGAAGAAGAGGCAAATACTCACTAGAGTCATGACCCCCAGTCTGTCCACCTCCCTGGCGGGGCTGTGCGGGCCCCTCCGTGGGGTGGAGCGCCCGCTGTGTGGAGGGGAGGGGCCCGCGAGCGGGGACGCGGGGTGCGGGGCGCCGGAGCCCGCGGGTCTAAAACGGCCGGGGCTGTCTAAGCTGCCGCTGCCCACTCGGCTCTCAATCTCCTCCGCCCGCTGTTCCGCGCTCTCCTTCTCTTCTTGAATGAGCCTGCAACGAAAGCAGACAGGTCACCCTCGCCGCCCTGGCGAACCCGTGAACGCACCTGCGTGACAAGTGCGCGCTTGCTCGCGCGCTGCGAACGTGCGGGCCGGGGAGCTCCAAGGACGGCTGCTCCGACCCCGCCTCAGTGAGAACGGTCTCCCTTTTAGTGTCTTTTCGATACGCCCGGTTTCAGAACAACACGAGGGGACTCCCGCAGGGCGTCCCGTAAAGCCCCTTCCACCAACCGTGCTTGATTTCACTCCTGTGCGCTCAGATTCGGCCAGAGGCTCACCGGCAGCTCTCGCCGTACGACGAGCTGTGAATTCACAACTGCTACCTTCCCAATTCTCAGACACGTCGACGTACCCGTTTTGCAACTGGAAATCGGGACCTCTGACCTAACCGAAGGACCGACCCACGGAGCAGCTGGGAGTTCCCCGACACTGAAGCCTCTAGACTAGATGAAAACATGAGTTTTTGGTTTTTTTTTAAGGCTGAATTCAAACCAATTTATTTGATGGAATTTTCTACCAGCCTCCTCCGTACTCCATTCATTTGGAATTCAAGGCGAACACTCTTCACTGCCAGAGAGCAGTGCGTCAGGAAACGGCAATTTCTGCATTTGACTACGTCACTAATTATGCCCACGTTGACACCGGAGATCCACACGGCGACCTTTCCGATGAAAGCTCCGTTTACGTACCCCGAGAGCTTATTCTGTGACGGACAAGTCTCCGGACCGACTGACCATTTCTATCTGGTCAACTCGCATGAAGGAAGATGGCTTCTCCCTGGCCACACGCCACACAAAAGCAAAGCCGAGGCGCGGGCCCTCTCTCCTCTCCCGCGCTGACCTGACGGGGGACGGCTTCCACAGAGCCCACCGCTCCTCCCCGCTTCTCCCGCTGGCATCTGTCCTCGCCGCCCGCTCTCTGCAGGCAGGAAGGAGCACGTCTGCCTGTGCTAGCTTCCCAAGAACGAGACGTGGACAGTGACTCTACCCGGATCCACGGCAGCAGGGTCACTAGCACGTGCCCGCTCCCCCCGGGACCTCAGGACTGCAAAACAGAGCAGCTCCCGGGCCCCCGGGCCCACCATCCTGCCCACCCTGCCGCCTCCGTCTCCACGAGGGCCAGGCTCTGGGTTCTCTTGCCTCCGCGGGACCAGAGCTTTGTAAATTCGCTACCATAACTGCTAAGAGGATTTCTAAAGAAAACACCCTTGAAATAGTGACGAGCGTAAAATGATTCAAACACACGACCCCTGAGCACTCACTGCTCTACCATGGACCGACTTCGACATGTTACGTTCATGCACGCGGCCCGCCCCACACACCCTCCCTCTGCGCTGTGGATCAGGGAGGCCTCCCCGCACCCTGGGCTTTCCGCACCTCGGCTTTCCGCGTCCTGGCCGACCCTGGAACCTCGGTCGGACGCCGCCGAGGAGCATCGCAGGCGCACACTGGGCACCCACGCGGTCCTCTCTGGCTGTGCTGTCGGCTCCCGCAGGAAGGGACTGGACACCTTCCGCCCTTCCCCAGAGGTGACGCGAACCTGTCCACGACTGTGGACAGATGCCGCGGTGAACTGAATTTTATAACCTAGGGGAATCGCACAATATTCTTAAAATAGACCAGAAGGAGCTTTATGGTTATGGGACACTCAGAGCATTCAGAGTGTTTGTTCCAGACCTTCCTGAGCACGGTAACAGTCCCTCGGAGACACTGTGGTCTCTGTGGTGCCGCGCACGATCACGTGTACCTGATCTCTTTGTTGATGGCGTCCAGCTGTTCCTGCAGCATCATGGCCAGCGTCTGGGCATCGGCCTGCCCACTGGGCGAGAGCAGAGCGGCCGAACTGAAGAGCGTGTCCCCGTCGTCTTCGCCATCAGACACGTCGACGTCGCTCTCGAACGCCTGTGCCACATTTGCTAGGACGCTAGCTTGTTGGGCACGTTCCCAATCCTGTTCGTTAAGAGTCTGTACCTGTGAGTAAGAAAACTCAATCTCGGCAAAGGTGGAAAAAAACAATGCAGTTATAGAAACCTACAAGAAACCTATCAGAAACTTGGAAAGTTTTCAACTGGAGGCCCAAAGAAAGCGGGGAACTGGCTTGTGCTTACAAGCTGCTGACCCACGAAGCAAGCAGTACTTAAGGCACAGGTGAGGAGGGCGGCCTATGACTTAGACCCCCTTGCGACGCTCGTGCCTCCGTGGACGTGGGGCATTTCTGTGACGTGGTCCACAGGGTGGGACGAGCAGACCAGAAACAAAAATGGGAATAAAAAAACACACTGGTGCCAGCCAGCCACCCCCGTGGGCAGTTACAAGGCCATTAAATCTGAGTGCACTTCTGCGGCCCCACCGGCTCGCTGCTGTTCCAGGCAGGGGACGTGCGGCCACCGGAGCGTCCCCCGCCTCCCTTCCTGAGGCTGGTGTGACCGGATGGAAGGAGCAGGGAGGACCCAGGAGCAGCCCGCGAACCCGCTCCTCTCGGGGCCACCCTCGAGTGGCAGAGGCGCCTCTGCGGCCGAGCCCAAACCCTGTGGCCTGAGGGGCAGGGCGCGGGTGCGAGCAGCGGCTCTCCTGGAGGCTCTCCTGCCCTCCTGCTCACCCGCCCCCCGAGACGGCTCCACCCACGGGCACGAGGCCCTCGGCTCGCTCAGGGACATCGTTCCGCCCTCTCTCTCTGGATGATCACCTTTCTAACTTCATCCACGTCAGCCTAAAAATGCCTTCCCCCTTTTCCCTCCAAAATAACAGAACACAAACCACAGAACTTCTACCCTGTGTCTCCTTCCAGCTAGCACTGCGCCTCCGCTCCCAACCACAGTTCAAGTCCTCCAGAAAGCTGCCTCTACTGTGTCTACACAGACTCTGGAACTCGGGCGAGTGGGCTTTAGCACAACTGCTCCTGGACCAGACCACCGTGGTCCTCGGCCTCCACCTTGCCTGGCCCCACCCGGCACGACCAGGCCCACCGGTCTCCCGTTCCCTGAGCACCTGGCCCACTGGGCTCCTCCCACCACTTGTCGGGACCGCTTGGTCTCTGCCAGTTCTGTCTCCCTCTCTCCACTGCCGCGCTGGGCAGTGCCCAGAGAGCCACCCTTGGACTCTGGGGCTATCCACAGGTGCCCACCTAGGGACTTTATGTGGCCTGTGCCTCTAGACGCCACCAGCGTGTTCTGGCTCTAATCCTTCTCTCCAGTCAAGGTCTCCTGAGGCCCAGACTGGAGTGTCCAACTGCTCACCGGACGTGTCCCCTCGGTCCGACCTCTTGGAGCTCCCCCCGCCTGTCACGTGCTCTCATGCCCTAGGTCCCTTCCATCAGCACCTCTTGCTGGCACCAACCTGTGATGCATCCACACGGCTCCTTCACTTGCCTCCTTCGGGCCAGCGCTCAAACGTAACCCTCCTGGCGATACCTCCCTGTCTGACTGAGTTTACAATTCTTATTCCCTCCTCATCTCACAACTCGCGACACCCGGTTGCCTCTCCCCGCTTACTCCCATCTGACACGGTGGTGGTTTCAAACTAGGTCTACGAGTTCTTCACTGCCCCCGTCGAGGGGTGGACCCCAAGTGTGGGCTGGCCCTGCAGCTCTAACGAACAGAACGTGGTGGAAGTGAAGGCGGGCAGCTCCCAAGACTAGTACGGCACAAGCTCCGGGACCTTCCGCCTGCCCTCTCTCCGCGTGAGTTCTGGGGAAGCCGCTGCTGCGCCGGGAGGACAGCCAAGCGGCCTGTGGGCAGGTCGTGTGGTGACGACCTGAGGCCTGCCTCCAACACCCAGGCAAGGGAGCGCACAGTGCACCCGCCAGCCCCAGCCGAGCCTCCTGGTGGTGCAACCTCACGAGCCCCTGAGCCACAATCAGCAGCTAAGGCTCTCCTAAGTTCACAGAAACCAGCAACTACGAAGTGTCCTCCTAAGCCGCTCCCCTTTGCGGGGACCTGTCAACCATCTGTCAGACAGAAACAGGTGACTAACACACATCTCACCTTTTACTTCCCATTCGCTGCCGGTCTCCCCTCACTACACTGCGCACACACAGGGGTGCGGGCCTCTCCTCTGACTTTTGTTTTACTTGAAGTGGGGGAGGGGCAGAGAGACGGAGAGAGAGAGAGAGAGAGAGAGAGAGAGAGAGAGAATCCCAAGCAGGCTCCAGGCGCGCGCAGCGCAGAGCCCCATGCGGGGCCGCGGGGCTCGATCTCACAAACCGAGAGATCGTGACCTGAGCGGAAATCAGGAGTGGAACGCTTGACCGACTGAGCCACCGGGTGCCCCTCATCTGGCTTTTTCGGTCATGCTGCAGCCCTAGGTCTGGGATGATGTCTGGCCCAAGCTCGTTCAATGACTATCGGTGCTGAAAACATACACAAGTATATAAAAATACACGCTGCTGAACAGACAAAAGTACAAAAGTATTTAAACTCCAAATGTGAATTCTTTTTTGCTTAAAGATGAATACACCTATTCACTGAATCTTCATTAGCGTTTCAAAACTACTAATTAGCATTGTGCTGTGCTTAACAGTAGGTCCCATCTTAATCCACATTTCTACTCTTCGAAGAGAAAGGAAAAAAGCTCTACAAAGTAAATTGTGAGCCAGCAAAAGAAAAATGGGGGAAGGGGACAAGAGACAGCGGCCTATCAGCAGTTTAGTTCTAGAAGAGCCTCACAGCCAGAGGATAAGGCAGGTGACACTGGAGCAGGCGGGCGGGTCCCGCGCGAGCCCCCGGAGGACGGAGGTCCTTGCCTTGGAAGGCTCATCTCGCAGAGCGGCCACACGGCCTTTCCGGGGGCGCAACACCGCGCTGCTGTAGGCATCCGTGGGGCCGTCCGCCAGAGGGAACCTGAAATCTGGGACGCTGCCCAAGTGCGGTCGCCTGAAATATGGGGGGGGGGGGAGAAAAAAGTCATTATCAACAAGAAGTGAACTTTGTCAGCCAGGCCAGAACCCGCCAATTTGGAAACTGAGGTCACAGAAGAAGGTCTCCAAGGACGCCATCTTTTCTCCTGGCTCCCATCCCAGCCCGCCAGCCAGGCCCTGTGGAGACAGGGTCTCCCGGGCCCAGCAGGGGCAACACCTCACCGGGGCCCAGCCGTCCCCGACGTGGAGCAGGGCCTGTGCTCAGCCTCGGCACCCGCCCCCAGTCAACCCGTCGCCCTGCGTGTCTGTGCCACCTGCTGCCCGACTGACCGGGAAGCGCTCCTGTGTGTCCCTCTGGCCTTCAAGTGCCATCTCCCGCGCGTGCCGAGGCCCTCGCTGCGAGGCCAGGTGACCCCAGGCATCCCTCCTCTTGCCACTAACCGGCACCTCAGGGGCACCCATGGCAGGATCCTCGGGAACCGCAGCTTGCAGCTCCCATGGACGGGAGGTGGCAATGCGCCCGGTGTTTCCAAGGCAAAAGCGTCTCTGGCCTGTGTCCGCTTAGACGGACAGACAACCGTCCCCCCTGGCCACAGAAGTCTCCAGAAAAGTTCGACGGAGCCCTGAGCCCCTCGGATGGGGTCACTGACATGGGCTGTCACCTGCCCCCCTCAGCAAAGGCTCCGGGCAGGAAGCGGTCAGCAGAGGTGAAGGAGCACCCGCCAGCCCACATGCCCAGCCTCAGCCACGGGCTCACCCTCTACACCTGAACCCTGCACGGGAGTCCAGTGGCTCCTTGCTCTCTGGAAAAGAAGAGAGGCTGCCTTCTGTTTCAGAAATCCTTATGGTCTCGGGAGACAGAACACTCCCATCGGATTCACATCAGCTAAAGAGGGGGCCCCGGGCGCCGCCCTGCGAGGCCTGCAGACAGAGCCCGCGTGACAGGACGTCTCCTCTGCGTGCTTTGCGCTCCTCTCTGCGGCCTTTAAAGAAACGTCTTCAAGAGACGCTGCCCCAGGGTACTGCTTGTTTGTAAGACAGCCAAGTCCTAACTGCCCGCTGGCCACAGCCACCCTTCCCTCCTCCTGTCCCCCTATTCCCGGCGGAACTGCTCACCTGCGCTCAGGTGGCCTAGCGTCACCGCTGCGGGGCCACGGCACGTCGCCAACCGGTGAGAGCTACACGTGACACCCCGCGTGTGGTCTGGGATGGTTCGTGGCTCCTCCGAGGCTCACTAGTGTCCCCTGACTCTGACACCCTGTCTCGGGCTCCCGGGCCCCCGGCCCAGCCACCCTGCATCCAGTCCTATCCCAGAGCTCTGTCCCATCTGCCCCGCCGGCGTGTGGAAGTCGGTCCGTCACCTTTCTTTTCCTCCGCAACCCAGACCGTCTCGTCTTGCTAGAGGAGGACACGACACAAGACTTGGCTGTGAGGTCGTGCCAGGAGGGCTCGGCTGGCCGGGCTGCCTGCCACCTCCTCAGTCCCGTCCCCGCGGCCGCCCGTGCTCACGGCGACACAGCTCCCACCAGCGTGTCTTCCGCCGCCACACGGGAGAGCGCTATGTGAGACGGCTTCAAACAGACCCCGTTCCCGACCGGCCTCCTGCCGCCGTCTGCAGACCGCAGGGCCACCCGTGACCGCGGCTGCTCCCTCCGCACCACGGGAGCGCACGGCCCCTCTCTATCCCTCTCGCTGGCCAGCACGCCTCAGGTGGGCGACGGGCGTGGACTTCCCTGTTACCGCAACTGCCCCACGGTGCCAGCCTCCAGGTGCCTGCACGGCCCCTTCCCTGGAGAACTCCAAGGTGCACGCCAGTGGCCCGTGCTGCGTCTGCTTTGCTCCCGTTTGCTCGCTTGGCCTCCTCACACATACGCGCCTTCAAGCCCTTGAGCGGCGACACCGGCCTCCGGCCGGCGAGGAGCTCCATCAGCCAACCGAGAGGCTGCCCTGTGCCCTCATCTTCCCGTGCCCTTCCCTCTCTGGACACACACTCGCTGTGCCACCAGTGGCTCCGCGGACAGGGAGAGCCTCTCGCGACCCGACCTTCGCTGACCTCTCCTCTTTCCTACGAGCAGGCTCAACAGGGACAGCCACAGCACACCCTCGACCTTCCCGAGAGCCCCCGTCTGCAGCCACCCAAACCCCTGTGCGGCCCGCGCGGGCCTGCCTTCGGAGCAGGAGCCTGCTCCCTGCACCTGAGGGGGCCCAGTCAGCTACTCGAGCGACTCTCGCTCCAGCGGGACACTCACACGGTGACTATTTCCTACAAAGAAGCGAAGAAACCTTTTAATACCTTGCTGACAATTACTGTCTGCGGGACGCAGCTCACAAGCCGGCTGACTCACTCCTTCAGAGGCGACTCGCAGTTGTCCCAACAGACTTAAAGTGACTACACGTCATTCTCCAGAGTCTTTTCAAAAACATAACAAGCTACAGGCACTGTGCTAACGCCATGAATGTCAAACTGACCCTCACAATCATGGCCATGCGGCCACTCCCATGGCGACCCCACTGGCCTTGTGGAAGGGACCACAGCTCCCAGGCACGCGGGCCCTCACCTGGCATGCTGGACCCCTCCTATCCCCAACCATCAGTGCCACACTGCGCGGCGGGGGGGGGTGGTGTGCAAATTAACCCACCCACAACAGAAACTGATCATTCCCTACCTTCCACACCTCCTCCTGCGGCCGCGAGCCCTGTCATGCCTCCCGGTCTCCTGGGTGTCCAAGCCTATCCTCTGGAGTGATGCTCTACTTCTCCCTCTCACCAGCTACTAAGCTACCGGCTCCCTGAGCCACATCAGGTCACTCTGCCCATATGGCCAAGGGCTCGTTCTCGAAGATACACAGCAGGTGTTAACACACGTGTCTGTGAGCTGGTTCGTGTCAGAGCCATGGCGAAGGCAGTGCCCCCCACCATCAGCTATCAGTACCTGGGAGCTGGTTCGCATCAGACCACAGCACACCCACGGTTCTAGTGTGTAACTGTGGGCTGGTTCAGGTCATATTCGTGGCAAAGGGAAGCATCTGCAACAGATCTGTGAACCGGGAAATGTCATACCCGTGGTGAAGGGAAGAGCCTCTCAGTCTCGCCTGCTCTAATTCAGCCCTCAGTGCTTCCACGTTCAGTAGGAGCCGATCCTGCAAAGCAGCAAATGACAATGACACCCGCTGCAGGCAAGGTTTACGATCACTTGCGTCAATATACCCTTAAACACAGAGCACAAACTGGGGGTTGCCAGAGGGGAGGAGAGTGAGGGCGGTGGGCGAAAGAGACGACAGGGATTAGGAGGCATAGGCTTCCAGATATAAAATCAGGCAGTCACGGGGATGAAAAGCGCAGCACAGGGAATACGGTCTGTGATACCCTAAGGACTCTGTATGGTGACACACGGTGACCACAGTGATGACGACGAGCACAGAGTAAGGTGCACAATTACCGAAACCCCATGCTGTCTACTTGAAACTGATACAACACTGTAGGTTCATTAGAATTCAATTAAAAAAAAAATGAAAAAGCTATCTGCATCCAGTATGCTCAAATGTCAACCACCATAACCGCAATGGGTAAATTCAGCAGTTACGAACCCCAAGACCATTCTCCCCAGGAGTCCTACAGTAAACACCCGGATCCCCAAGTGAACGTCCTAAACCCTACTGAACACTTAGGTCTCAGGCACAGCAAGGTTACAGAGGAGAAACACCGAGCCACTGACACTTCTTCCTAATTATGTAGAGAGGGGCAGGCCTTTCTGGGCGGTGGGGGAATAGCCCTTCTGTGCAATAGGCACGTGCTCCTTCGTGGACCCTCTGCAGCCCAGCCTCACTTCTGCACACGCAAAACCAGGGAGCAAAACCGACGAGGAGCTTCGGTCACACAACAACCCCCTAGGCAGTGCCGTCCCAGGCAGCAGACACCGCCGCACGTGGCTGAGCGCCCAAAATGGGGCTCGTCCCGACCACAGGGGATGGAACTGTGAGACGCCCCGTGGGTTGCAAGGACTGAATGTGAAAAACAGTGTAGAGTAGTTCCTTCATTTCTACAGTATTTACACGATTCAATAACATGTTGCCTGCATCGGGCTGCATGAAAACTAACATCACCCGTCTGTCTGACGATTTCAAGTGCAGCCGCGAGAATCCTTGGGATGACACCCGTGTCACCTGTTACCTCCCTGCTGGGCGACGCTGCACTCAACGAGAGGTTTACGCAAACACTTTAGCTTTCGAGTGAACCCCCGGAGGGACTCCGAAATCTGAACCCCAGAGGCTGCTCGGCTCCAGCTCTGCCACACGCGTGCCGTTCAGACTTGCGAGCGTGGGGCTGCTCGAAAGCACAGCGGTGGCCCGCCGTGGGGGAAATGGGAGCCCCAGCGGACACCTGCCCCTTGCCGGTCTCGGCGGACCTCTGAAGGATCGAGAGACGGAAGTACCTTCTCACGTTGCGTTTCCTCCAACCGCTTTTTCACATTTTCAACTTCTCGTAATAGAGAGTTCTGGGAAAGACACAGACAGTCCTTTACTGTTGATTCTCGAAAACAGTGCATAGAGCATAGCTATGTTTCTCTTTACAATAACGCAGCACAGAAAAGGAACGGACCGTGTGGCTACACCGGCGAACAGGGTCACATGCCCACAGAGTGAAATGCTGTCTTTGAAACCACAGGAACAGCCTTTGGTAATACTTTGTCCGTGTACGATTTCTTCACGGATCAGTTTCTGAACGTAAGTACGACAAGTTCGTAAGTCTATTTTAATTAGTTAAACTGGTCCGTACTAGCTTTTAGGGTAATTCACCGGTCACTTGGGAAACACGACCTAAGTTTCATACGTGTATTTCCAATCTAAGACAAAACTACTCTACCTTAAGGCTGGGCCCAGAGATCAAGGAGGCAGCGAGGTAAGAACCCTACATGGGTGTAATGATGCACTTCCTAATGGTTTTTATGCAAAATAAGTGCGTCATGTAATTAGCAGTGCTCACTGGTGTCTCCAAGTGCCAATCACAGGGAAAATTCTGGGCTCATCTTCAGGGACACGGGTGTAGCCAGAACGGTTTTATCAGGTCCGAATCCAACTGTTTCCACCAGAGCTTCTCTGGCATAGATCCTATGAGACTCCTTCCCTCCTGTTACAGCTAAAGTGTTTCCATGATGACTGTGTAACAGTCCAGGCTTAGACTTTTTCCAAACCAGATGAAAAGAGAGAAGGCGGGAAATGGAACGGGAGAACCTGTTTTCAGCTGATTAAATGCCTTACATAACAGCGCACTCCTACAGCGTCCTCTCCATACACGAGGTTAGAAATCAGCTCCCCACGCCAAGGACCAGGTGAGGGCTGGACCGAACACAGGTCCCAGCGTGGGGCTGGCCAACGAGGGCCTGCCGACCACATCCAGCCACCGCCAGGTCCTGTAAATAAAGGGTTATCGGCCCACGGCCACTCCACTTAGTTATGTACTGTCTGTGGCTACCTCTGCGCCATTTACTGATTAGCACGAAGCTACCTTACTCCTTAAGTCTCAATTAGCAAAAGCCTAAAGTGCTCCCTCTCGGGGGCCCTTCCCAGACCAGACTTCTCTTCTAGACAGTAACACACACCTGCCCACACACGTACGTCGGGCAGGGACGGGACACTGGGAACTCAGCGGGGAGTGGGAAACGGTCTGTGGTCTTTCCGCGGTGAAGAACAACGCGAGGGGGCTCCTGTGTGAGGCCGGGAGCCCTCAGCCGCCGCCTGTCCCGTCCTACCTTGTCTTCCAGAGCGGCCATCCTCTCCTTCAGATGAAGCTGCAGCCGCTCGTTAGACTCGGAGAGGAGCTTGTCGACAGTGTCCGACAGACGTTTGTTATGCTCCTCGTTCATCTTCTCCCTCTGCCGTGCCTGGAGGAGGAGACACCAGCTTCAAGCCAAAGTGCGATCACCAGCGCAGACGCGCCGAGGGCGTGCCAAGGGCGTCCTCGTCCTCGGCTGCCCCTTCCCACGGCCTTCTTGGGCGCGCTTGTGCGTCACGGCCGGAACCGACCTAGCGGGGCACAGAACCACAGGAACGTGCCTCCAAGGGATCGTCCATTAGAAGGTCCCGTTGTTTCTGGGAAACGAAATACGCAGGGGGCCTCAGGAATGTCCGGATTATGAGCTCTCAGATGGGCTCAGGAGGCAGATGTACACGCAGGAACAAGCAAACTTTTAAGGGCATCAGCTTATCCACACACGGGAGGAGGAATCTCCCGGTGCATAAACAGAAGCTCGGATCCGGCTTCAGGGAGAAAGAAATGAATCCACAGACAAAAGCGAAAGGTAAAAAAGAATCCACTTTGGAAAAAATTCGGTGGTGAGAGAGACTTTCATCTGGTTTTCTTTATATTCACACATCACCTGAATGTTTTGTAATGGACACTTGTATTAGAAAAATGGGAACTAATTACCTCCAGTAACTTTCGAGTGTAACAGCAAAGCTCACGGGTCTGTGTTTTATATAACTGTCACCAACTGCAAGGTTAAAAAGCTCGTTTCTGCCCCATATCCTGACGAACACAAAAGAGAAGCGGCGGGAACAGGCCGGCGGCACTTGGGGGCTCCTCCTGGGTGGACATGCGCCCTGCAGCCAGGGGGTCCAGGTAGGAGGAGGAGCCCACAGGACACGCCACAGGCTGGGCAACGGTCAGCACCACCACCCCCACCCCCCCCGCCCCTGCTTACGTTCCCTCATCTGTAAGACACACGTGCTGACACCTCTTCCCTTGGGAGCAGTGAACAGAAAGCACGACCGTCACACCTAACCCACGGCAACGGCCATCACTTGGAAAAGACCCTGGCCACCCAAGAAGGGGTCAGCACCCACGTATTTTTCAAGCAAAACAGCTGAGAAGTTTCCTTGGAATTGCCTCGGTTATAGAAGAATCCTTATCTCAACACCTGTCCTTTCAAACTATAATCCAGTCCTGAAAGTAATGAAGTGCATCTCTAAGTAAGTAAGGTCAAATTCTTGGCCCAAGAGGCTCGCGTCTGCCTGTGCGCGCGCGTGTGATGGGAGGCCGGGGTTGGCCGACACGTGATCTCGTGCTAGCGTCAGGACCTTCACTGCCCGGAAACTCATGTGTGATGCTCTGTGACCTAGGGCCAAGCACATGAGTTTCTGGTGAAAACAAAACCTGACAGCCTTGGATGGACGTGCCAAGGCGGGGTGGCCGCTGCCTGGTCTGTCTCCTGGGTGTTTCATGTGGCCCTTCGACCAGCTCCTCCAGGGAAAAGTCTCAGGGGATTCAAGGGACACGGGCCTCCCTTTCGTCAAGGCTCGATTACGCTATTCCTCTTCTTAGGAACATCCACCCCGACCCACGCCTTTCCGTCTCGAGTAGTCATTCAGGATGTGGGGACCAAGGTCAGGCCTGTGACCTGATTTCAGGACCTCAATGTCACGTCCTAAGCAAGCAGACTACTCCTCTAGGACGGGCCTCATCCCAGGCCAGCACCTCTGGTTTGGCCGAGGGGCACCTGCAAGGTCCCGCGTGCACCGCGAGTAGCTGCCGACGAGCTGGTGGGCACCGTGGGCTGTGCGGGTGCCTCCACCCCGGGCGGCACTGCCTACGGGGCCCCCGCGTCCGGAGAACATCGCCTACATGCTAGGAGCGCTCACCAGCGTCCAACTGGCACCAGAGGCCACTGTACCCCTGATGGGAGCGAGAGGGGGCCTGGCGTCCCCGTGCGGAGAAGTGGGAAACAAGGCACCGCTCCCCACCCCCACACCCCCGGCCTGCGCCTCCTCCTCAGCCACCGCCAGGTGCGCGGCCGCTCCGCTCGGACACGTACCCGCTGCAGTTCTTGGTTCTTCTCCTCCAGCTGGGCCTCCATCTGCCGCAGCCTTTCCTCGATGTTGCCATGCCTCTCCTCGGCCTGTGGGCGACATCGGGGTCAGAAGAGCCGGCCGCCCCGCGCCACACGCTGTGCCTACGCACGACATGCCGTGAGCGGCCTTCCGCCTGCTCACACGCCCTACCGGCCTCACGCGTGCCAGTGGGAAGCGGTGGGCCTCCAAGCTGGTGACCGGGGCTCGGCAACGTGCTCGTCCCCACCCCGGGCCCCGGATCCGTGGACGGTGCCTCCTCCCCCGGCAGACGCCCGTGGTCCCTGAGCACGGACAGCAGGGAGCAGCAAGCGGGACAGAGCAACGCACACGTGCTACCTTCCTAAGCTGGGAAGCGAGTTCCGACAGTTTAGCTCCCTCAGCAGCAGAGTGTCCAGAAGATAAAGGGTCGGACTACAAGGCCGACCGGGGACAGGAGAGAGGACAGGGGAGAAAAGAAACGGAGATTTTACACGCAGATCACAAAGGAGAGGAGAGGCTTTGTTGGAGCTGTCGGTCTGTGGGCGCCCGGTACCACCTGCCCGACCCGACGTCAGCCATGAGGGTCAGCATCCCCTGCCTACGCCTTCCCAGTGGGGCCCTCACTGCACGGGAGCCGGTAAGACAGAAGCATGGACAGGTTCCCTGCGTTAGGCTCCCTCGGCCGAGGCCCCGGAAGGCTGGACCGTCTGCCGGGTCATGTGCTCTCTCGGCCCGTGTGGATCACTCGATCCCAGCACCGACCACGTCACGTCTGGAAACTGCCTCTTCAACCGCTGGCTTCCCCCGTGGGTGGTGAGGGCTGTGAGAGCTGGGAGGGCAGGGACTGTGTCTGGCACAGGCCTCGTCTGTATTTGTTGAACCAGTGAACGAATTACTTCAAAATTTACTTATTACAGGGATGCCTGGGTGGCTCAGTCAGTTGGGCATCTGACCTTTGGTTTCAGCTCAGGTCATGATCTCACGGTTTGTGAGTTCGAGCCCCGTGTCGGCTTTGTGCCGACAGCATGGACCCTGCTTGGGATTTTCTCTCCCTCTGGCCCTCTCTCTCTCTCTCTCTCTCTCTCTCGCTCTCTGCCCGTCCCCTGCTCGAGCACGTGCACACGTTCCCTCTCTTTCTCAAAATAAATGGACATCAAAAGAATTTTTTAATAAAAAAAACTGTTACAAATTTATTTTGATTATTTTTAAAACAGAAGAGGATGTTCCTATTTCTGAGAAAAATTGTATCCTTTTTAAAAATTATTTATTTATTTTTTTCAGTAAGCTCCACACCCAACAGGAGGCTCAAACTCACAACCCTGAGGTCAAGAGTCCCACGCTCCACCGACTGAGCCAGCTGGGCACCCCTGTCCTTCTCTTATCCAAGGCTGCTATCTTGAGCTTTGAGACGCTGACTTAACTCTGAGAAGCAGCGAGTCTCAGATCGAGCCAACTGGAAACAGCACACAGCTGACAAAACCGGAGGTAACAGAAACGGGGAAGCTGCCTGGCATCTGAAAAGCGTTCCGATCTCAAAGCAGCACGGAAAACAGATCTGAGCTGCTTCGCGGACTTGGGCGCGCCGACGTGAACAGTGACAGGTAAGGAACGCGAACAGGCCACCGTGAACATCGCCATCCCGCCATCGGACCCAGCGGGAAGGGCGGGCCCCACCTTGGAGAGGGCGGCCACCCTCTGGGCCAGCTCGGCTTCCACCTCGGGCAGCGTCTCGGCCTTCCTCAGGGTCTGCTGCAGCTTCTGCTCCGCCAGCTCCAGGCGCTCCTGCAACTGGCGGTTTTTATCCTCCGTCTAGGAAGCGAAAGCGAAGCATCAAAATGTAGCAAGTCTTCCGTCCGTTTCTACTTGTAACAAAGTGACATAAAGTCTAAACACAGAGATCTACTAAATCAGTTCTCACAGAAGCCAACTGTTTCGGGAGCCGCTTCAGAGCAAACCTTTCCTTTCTGCAAGGAGGCTCCCACTCCCTGGGGCCTGATTTCACTGCGCAAAACACCTCTCGCCAAGGTATTTGCTTTTCTTCAGTGTCTTTCTTCAAAAAAGTCTTTCAAAAGACAAAGTTCCCACACGTTAAAGAAAACCCATCTTCTGTAGAAGCTTGCTCGTTCTTCCCAAGTTAAGGAAAGAAGGGTTCAGTCCTAAGCCTTCTTAAAAATAACCAGACTTGGGGCGCCTGGGTGGCGCAGTCGGTTGAGCGTCCGACTTCAGCCAGGTCACGATCTCGCGGTCCGTGAGTTCGAGCCCCGCGTCGGGCTCTGGGCTGATGGCTCAGAGCCTGGAGCCTGTTTCCGATCTGTGTCTCCCTCTCTCTCTGCCCCTCCCCCGTTCATGCTCTGTCTCTCTCTGTCCCAAAAATAAATAAACGTTGAAAAAAAAAAAAATTAAAAATAACCAGACTTGTTGTCTGAGGGCTCGCTCCTTAGGGCAGACTGCCGTGGGCACGTCGGCCAGCACAGAGCCTCTGAGAATATGCCTCATGCCAGTCAGAGTTATTTTTGCAAGTGTGTGATTATTCTAGAAAAACCCTCTCACTCTTGAAAAAAAAAAATCAATGGGGAAAATTTAGACAAGGGATTTTTTTTAAGTAATTTTAAAAATCTTGTAGAAGTCAAGGTTCCTGTGAAGTTAACACTTGTTTATACACAGCCTCCTAACTTTGTCTGTGTGCATATAGCTCTGTGTGTACGGAAAGACCACATATCCCGCTTTAAAACCCTGAGAAAATAAATCACATGCTGTACGTAGTATTTTGTGATCTGCCTTCTACAGTCATTATCTGGAACACCTTACGTGCTTTTTTTTTTTTTTTTAATGTTTATTTACTGAGAGACAGACCGAGCATGAGCAGGGGTGGGGCAGAGAGAGGAAGACACAGAATGCGAAGCAGGCTCCAGGCTCCGAGCTGTCAGCACAGAATCTGACGTGGGGCTCGAACTCACGAACCGCGAGATCATGACCTGAGCTGAAGTCAGATGCTCAACCGACAGACCCAGCCGGTACCGCTGGAACATCTTACGTGCTCTTAAACCGTGCTCAATATGATTTTTAGTTGCTTCCTAGTATCTGACTCTTATTATTATTTTCTGTCTAATGACACACTTCTAAACACACCAAACTCGCTATGTTTCCAAGAAGCTGGGTTTGGGTCTCCTGTTTAACGCCGGATGACCCGTGACGACCAAGAAAGAGACGTGCGGCCTCTCAAAATACAGGAGACTCACGTCCTCACACCAGACTATGTTTCTGCACCTGCCCTTCCCCCCTGATCCCAGGTACTAACAAAAGTGGTCAGCTGCCTGCATGTTCCTGGCCACTCCCTGCCCCTTTGGAAACAGCGCTAACAGGCAACAGATTAACATGCAGTTAAAACAAGACAGAAGGAAGAATCACGCAGTGTAGCCCCATAACACGGTTACATAAAATCCCGAATAATTAAAACCTGTAAGGTGAAGTAACCCACGCTTTTAAACACAATGTTCCAAGATCCCAAAAACTTTGCATTGAGACCTGATTTCCAACATGAATGTCACAGGAGAAAGGTATTTAACTTCACCTGCGATTAATAAAAGTTGGATGAATTTCAGCAAAAATAGCTACCTGTCGATGCATAGAGTCTTTATTGGCAATCTCATTTTCAAGTTTATCGTTGAGGTCGTGCACAGAGGTGGCTTCACGCTGTGCCGCGAGGTAGCGCTTCTCAAGGGTGGTGATCCTCTCCTCCATGTCCTCCTTCTGGGCCACGGCCTACAGCAGGTATTTCAGAGGGAAAACAGGGAAATGGCTAGTGCAGGACACGTTAACACACTCCAGACACAAAAACTGGGCTAAATCCTGATCTTCCAATCAAATAGAAAACCAGCACCCTCGGGGCACCGGGGAGGCTCAGCCGATGATTTCGGCTCAGGTCACGATCTCGCGGTTTGTGAGGTTGAGCCGCATGTCAGGCTCTGCGCCCACAGGACGGAGCCTGCTTGGGATTCTGGCCGCTCGGTCCCCGGGGCTTATTTTTTCCGATGTGTTTCAAGAGAAACGTATAATAAAATCTCCCAGAAGTCACAACGTCTGTTGCCTCCTGACACAAGTGAGCTTTCCACAGAACAGGGACTGGCGTCTGGAAACACACGCTGGGAGATACAACCATCATTTTCCCGGGGGAAAGATGGATGAAATCTCATCCAGTTACCAAAGTTAAAGCAGAAGTGTTAACAAACTGAAACAAAATGCAAACTTTTATATAATTGGAAGTAACCTTCCGAAGCCTAATCCTGTAACAATATTGTATCACACGGTATCTAACACTGAAAATGGAACCAGAACTTTCTGCCCTGCCTTTCCTGTCCCCTACCCTGAAGATTCCTCTTTCAGCCCTCTTTGTTTACTAAGGAATTTATGTCAGCAGTCTTAACATGAAAAGTGATGAGTCTTAAGAAATGAATTTCTAAATTGTCTGCATCTTAAACTCTGCTGAAGAGCCTCCTTCCCCACCCCCCTTGCCAAAGAATAATTTCACTGAACAGGTTACGTAATTTCTGCAAATATTTTTGCTTTAAATTCTTACACGACCTCACCCACACTAAGCTACTAGACAGAGTGCACCTGTACATCCAGGCTTGAGGGTCTGAGAGGGTCTTCCTGAGGTGGCCGTGCTGGGCTGGGGGCGGGGGGGGCGGGGGACTGTCCACAAAGGGCAGCTCACAGGGACAGGAGGAGGGGCAGAGAGACCATCCTGCCCTCACTAGTTTCTGTGACAACAATCAGGTTCCCATAAATGACCACACGTGCAGAAGCGGCTGCACTCCCCCACGATCTTGCCCCACGGCCGGCGGGCCGCACCCTCGCTCGCTCCGACCGCCACGACCAGCGGCACGTAACCCCCGCGAGCAGGTCAGAGCAGCAGAGCCGCCCGCGTACGCTCGCGGCCCCGTAAGCGACCCGGCAGCACCGTGGCGGTGTGGACGTGCCGAGGGTGTTACTGGAACGGACCGCGAGCACGGCCCGCACTCCGCACCCGTGGGCGCTTCGCCGCCCGCCCGCCCGCCCGCCGGCCTCTCCCGGGGAGAGCACGGGGAGGGGAGAGTCCGCCACGCAGACGGGGAGGCAGCCCGCCCCGGGCCCGGAGCACTGTTCCCTTCTGCTGCTGCCGCCACAAAACTCCCGAAGTTCAAAACCCATGGGAGAGGAAGGACACACCGGGCAACGACCGAACGGAACACCCCACGTTCGGCTCGACGACGGCGTGGCCATCTCTACCGCCACTCACTTCACGGACATCTCGCTGCAGCTTTGTGTTCACTTCTTCGGACTTGATGAGGTCCTTGCGTGCCGTGTCCAGGTCCTCCTCCAGCTCGGCCACGTGAGCGGAGAGGGCGGCCAGGCGCTCCTTCATCTGGCTCTGTTCCTTTGACTGCTTATCTATGATTTCCTGGAGCTCGATTACCTTGGCGAGGTCTTCCTCGTGGCTTAAAGAACCATCAGAAGCTCTCTGGTGGGGGAAAAATCCTTAAATAGCCTTGTCTGGCGAGCTAAGAAACAGGGCACTTCCGGGAAATGGGTCAAGTCCCACGATCTGTGCCGGCTGTCGCGGGCGCCACGCGCCTTAGCAGCAGCTCTCCAGACAGTCCTGCACGCGCCCCCACGTCTGCGGGCAGAGGAACCGGGGAAGAGACAGAGAGAAAGCCTGAGGACTTGCCTTTCCATTCGTGCTCGGCATATTTTCTTGTTCGTGGTTTATGTCATGCACTCCATCTGTTAGGGTTTTTTTCTGATTATTCTGTTCTTTAAGAATCATTAGCTAAAACCAAAGAATTGAATATGAGGGTGAGGACGTAAGTAAAGATAGAGAATCTCCTCTCGGAAAGACACAACTGTAAATTGTGAGCACAGTTCGGGGGAAACGGGCGGTGATGTCCTGCAGCCAGAATGAAACAAGCGACTAAATCGGAACGTATTCTCGGCTGCACGATGGCAGGTAAGAGACCGCGCAGCTGGGCGCAGAGAGTGAGGTGTGCCGGCCCTCGCTCGCCAGTCAGAAAGTAAGCGACAGGTGACGGTCCCCACCGCGAGTCTTACACGTTTTTTTTAAGACCAGGGATAAAAAGGAAACCCCCTCAAATCAACTCCCGTGGAGACGCCTGGAGCTTACCTCTTTGTGTGTGGCCCCTAATTCTTCTTCTAACAAACTACACCTTTCAAGTGCTACTCGTAACCGCTCTCTCACCTGGAAACAAAGGGACTGAGTTTGTACGTGTAGGTGTCTCATTTCTCCTTACTGTACAGTTACCCGAAGGTCCCCTTAACCTCAAATCACTTGACAGAGTGCTGGTAAGGTCTTTCGCGGATGCCAACGTTCACACACTTGCTCGTTAACAGCTTTCAATTTCACATTGGAGCGAAATCTTCCCCGAAATAAATTACATTACGCGATTCGTAACAGCAAATCGAGACGCACAACATTTCCGCCAACCGCTACTTTTTAACCACACAGACCTGTCTTCTTACAAGAATTCGAGAAGCTTAAAAGGAAACTCCAGTCCCACAAACACGCGACGTGTGCCTCACGGCACACAGCAGGTGCGCGAATCGAGAGCCGCCGTGGCCGGAGGCACCTTTTCATCCAGAGCTTTGTGGTGCTCGAACAAGGACTTCAGGGCCTTCAGCACCTCCACCTCGCTGGACACGCCGGCCGGGGACTGCGCCTGCCGCTTCACCACCGTCATCCGGAGAGACCTCTCGTGCCTGGACACGAGGCACTCCAAGTGCTCCAGCAGCAGCTGGTGGGAGAGGCCAAGGGAAAACTGTGTTTAAACAGCACTTTCAGTTTTGGGCCCCAATGAAACCAAATGCGAAACCGAGTCTGAATCCCTTCAATTCGGTCCCCGGCTGGGGAGCCGCCCCCGCCCCCGCACGTGTTAAAATAGCCTTAATTCTCCTCCCGGATCAAACAAGGTGTGAGAATGCTGAACTCATGGCTCCCGGCCAGCTCCACGGGGACATGTGGACAAGGGGAGTGGATGGGGTCCTGCGTGGAAAGACACTGGCGGTGTGCCTACTGACCCTGGTGTTGTTCCTCTCTGCCTTCAGTTCCGCGATCTCCTCCTCTCTCTCCAGGAGCTGCTCCCTGCAGACGTTGAGCTCCTTAGTAAGCGCCGCAAACTCCTGGGGGCAGGGAAGGAGACAGGGGGTCTTTAGCCAGAGCGCACCAGGCCTCCGCGGCCCACCCTAGTCCACTCACCCTAGCCCACTCACCCACCACCCTCAAGTAGCATCACACACACCAGTCCCCTCCTCACCACCCACAGGAGTCCCGGGGATTTTCGGAGGGACCGACACTCAAGGAGACAGAGACATTTTCAGGTGCCTGGCAGGTCTATGACTCAGGAACTCTGCTGACTCGGGAACAACAGGCTGAGAAGGCTGCTGCCCATCCCCAGCCTCCGGCCTCGTCTGGGAAGCAGGCTTGCGGAGCGGCAGCGGGGAAAGGCTGACGGTCCCCAAAAGCTGCTGTCGTAGCCTGACAACTGGCTCAATCGAAGTCAACCATACGAAATGGACTTTTCAAAAATGCTGGTAGGCCTCTTGACGAAAGGGAGAGTTTAAGACTGATTTCCTTAGTCAAGCAGGAAACTTTCTGGATGAAGTGTCGCTGAGGAGAGTGATGCCAGGGCCCGCCACCCCGCGTGGGGTTTCTCTCCCAGCAATACCGAGCACCCACCCGGGACACGGCGTAGAGGTGGGCTCAAAGGAGGTGGACACACACTCTCCGGTCGGTCGAGCGCAGAGCCCGGTGCAGGTCTCAGTCTGTGAACCATGACATCGTGACCTGAGCCCAAACCAAGAGTCGGACGCTTAACCCCCTGAGCCACCCAGGCGCCCCAGAGGTTTTGTCTCTGAAGGACAAATGAGGAGATAAAGATTCACTTAACAGCCTGACATGCAAATTCAGAAAGTGGTTGATTTCGGCAATTCTAGAAAATCAATGTACAAACAGGTGACATACTTCAAGTTCCTTCATAAATTAACCCTTTCCAAATCAACGGGAACTTGACCACAGAACTGACCACATTCCTTGCAATCTGACTGGACAAGGTAAACCCCCAGAAGCCTATCTGATCCTTGACGTAGAGCTGTGCAGGCCCATTTCCATGTGGGGATGTCTTTCCCAATAAATACATTGGAAACTTTTCTGGAGATGTGTGACATTTGGAAAGACTGGCAGATGAGCTGAGCAGCCTAGAGATATCAAAAATATTAAGCAAAAGGTAGGCCACGAATGCATGAAATCTAGGCAGATACTAGGCTACTGTACCGTTTACTACCCGAAAACATACACAAACCTACTCTAACAAGGCAAAGCTTATCAAAATTTGCGCACGTAAACAGACCGTACCTACATGGTGCCATTTGCAGTCAAGAGAAAGGCAAACAAATGCGGAGACGCAGGATTAAGTCCTAACCGCCTAACACGAGCTGTAGCAGACGCTGTCCTCGGGGGGAATTGTGCACCACCTCCTGTTGCCACTGAGGTCACCTCAAGGGCTGCACGAACCTGCTGATCTCCGGTAAATCACGCACCACAGGAAAAGCGATTTCTCAGGGTTCCTCGTAATTTTCACCGTGTTAAGGGCAATACCATGAACCCTGAATTACACCCTGGGACCCGTCTGAAGTGTCCCCAGGGATGCTGGACGTGCTCCCGCGATGCGATGCAGAGAAGAGGCATGGCATGACAAGAAAAGGCTGAATGGCCTGACCTGTACTGAGGCCCACAGCGGCAGCGGCCAGCCGGCCAGCGTGAGGACCATGGGGACACAAAGAAAAGGAGATTCTCGAAGCTCTTGCTGCAGCCACCCCAGCACATGCAAAACCCTGGTGCTTTTTGTGAGACATCTTTTCGTCTCGTGTTGAAGATGTGGCATCTCTGTGGACGTAGGACTGCTGTGAGACGGGCACACCTGCGGACTCGACTCAAACTGCAAGACAAGTGAAGTCCTGACATCACAACTTAAGGCAGAAGGAAGGGAAGGATCGAAAACTGGAACATTTCAATGCAGGCACAGGACAGCTTGGTGATTTGAGAAAGGGGTTTGGCTTTAAAAATGGTCGAGACGATGGGGCGCCTGGGTGGCGCAGTCGGTTAAGCGTCCGACTTCAGCCAGGTCACGATCTCGCGGTCCGTGAGTTCGAGCCCCGCGTCAGGCTCTGGGCTGATGGCTCGGAGCCTGGAGCCTGTTTCCGATTCTGTGTCTCCCTCTCTCTCTGCCCCTCCCCCGTTCATGCTCTGTCTCTCTCTGTCCCAAAAATAAATAAAAAACAAAAAAAACAAAAAAAAAAAAAACGTTGAAAAAAAAAAATGGTCGAGACAATAGGAGAAGCAGCTTCCACCACGAAGAGGAAGGACACGGTTTCCCAGACGCCCCAGAGAAGATGGCGGAGAAAAGCAGGAACTACCGTCCTCCGCGTGTCAACCCCTCCAACATAAAACGTGAAGAACACAAGAAAATCGCTTGAGGAGACCCTGGCCGCCTGCACAGCTTTTTCATGCAGAAGGAGGTGCCCTGTCGGGGGGGGGAAATGCCACAAACGACATTTATTCACGAGAAAGACAAGTGAGCACCAAGATGTTGGGTAGGAAGGGGTGAAGCAGCTACCGTCTGAGCGGACACAGGCGGGGGTGTGATCAGGGCGGCTGGCCCTGTGTAGGAAGCTCACCCCGGGGCCCTGAAGGCAACAAGTCCCAGTGGCCAGTGGTCTGGCTGCACAACCAGAGCCCTTTCCCTGGACCAGTTCCATCCCGGCTCTGTCCCTCAACTCAGGAAGTACGCTGAAAGCAAGGGACTGTCCTCTCAAGTTCTTCTGACACTGGACAATGTCCTGGCCACCCAGAACCCCACGGGTCACCACCAAACGTGTCTTGGCGGCTCACTCGCTCTGGAGCGCAGCGGGTCCAAGTCAGCCTGTGGACCAGGGGCCACGAGGACCTGTGAGGCTCATGACACAGGCACTTTACAGGAAGGACAGTCAATGCTACCGAAGAGAACCGCCACGGGGGAACATTTTGAAAGCCGGGAAGATGCCACGGGACGTTGCAAACAACTCCGTGAAACCGTCAAGCCCAACACAACGAAGAAATCCCTGCTGGAGAGGACCGTCCAAATGACGCGCATGATTTCACAGGACGTGCGACACAGCCAATCGGGGAAATCGTGAGTGGGACTGTGGAGACGGCAGAAAGGGCTGGAGGATGAACGGATTCAAGACGCGGATCCCGAAGAGGGCCAGGAGCTCAGGGAAAAGCCCAGGGGAGGTCGCAGGAGACGGCGGCGCAGAGAGGAGAGCTGGTGAAGCAGCCGGAGGGCGAGGAAGGCGGCGCGCCCCGGCAGAGGCTCGGCTCCTTTCACCACACGGACCTTGCCGAGGCCTGGCTGCGGGGACCACCACCAACGTCTGCGGAGACGCTGACAGGGAAACAGGAAGGCACGGAGGGAGACAGAAACGCACTTCCGGAAAGCTGCATCGAGGGTGCCCGCCTCCCCCCGCTCCCGCCCCCCGGGCCCCGAGACCCAAGACGCCCCCACCCAGGGGGTCCCCCCCACCCCAAGCAGGTCCGCACACGACGACCTCCGGGATGACCCGCCCCCGCTTCCCGGACAGCAAATCCTCACCACGGCGCCCAGCGAATCACCTCGCCTGCCAGGCGCGTGTCTGTGCGTGAAAATCGAGTGAGCGCACGGCGAGGCCACGCGAGACGCGTGCGTGTCGCCACCACCGAGGCGTCCATCGGGAAGAACGTCGCGTGCGAGACTTGTGTGCGGTTGGACAGCCCTGTCCTCGCACGCACGGGCATAAGGGGGGTGAGATCTGACCTAAAATGAGTAACGTGTCGTCTCATAGCTTGGCTTTCAAAGAACGACATTACCTTGCAGCGTGCCTCTCTCGGTCCCTGCAGAAGATGCCTCCCGGCCTACTATCTCTGGCGGTTTTGTTAAGGTAACAATGTGTCCAGCGCTGTACTGTGAATCCGGCTGTAAAAGCATCGGCTGGGCCGAGACGAAGCAACGAAGCAACCAACCTACGGATTACACCAGGCCCAGGCCGTCATGAAGCATTCACCCTGATACATCTGGTTGTGAGTGCATGAATTGTTACGCCTGCAAATAAACGTGAACCTTTCGCACTCTTCTCATTTCTGACGCCTAGCGCTAGCAACACACGTAACCACAGCTCTTTCTGTCACGGAAGACACAGCACCGACGCGGGTTCTGACAGACGATTCATCCTGTAATCCGATAATAAGCTTAGGTATCAAGACAGCACGGCACTGTGAATCTGCTTTCCCTGTCACTTAAATTTTTTTTTCTAGCTTCCTTTAAGAATACAGTATAATGAACTACTGGGACCACATCAAAGTAAAAAGAAAGTAAAAAGCTTCTGCACAGCAAAGGAAACAATCGGCAAAAGTAAAAGGCAACCGACAGAATGGGAGAAGATGTTTGCAAACGACAGATCAGATAAAGGGTTAGTATCCAAAATCTATAAAGAACTTATCAAACTCAACACCCAAAAAATAATCCAGAGAAGAAACGGGCAAAAGACATGAATAGACACTTCTCCAAAGAAGACCTCCAGATGGCCGACCGACACATGAAAAAATGCTCCACATCACTCATCATCAGGAAAATACACATCAAAACCACACTGAGACACCACCTCACACCAGTCAGAATGGCTCACATTAGCAACTCGGGCAACAACAGATGTTGGCGAGGATGCGGAGAGAGAGGGTCTCTTTTGCACTGCTGGTGGGAATGCAAGCTGGTGCAGCCACGCTGGAAAACAGTGTGGAGGTTCCTCAAAAAAACTAAAAATAGAACTACCCTAGGACCCAGCAAATGCACTAGTAGGCATTTATCCAAGGGATACAGGTGTGCTGTTTCGAAGGGACACGCACCCCCATGTTTACAGCAGCGCTATTGACAATAGCCATGGTATGGAAAGGGCCCAAATGGCCATCGACGGATGAGTGGATAAAGAAGATGTGGGATATACACACAGTGGAGTATTACTCAGCAATCAAAAAGAATGAAATCTTGCGGTTTGCAACTACGTGGATGGAACCGGAGGGTATTATGCTAAGTGAAATTAGTCAGTCAGAGAAAAATAAATATCATATGACTTCACTCATATGAGGAATTTAAGAGAAAAAACAGACGAACATAAGGGAAGGGAAGCAAAAATCATAAAAAAAAAGGGAGGGGACAAAACAAAAGAGACTCTTAAATACAGAGAACAAACGGTTACTGGAGGGGTTGTGGGAGGGGAGATGGGCTAAATGGGGGAGGGGCATTAAGGAATCTACACCTGAA
Organism: Puma concolor; assembly: GCF_028749965.1. Classification (NCBI taxonomy): domain Eukaryota; kingdom Metazoa; phylum Chordata; class Mammalia; order Carnivora; family Felidae; genus Puma; species Puma concolor. Next base: position 3,028,264 of record NC_141676.1, read on the forward strand.
ATTTTCAGTATATGCTAAGTCATTTGGATATAAACTTTAAAAAATAAAAAATAAAAAAATAATAAGAATACAGTATATAATACATACAACATACAATACGAGTAGCGATGGACTATTTGTGTTACTAGTAAGGTTTCTGGACAACAGGAGGGTATTAGTAGTTAAGTTTTGGAGGGAATCAAAAGTTATACATGGATTTTCGACTGTGGGCAGGACGGCACCCCGAACCCCAAGTTGTTCAAGGAACAGCTGTACTCATCCATGAGGAATAACAAAGCAAGCAGCACTGTTGTAATCAACAACAGAAAAGAGTAAAATAGAAAAAGGTTTTCTTTTTTAATTTTTTAATATTTTTATTTATTTTTGAGAGACAGAGTGCGAGTGGGGGAGGGGCAGAGAGGGGGGAAGACACAGAATCCGAAGCCGGCTCCAGGCTCCGAGCCGTCAGCACAGAGCCCGACGCGGGCTTGAACCCACGAAGCGTGAGATCATGACCTGAGAAAGTCAGATGCCTAACTGACTCAGTCACCCAGGCGCCCCAGAGATATTTTTTCTTGACTGTGGTTATTTCAGGGGGAGCACACCGAAGGGGATGGGGAGGCAGGTAATTTACAGAAACTGTGAGTGTTTTCATGGGTGTATAATAAGCTAATGGTCATTTCACCTAATTTACCTTGTAAACCAGAGTGTCGTCTTCTAGAGTCCACAGCTATGGGTGATCAGCTTTCACCTTCCCAGCATGAGAAGGCCCTACAGACCCGCTCCCCCAGGAAACCTGGGGAGAATTATGCCTAACAACAACGATTCAGCCTCCAAAGCCATCCAAAGCACACAACAAATGAAGAAACACCAATTTTTTTTTTAAGTCTATCATGATTCACTAAGGAAGGGGAGTCTGTAATATCTGAGCCCAAACTGACCCCCCCCCCCCACCTCCCACTTCCTCCCAGCTCAGGGAGGTGGACATTCCACTGCAGAGGCTACAGCCAAGAGCATGGGAATCCCGCGCCCCCCCAGCTACCCGTCTGCTACAGAGGCCACATCCTGGGCACGAGTGGCGGGAAGGCCGGGGCGCCCTGGTTCTGCCCAACCCCGCTCAGGTAAAGGAGGCCGGAACCCTGGCTGGAAGGGGCAGGCTGAGGCGGCCGGGCCGCGGCCATCTTTGCCCTCGCTCTCTGCCGAGACGGTGATGGACCCCAGGCTGCTGCCCACCCTCCACCAAGTAAGTGCTCAGCCCCTAGAGCAGGGGTGTCCCCGGACAAGCTTGCCACTGTCCCCAGCCCTGGTTCAGAGGTGTTGCCGAGGGAGAGGAAGGGCAGGAAAAGAGAGGACTCCTAACCTCCTTCCAAAGGAAGGGATGTCACGGGCAAAGTTTAAAGCCAGAGGAGGCCGTACTGAAAGGCAACTGGGCAGAGACTCAGCCCAGACTGCAGGGTGGCCCTTGTGCAGGAGAGAAGAGATTAAGGCAACCAGAGGAACCCTCCCAGGGCCAGGACAGTATCAAACACTGACTCAGGTACAATTCCCAGGAAGGAAGCAGAATCTGCCCGGTTTAGTTTCCAGAGGCATTTCTAGCCCAGAGCATTATTGACAACAACAGAGCAGATGGCTGGCGGTGAGCGCAACTCACAGCTGAGGGTGGTCAGGGAACCAGCGGGAGAGCACCCGACAGGTGCCACGGGCACCCACCTCACTGCAATCGTCTGGCTCTTCAACAAACTGCTTACGATGTTCAAGTCATTTCCTAGATATTTCAGGGCAATTCACCCCACACACACGCGCGCGCGCGCGCACACACACACACACACACACACACACACACACACAGACACACACACACACACACAGTGCTCTTTGGACACAAGGTTGCTCCTGCTAAGGAATACAGACAACCCTTTACTTTACTTCAGTATTTCAAGGCATACCTGCAAACACAAAAAAATTACAGTGAAACGAAATGAGAACAATCCAAACGTGTCTTCAAACCTGACAAAGTCTGTTGGGTGCTGAGCTGTCTTCAGAGGCCCAGAAGGCAGCACTGAGAAACGGGCCCCGCGGTCAGGAAGCCAGGATCTCCCAGCAAGGTCTCGCAGAGATTCCGTCCACGGGAACCCGAGGGAATCAGACCAAACCCCTCGCTTTCCATCTGCTCTGGTAAATAACTTTAGCTGACCGCCAGGTCATCCAATGCCTAATGTTGAGAGATTTGCATCTAATCTTCAAGACCTCGTATCAGAAAATACTGTTCCTGCTGTAGGTGAAGGAGAACCAGACTCAACGCGGCGTCAGCGAGATGCGTGGTCACTCACCCGGCAGGCAAGTGCAAGGGCAGCTGGCTGCAGGCCCGCCTGGTTCAGGGCCTCGGGTTTTTAGCTCATATTTTGTCCCCTTGTGCAGCAATCTGGGTCAATTCACGAATTCTGTCTCTAATTATGTCCGGTCCAAGTTCATCATTCCAGCCAACACCGTCTTCATTCACTACACTTCAGACTGTTTTCTGTCCTGCCCTCCTTCTCTGGTATCATTTCTGTTTGCTTTAGAATTTCTTGTTTCCTCAGGGATGTTATCTTTTTAACCATCTCAAACACACTTACTTTGACAGTTTTACCAGACTACCCGTGCGTTCTGGAAGAAGCAAATGCATCGTTCTGTAAGGGGCCGACTCTGGAGGCTGTGGGATCTGGCTTCCAGCTCAACCCGCGTAGGTTATACCGCTGGCACTTCCCTCCCTGCCTAGAGTCCAGCCACTGCCCCTCCGGGCCTCCCAAGGCCTCAGGCCAGAACTAGGCTTCCACGGTGACAGAGAGTTCCCGCTGCCTGGCTCCTTACAGACGGTGTAGACCCTGTGAGAGAGTCACCGGACGTTGTGGCACAGCCCAGGCCCTGCTTCCTATCCTCCCAAGGCCCACAACTTCCCACAAGGCCCCAGTGTACTGGGGACAGTGACCTTAATGTGGGGAAGCCTCATCTAAAACCAGCTCCAAAAAGCGAATCTGATTTGAGTTCTAATTCCACCGGACACCTTGGTCCCTGTGACCCCGGGCGACAGGAGCCAAGCTTCCTACTGGCCCTGCATGCTCGGGTGCTTGGAGCACAGCAGGCGGGGGAATCTGGCCAACTCCAGCTTACCGCACTGGGTTTCTATTCTGTTTCTGTACTGAGGGGTATTTTTCTCTTCTGGGGGTGTGGCTGTATTGTTTCGTTTGCCTGTTTCTCTACTTACATTTCACTCTCCCACTGCCGTTGGGAGTGAGGTCTGTCGAAGCACGTTTATGCTGCCATCCCGACTGGAAGTCACGATTCGTTGGAGCGACGGCTGCACGGCAGACAGGCGGGCCCGGCCCCTCCGCAGGGCGCGGAGCACACAGACAGACCAACAAGAGGCCCAGCGCGGTCCGCGCCCCGAGTGAGAAAGGCCCGGGCTACGGGGGAGGGGGGGGTCAGCACGGACATCGCGTGTGGTGGGAGGCAGGCGCGCTGACCCGGAGGCCCACCGACGGAGAGGGCACGGCGGGTGAACCGTGAGCCGTGTGGCAGGAGAGCCTCGTCATGAGAGCAAAGCGGCGTCTGGGAGTGGGGAGGGCGTCAGGGGCTCGGGCAGCATGTGGGAAGCGGTAAGGGAGGCTGGGCGGGCAGAGGCCAGACTGCAGGCCCACGCGCACCCCAGTACGGAGCCCGGATCTCATCCCGAAGGCTCCGGGAGTCGTCCATCTACAGACTCTGAGGGCCCTCCCGAGGGAGCAGGCCAACCGTTCAAAGTCCCAGGCAGTGCTCAGACACAAAGGGTTCGCTGAGTCAACAAAAGCCCCCGGGAGCAGTGCAAAAGCGGGGCTGGGGGAAGAGACCAGTGGCACAGCAGCTCCCAGGCCACGGCAACCCCCCCGGAAAGAGGAGTGTCTGAATCAAGACCAGGGTTAGAGAGCTGCCGCAGCCCGAGAGAGAATTCTAAGACGGAACACAGCATCCCACGTGCCTCCACTTGCTGTGCCCTTCATCAGTCTTAAAGGGTCCCCTGGAAGGAGGGGGAGGCCAGAAGTGAGGAGGCAGGTCGGGCGCCGCGGTAACACGCAGGCCCAGGGCACGGGAGAGGCAGGCGGGTTCCCAACAGGCTTTACGGTAGTGCCTGCTGACAGACGGGCGAGAGAGAAAGGCCCAGGACGACTCCAGCAAGTGAAGGACAGAGTCCCCATTTCCTGAGCGGGGCGGGGCTCAGGAAGGGAGATCTAACAGCCCGCGTGGGCGTGCTCCATTTGGGACGTTACACGACAGTCAGCGGGCAGCACGGAGCAGAGTTGAGGCCCCCAGCTGGAGTTCGGTGTCGGTGCAGGTAGGAGAGCACCCTCGTTCCAGGCCAATCACGAGGCACTGAGTGTGGATAAGAAGAGAGGTGAGGTCCCAGCCATGTGCCCATCTAACACCGGACGGTGGGATGGACTGGGAGTGGTCGGCAGGCAGGAGGGAACCGGGGAGGGGCCGTCTCAGGAGTCAACGGCTCTCCGCATGTGTGACCCTGGCAGAGGGGTCGGCTGACTGATTGCCTAGAGGAGGTCAGTGGGGGGCCTCCAGCACAGCAGTCCTGGAGCAGGGGGGGGCAGGCCTGCCTGCACAGAGGGAACCAGGGACAGGAGGAGAGGCAACAAAGCCATGAGCCGGGGTGGGGGTGGGGAGGTGGGGACAGAACTAGGGTGGTGGCTACGCAAGTCACAGGCTCAAGAAAGGCCTTGGGGGGTGACCCAGATGCCTGCTGGTGGGGAGAGGGGGCTGACAGAGCGGCCACTCTGCGCAACTGAGAGCAGATCACGGGGGTGGTGCAGTAGCAGACGGCCTTCCCTGGGAGCACGCAGCCCCCTGCGCTGGAACGGCAGCTGAACACGGGGGCGCGGACACGGACGGCCTGGCAGCTGTGTGGTGGGATTTATGGAAGTCCTCTTCTGCCGTCTCCCAGTGTCACTGCAAGTGACATGCAGACAGACTTGCATAAGGCGTGAGGACGGGCAAGGAGCACTGGGGAGAAGGAGGGTTGCCTGGAGGAGAGGGCCCCCGAGGCCACCGGTCACGAAGGTGGATGCGGGAACACACTTGACCGGCGCGGCCTCCTGCCAGGTAAGGACGGTGAAGTGAAGGCAGGGACGGGGCTGAGCGGCAGGCCAGGCTGTGGTGAAAACAGACCACAGGACTGCAGGCAGGTGAGGAAGAAAGCAGAGACGTGGGGGGGACAAAGGACCAGAACACCAACACCCTGGCAGGGTCACAGGACCATAGGTCCAGGAGGGCTGGATATCAGCGTTTTATTTTTAAACGTCTCACCATCTATTCCCAACAAAGCTCACTGGCTTTCAACGAAATACCTGGTCAAAACACCACAAGCAGACTCCAGAAGCTTGCGGGGCGTGAGAACAGGGCTCCAAATTCCCAACATGCTCCAGCTAGGAGGCGCTGGTCACCGCACAGCCTCCCGATCACTCCTGCGCCCCCAGCTAGGAGGAGACGGACACCCCACAGCCTCCCTGATCTTGGCGACAGGCCCCTGGGAACGGATGGGACCCGGCCTAGCCCCACCTGCACTCAGCTATGAGCCCCCTTGCCTCCACACCCCCACTGGCGCACTCTTCCTGTAACACTCCTTCATCACCAAAGTCCAAAGTCTCATTACGTTTTTCATAAAGTCCCAAACTGTCTTGGTTCATCTATTAAGAGACTATATTTACTTCCCATCGTTTTGGTTAAACGAGTTTCTTACAACAAATTCAACAGCCAAATCATTCCACGATACACCACTTCGGCCACAGCAGAAAACAAATTTATGAAAACTTGACAACTACTTTTACTCCTTAAAGAAAAACCTTTCTTTTCAGACAAAAGAATTCAAGTGAAAAGAATCGAAGCAAATTTAAACTTAGGAGTTTAGATAAACATTCGACAGGAAATTCCAGAGTTTAAGATTCCAAAAACACACGTTCATATGTGCACTGTTTGTATTATTATCGCAGAGAAAAACTGGTGTAGCTCAAACAGCCCCAAATACGAGCAGTAAATGACCTACGCAGTGACCACCAAGAAATCCACGGGTCAGCAGCCACACTTTCTCCTCTTCAGAAAGAATGTTTGTTTAAAAAACACTGCACACCAAGCATCCTACTAGCACTGACATTCTATTTACCGTAACCGAAGTTTGAAGTATTTTTTGCAACTGAGTAGATGTAATAGGCACTGGAATATTCCCATTTTAAATAGAAATCTGAGCAAAGCAGATGTGTGTTTCTTTGGACATTCCCAGAACCGAGAACAAGAAAAGCAACACTAAACCATCAGCATCAGTTCAAGAACTTGGTTTCGCACGGTGCTTGTGCACGTTGGTGTTTATCATTTTAGGACAAGAGGCCCAGATCTGGGTAACGGGTTCAGATCGTACGAACCAGACACTGTTCATAAAAATCCACAATCAGGCCACTTTTAAACGAAGTCCCATGGCTCGGATGCGACACTCAACTCCCAAAGTGACGAACACAGTTGTCCCCGCGGCTCCAGGAGGACGACTCTGGGTGGAAAGCACGGGTGACGCCTCGCGCCCACCCCCAGCTCGGAGCCCTCCCTTGTCCTGCGCCCTCCCCCTGGTCGCCCGAGTGACATCACCACAGCCTGTGGTTTTGACCGTGTCCATCACTGGCCCCATTTTCTTTCTTAATGACTTTTCGCCGTTCTGCTAACCTGCTGACACAGAGCAAAGCCTCACAGAAGGCACAGAACCCGTGTGTTCTCAGTGCAGAGACACAGAGCACAACAGAAACAGGCTGTAATTTTCAGCAAACGGAAAGGACCACCTGAAAACCTGACATGCTGAACTGGCTTGGATTATTTTCTGTCCATAGAAGCTATCTGCCTCCACTTGAGGTTTAAAAGCATGTCAAATCTGGACTAAAAAGAAAACAGGAAGTTTATACGCTGAAACTAATCAGCAAATCTTAGGCTCTAAACCCCCACCATCTTGATGAAAAGTAGGCTCAGCTATCCATCTATGGGTATGAGAAGTTTCTGGATAACCATCTATGTGGTAACCTACTGACGGGAGAGAAGACAGACCAGGGGACACTGAGGAAGCAAACAGCAAACTTTCGCCTCCGTAGCACATGACCCGTGGACGCACTGGACATTTAGAGCCATGTAAATGCAACAGCACTCGACTTTCAATCCCCAATCACTATTTGCAAGCATCAGAGTAAAATTCATGAGCAGTTAAAAAATCCCAATACGTACAATGTATTTTTCCTTGTCGGTTTAAGCAACAGATACTGAAAAAATGTATGCTCGTTCTTAGTACTTAGAAATGAAATAATCAAGATCGTGTAACCTGAGTCCAAAAAGGCCTGGTGCAGAACAGGATTTCAACGGGACCTCAATTTGGTTAAACGCAAACATACACGCGTATTTTTCATATGTACATAAGATAAGATATAGATGGACAGCCACCAAACTGCTAATGAAGGTCCCCCACTGTGAGTGGGAAAGGGGGCTGGAAAACAAGACTTTCAGTCTATATTCTTCTTTAATTTCAATTTTAAGTATGTACTTGCTTTGGATTAAAAAAAAAAAAAAAAAAAAGACCAATCTCCCTTCTCTTTTCTTCTTTCTAAACAGAACGGGACACGAGCAGAATGTGCAGGGCCCACGTGGACACACAGTTCCCCCGAAGTCCCCGATTCCTTTTCTTGCTCTCTCACCAGCCCCCACACTTTGGCTTCGGCCCCCACCACTGCACTCGCTGCAAGAGCTCTGGCGGGCACCCCAGTGATGCCCTCGGCATGGCCGACCCAGGGCCGCCTTGCATACTCCCCACGCCTGCCCGATCGGGAGCCTCCTCCCTCCTCCCTCCTCCGCCCTCCTGCCTCACCCCATCTCCATGCTTTCTGCTCACCCCGTACCCGCTGGTGCTCCCGTGGCTGGCATCCTCGGTCCCCAGCCCACCCTGCACACCATGCCTGCCCGACCACGGTCCAAGGCTGTCCCCTCCCACTCGGGGCGACTGTCCACCTGCCCACGATGCGTCTCCAGTCCAGGTTTTCTAGGAGACTCAAGCCATCTTCTCCAAACCGGGCTCATCGGCGTCCTCCACACTCCAGGGTCCACCCGAATCTCCGCCCCGGTGCGGTACGGGACTGTATCCACCCAGCGTCCGAGCCAGACAGCTGGACGTCACATCGCCGCCGCCTCCTCCCTCCACGCGAACTGACCGCTGGGGACTGCTGACTCTACCTCACGCCAGTGTCTCCTGGAACGTCTCTGCTGCCTCCCCCGCTGCCCCGGCTCCCACGGCTCCCTGGTCTGGAGGGGTGGTTCCGGGAGTCAGCTCTGCAAGACCCCTCTCCCGCCCCCACCGCGCTCTCCGGCCACCCCGCTCACCGCCTCGAGCCTCACGCGCAACGCGTGGTCCCAACCGACCCACAGGTCCCTGAACAACACGGCGCCGCTCCTTCGCGCACGGCTGCCCTCTCCGCCTCAGACCCTCAGACCCGTGGTCAGCCAGCGCTCCCGACCGGCTCCTCCTGCCGCCAGAGGCCGTTTCCAAGCCGGGCAAAGCACACATCCGCCCCGGAGGTTTCTAGGCGGCTTCTCGGCCTCCCCTCTGGAACCAACATCTGGGGGGAGTGGAGCGCGGGGGAGACCGGAACATGTATTTTGGTTCTTTTCGCACCGTACGGCCCCCTCCAGTGCTCACAGCCCATCAGCCAGGAAGCTGGGCATTGGTTCGGGCTGCACACGACTCTGGCACACGTAAGCTCTGGGCCCCACAGACGAGTGTCCGCCATCAGGGCGCCACCAGGCACCGGAGCGTGTATTCTGAAAAGCTTCCTCGGGTAATTCGCCATCCTTCCGTGTGGGGCAACAAGTCAAGTTCTCCATCTCGGTCAAGCATCTACAAACGTGGGCAGCAGCACCGGCGTCCTGCCTCAGACCACAGGTGACCCAACCGAACGAGGACACCGTCGACGCATCCGCCACCTGTCCGGCAGCCCCCTCCCCAGGCAACCCCCACTCCCACCGGAAGCCAGCAGAAGCAGGGGTGCCGACGGGGTTTGGGGTTCGGATTCAACCTGCCGTATTGCTAAAATGAAGGCACTCAGACACCTTCACACGTTAAGTCGGTTCCTAACGGCACCCCGCGCACCAGAGGTAAGAGCACACCCCGCTCGGGCGACGCCCCGGGCTCCGCAGCTCCCGTCCACCCGCACCTTTATCTTCCGCACAAACTTCCTCGTGGAACAGCCTACGTTCTCCACCTCTGCCTCCTGCGCGTCATACACCCAAGTTTTTGGAGCCCATCCCCCCTTCTCCTCACGGGTCCCCAACTGCTCTCAAGGATCAACGAGGCTGAGCAGCGCTCGGAACCCACAGATCCCGGGCCCCCGCCTCTCTCCTGTACCGGGTCCCCTGCCTGGGATCCACAGTCACCAGCATCAGGCGCCCAGGCCCAGTCTGGTCTTCCGGAACTAGTCTCTGCTAAAGACTGAGGCACCAATGCCACCGTCATCTTGAACTGGTTCTGTCCAAAAACCGAACGTGATTTTTATTTGGAGGAGAAAAACAAAATAAACACCACCTTAGTGTTTCCTTAAATCTGCGGACGGACCAGGTTGAAAACGCACCATGCCAAATGTTTACAGCAGCTCCATCCAGAATTGCCAAAACCTGGAAGCAACCAAGACACCTCCAGCAGGTGGATGGACGACCAAGCGGGGGCCACCCAGACGACGGAGTATTATCCGGTGCCGAAAAGATGTGAGCTCTCAAGCCACAAAAAGGCATGGAAGAACCGAAAATGAATTCAAGTGGAAGAAGTCAATCTGAGAAGGTCACACACTGCAGGGTCCAACTCGATGACATTCTGGAAAAGGCGGAACCACGGACACGGTAAAGAGATCAGGGGTTGCCAGGGGTTAGAAGGGAAGGAAGGATGAACAGAGCACCAAGTCTTAGGGCAGCGACTACTCTGTAGGACGGTCACTGTCCATTTGTCTACACCCACAGGACGTGCGCCACCAACAGGAACCGCGATGTCAAGCATGGACTCTGGGTGATGACGACGGTCAGTGTCGATTCGCGGACTGTCACAGATGTGCCACCCTGGTGGGATGTGGACGGTGGGGGAGGCTGTGCGTGGCGGGGGCAGCAGGAGGCACGAGGGCAATCTCTGTATCTCCCCCTCAATTTTGCGCTGACCCCAAAACTGCTTTAGAAAGCATAAGATCTATTAAGAAAGTAGTAACTGTGCCAATCTCCTACCTTGGGCTTAGCGATCAGCGTCACTAATCCCAAACCACCTTCACTGAGGGCTGAACCCAAAGATCTCGCCACGGGACGCGGTCGGTTTACCGGCTACGGTGACCCCGACAGGTGGCGTTCGCACACACAGCCCCGGCCTGCCCGCGGTGAGAGCGAATCGTTTCTGACAACCTGCCGAGCTTTGTTCTCTCGGCATCACGTTTTCGAGGTTCGCCGGTGGTGGATGTGTGTCGGGGCCGGCACCCGTGCTCGGGGCCGGATGATACTCCTCCTCCGTGCGGGCAGAGCGCGTTCTGCTGCCCAGTCACCCGCTCACAGACGTCTGAGCGCTTCTGCTTTGTAGCTCTCATGAAGAACACCGCCGTGAACTCTCCCATACGAGTTTTTATGTGCATCTGCGTATTCTCCTCTTGGCACACTGGCGACTGACTTCGGGCTTAGATGTCCGGCTGGCTCAGCCGTCACTCTTTTCTTGTTTGGGAGGCCCGGCCTTTGAGGCAAAAGGTGCTGTCTCCTCACGGGCAGCAGGTACGGGTCTTGCGTCCCGTGCTGTTGTTACCTTTCTGCTAAAGAGCGAACCGAACTGGGTGTGGTGGTTACTCGCGAGGAGGGAAACAAAGGCAAAGAAAACTGTAACCTAATTTATGTTTTCTTACAGCTGGCAGCCACTGACGGACACCTGCTGAACCGTGCAGGGCGTGGTCTTCCTTAAGGAACTCAACGGCAGCCTGAGTGCTTTTATTAAAGGCTAAAAGTAACCTTATCTTAAGAGCAGCTAGCCCCCCAGGGTCCTGAAAGCCTTGCTTGCAAATTTCGTAGAGACTTCTGCTATCCTGGGGTGCCTGACGGCAAAGTAGGTTGAGCATTCAACACCTTGATTTTGGTCCAGATCATGATCTCACAGCCCACAAGTTCGAGCCCTGGATCGGACTCTGCGCTAACAGTGCAGAGCCTGCTTGGGATTCTCTCTCTCTCTCTCTCTCTCTCTCTCTCTCTCTCTCTCCTCTCTTCTCTCAACATAAACACTTAAAAAAGAGAGAGACTTCTGCTCTCCCTAACCCCCACTAATTAAAAAGTACATCATCAGTCACTCCTCACAATCCTAGTGCGGCTCTCTCTGTCCCCGTGCTATAATAAAATCGCCTTTTTGCCCCAAAAAAAGTCTCAAGAATTCTTTGTTAGCTGTTTGCTTGTGGACCCCACTTCGTAATTTCATCAAGTAGCATTTCCATATTTGAACACAAATAATTTCTTACACTTAGTCAAGACAACGGCGAGTATGAATGCACACGTACATCAGCACAAACATATTTCAGAAGTGTATAATATTAATGAAACGTTCACAGGTAAAAACATTACAATTAAATTTTAGAACTGAGCTGGGGGGGGCAGGGGAAAATCCAACTAATGAAATAGAAAAGCAAGCGCAGAAATCCCGCTCAAATAGGAATGAGTGCGTCCTGGAATCTTCTACGTAGGGTTTTTTTTTTGGTTTTTTTTTTTTAATATGACATCATTAGCTTAGAAGAGTTTCGGATCAATTAAAAACACGAGAAAGTAGTAAGATGGAAACAACATGAAGCACACTAACGCCCAGTCCATGTTTACAGGTTTCGAGCTTCGAGGCAGAGTATGCTGTTTTTGGCACTGTTCACACTCACTGGGGTTTAAGATGGCTTTCATTTCAAGGATTTAATTTCACAGATGTATGCATCTGCCGAGAAATTACTGAATCATAAACTGTCTTTAAAGTACGCGACCATGAGTTTGAGCCCCGCATCGGGCTCTGTGCTGACAGCTCAGAGCCTGGAGCCTGTTTCGGATTCTGTGTCTCCCTCCCTCTCTGACCCTCCCCCATTCACGCTCTTTGTCTCAAAAATAAATAAACGTAAAAAAAAAAAAAAATTTTTTTTTTTTAAAAAGTACGCAACCAAAAATGGCCTGTCTGACCTCGACAGTTTAAAGCCAAAATTAGGAACAGTGTAAGATCCATTATTTCCACAGAGGTGTTTTAGTCATGATAAACTTTTTTAAAAACCAGTAACCGCAGCAGCACTGGAAGGGGGCTTAGGCCAGAACTTTTTCTTATACAAACCTTTAAACATTTTCTTTTTTAATGTTTATTTAGTTTTGAGACAGAGAGACAGAGCATGAACGTGGGAGGGTCAGAGAGAGGGGGACACAGAATCCGAAACAGGCTCCAGGCTCTGAGAGGTCCGCACAGAGCCTGATGCGGGGCTCGAACTCACGGACCGCGAGATCGTGAGATCGTGACCTGAGCCGAAGTCGGCTGCTTAACCGACTGAGCCACCCAGGCGCCCCTCTTACACAAACCTTTAAAAAAAAATGTTTTTAACGTTTTATTTTTTGAGAGAAAGAGAAGGAGCGAGAGAGCAAGCATAAGCAGGGGAGGGGCAGAGAGAGAGGTGGGGGACACAGAATCCGAAGCAGGATCCAGGCTCTGGGCTAAAGCCCAGAGCCCCATGCAGGGCTCAAACCCACGAACCGTGAGATGGTGACCTGAGCCAAAGTCACTCAACGAACTGAGCCACCCAGGCACCCCGACACCATTTTTGGACATAGTAAGAAAGTACCACGTGTAAGAGTCTCCCTCCACTCTGCCCCCCTCCCTCCCCCACAAGGCAGGAAACTACAGTTACGGCTTTCCTGTTAATCCAGGGTTTTTTACGCGCATATAAACCAATACATACATTCCTTTCCCCTTGTTTTTCTTCAGTTAACGATGTAACTGAAAAGGTTTCCATGTCAGGTCATAACTCCACCCTCCTTCTGTACAGCTGTTCTGATCGCATATATGAATGAATCCAGAAGTCATCACTTATTCTCTCCCGAGGGACACGGATGTTTACACTTCTCATCTTCCACCTTTACAAACAACATGGCAACAAATAACTCACTCTGAACATGTGCCAACGGTTTCGTCTTAGAATCTGTGAGTCAAAGGACAATTGTTAGTTTTAATAGACACTACTGAATCCCTCCTCGGGGGCCAGCAGTCTGTGAAAACACCTGTTCCCTTGCAGCCCTGCCCTCCCCAAACCATCGAACCTCAGCTTAACAACATGCTCCTTCTTGGGTCCGTCCTCCATTCCCTGTGCCTGTCATACAGGGCCCCCAAAATCTTTTCGGCTAGCCAGAGTCTGGTGAGCGTCTGAGAGGCAGTGTGTCCCCTGCGACACTCCATCCCTCTCCTGACCTCACGATCACGGGGATGATTCTGACATGTCACTTACACAGCAGCTCAGCTACCTGCTCATTTTCGCCACCTGATAATCCGCAACACCAAAGGCGTGTCACACTTAGTTCAGTTCTCTCTGTGACGCCCAAATGAGATTAATCTGTTTTTCCTTCTCCTCACGTTTGGAGGTGGCGGCCACGTCTTCTTAACGGGCGTCTGTTATGCCACAGAACGGCTTCTGATCGCTGTCTCTGAAACTCCAACGTCCCTGAGCAGAAGGGGCAAACACCTACCTTAGGCGTTCTGGAATGCTCGTGCCTGGTATTTACATAAGGAAAGGCTTTACTGTAAACTGATTTTCACTTTGTTTACCTTTATGTATTTACTTTGAGAGACAGAGAGAGGGGGAGAGACAGAGAATCCCAAGGCTCAACCCCACAACTCTGAGATCATGACCTGAGCCGAAACCAAGAGTCAGACACTCAACCAACTAAGCCACCCAGGCACCCCTGTAAACTTTTTTTTTTAATTTTTTTTTTTTTTTCAACGTTTATTTATTTTTGGGACAGAGAGAGACAGAGCATGAACGGGGGAGGGGCATAGAGAGAGGGAGACACAGAATCGGAAACAGGCTCCAGGCTCTGAGCCATCAGCCCAGAGCCTGACGCGGGGCTCGAACTCACGGACCGCGAGATCGTGACCTGGCTGAAGTCGGACGCTGAACTGACTGCGCCACCCAGGCGCCCCTGTAAACTGATTTTTAAAACTTTTTTTATATTATAATTAGGTATTGTATTTATTTTCTGAAATTATGTGTTTAGATAGGGTTTTTGGTACTATTTCATGACAGCAAAGATTGTCATTAAAAATATTATAAAACAAAGTACCGGGTTGCTCTGGAGTGTAACAGACCTGCCAGGTCAAAGGTTATGCGATTCAGCTCTCCGTATTTGCAACGTCACAGATCACAGCGAACCACATAAACGGGAGTTCTACTGGTCTGTCATTTCCATATACATTTGTAATTTACAATAAAGAGAGGCTTTAGTGTCCTGACCAAGCACAGAAACGTAACGTCACAAACAAGCATCACCACCTCCACTGATGGCTAAGCCTGCACGATCACTCTTACGGCCCTGTGCATAGTGAGGGCCCCCTTACTACTTTGTAAGCGTGAAGCATTATTTGCAAAAAAAACAAAAAACAAAAAAACAAAAAAAAACCCATCTATTTTGTTCAAATGTCACAATTTCTCCATTTAGAATCTCTGCCTTTTTCAACTCCCCCATGACAGTAAGGGATAGATTAAAATCTTATCCTATTACATAACAGTGAAAGTAATCACAAACCTATGGTTATTCGGCTCAATATCCAAATTATTAACGTAAACACTGCATATACAGTATGTGTGCCCAATTATAAGGCAACCACGAGTAAGAAGCGATTCCCCCATTTTCCGATCTAGACAACTGCTCAAAGTCTTGGCTACTTTACTGTGTACCTGCTAGGAATGTGCATTATATATACAGGCAGCCCAGACTCAGACTCGGACTCAGCCCTACATGCCGATTACAATTCACAGAGAGAGGAAACTGTTCATTCTAGCAGCCTGCTCAGTTACTACACCTAACACGCTGATTTTCCACCTCCGGTTACATCACATGGATTTAGAACATCTCCAAGAGATCCTTGAACCACGTTTCCCGCTTCTCTGCTGTGAGGACACTAGCGCATCTTCTGGTGAACCACTGTGACACCAACCACCACGTGGGCCCCCCTCTGGCTGCCGAGCACTCTGGTTGCAGACACCGGGCAGACGCCTGCTCCCGTGCTCACCCACCGCCACGTTCCAGAACCACCGGGGGTCCTGCCCGAGGATGCAGGTGGTCTCCCTCCCGGCTACGTACGACAGCACCATCCAAACACGGGCCAAATAAATGCATGGAAGTGACGGGAGGGTACCGGTGTTTCAGGCACCCTGAACCTGAGAAGGGACCCGGTGCTGCCCTGAGGGAAGGGCCGTGCCTCCAGTCACGTGGTGTCAAGCCGGCCCCTGGTACCACTCAGGAACCGCCCTGACGGTTTACAGGTTAGTAGTTCTCCCAGGAAGTCTCAGGGTGTGCACGAGGTCCCCGTGAGTTACGTACAATTCGAACACACTTTGGTGCCGTCAGTTCACACAAGCGCTTCCGTTCTGCAGAGAATGCCACGCTCGACGCCCTCTTACGTGTGACTAGTACCCTGAACTCATTACATGAGGACGTCCCAGATGCGTGAGACGTGCTAGACCCCACCTTCCAGGGCTCTCCCAGGTAGGAGTAGGTGCGATCGCGTGGACGGGACCAGAAATTTCCACCCACCTTCTAGCAGGTGCCTCCGAAGAGCAGGACTCTGAATGCAACAGGGCCACCTAGCCCTGCGTGTGACCACAGGGGCCCTCCTGAGAGGATTCCAGAGGCGATGGCCAGCATTTTCACAGGCACGCAGGTGAGAGACAGCAGGAGCCCAAGGCCAGCACAGAAGGCCCGGGGGCGGCAGAGCAGGCCTCCCGCCACAGCCTCTGGGGACACCACCCGGAAGACGGGCCTCTTGGGATAAAGTAGGGCCAGCACGAGAAACCGTTCCCGGAAGCCTCCCGTGGCTCTGCGAGGCTGCAGGTCCTAAAGCGACCACACGGCCGGTGCTGCCCGATGTCCCCGGGACATCCGCCCACAAGTCCGAGAGCAAGTGTGGCGGCCCTTGGGGCCACGTGGCTCAGGCCGAGAGTGAGAAGACAAGCGAACCTGACGAGGGCTTTGCTTCTCTCCGGTGCAGTTTCCACAAGAATGACACCGCCTACGGGAAAACGACACGGCCACGCTGGTGGAAACGGGCACAATAAAGGGTCTGCTGTCGAAGGAGGAAGCGAAGCGTCTCTGCGGCCTGCAACCCCGACGCCACCTGTCGCTCCGCGGCCGGACTCGGGCCCTCGGCGACCACTTCCCGGTGAGCTCACGCCCCGCCCCCCTACTGCTCCCCCCGTCGCCCGTTCTCCCGCACCCCTTCCACAGACCAGCCTTGGGACACCAGCCGGGCCCGCACGCTGCCCCCCCACCCCGCCCTCCGGAACGCCCGATGGGACGCCACACACGGGACTCGGCCCCTCGACCTCCACGTAAGGGCGCTCCCGGCCCTCCGATCCATCCGTGCGGGAGCGCTGGGGCACACGTGGTTCCCCGGTCTGCTCATGGGGAGAACCCCCCCGCCCCCGACGTGCTCACTGCCCAGGCCCCAGCGGAGCAGCAGCAAAGCGTGGTCGCCCAACAACAGGCACGCGCGGAACTAAGTCCGTGACGTCCCACTGCCGACAGCACCCCCCAGCGCTCCGGGACCCCCTCCGATCTCGGTTCCGGGCGTTCACACCTTGCGAACCTGCGTCCCCTGTGTCAGAAAGCTTCCGTCCCCGACGGTCTTGCTCTCCGACTTAACAAGAAGCAGGGGTGTAGGCACCACACTGTAGCTGGAGGCACGTATTCGGGATCGTGTCCGGGTAAGCTTGGCAGACAGGCACACAGGCTAAGAATGAGCAGCCCCTTTCATCTGGACACACGATTTACGGAACAAAAAAAGATTTCTGAGGTGCCGTGCTGTGTATTAGAAGATTCAAACATCGATCTCAATGACTCTATCTTTGCTTCACGTTCCATATGGTTTTCAAAACTGTTCCCTGTCCTTCACCACGTGGGTTGCTCAGCCCCTCCGCAGGGGTCACATAATTACCTCACTTCACACACCGAACACAGGCCCACACACGTCAGCGGGTCCCGAAAGTCACGGGTTAGTAAGCAGCTTGGGACTCAGAAAGCAACAGGGACGTCACCTTCGGGGGACAAGAGCACGCCAAGTACCCAGATCACGTCCCCGTGCAGGCCGACTGCGTGCAGGGTCCCGGGGGCGCACGAGTGCACACTCGTCACGGGGTGCAGGGGGCTGCGGCCCCGAGTCTGCGTACAGCACGGCCAAATGGATCGTATTCTCTACTGTACGGATGACACAACAGACTGGGGAGTGAAACACTGTCCGTGCATTAGTGCGAAGAGGTTGGAGTGTACATTCTTTCCAACTCCCTCCCTCTGTTCTAACCACCACCTACCTCCATGGGCCTTCCTCACCACTACAGGTGACCACACACCTGTCACAAAGACAACATTTCTGTTTGTGAACCTCTCCCGTACTTTCTCCTCGAAATGCACTACAGATCATCAGGCACCCTCAACTTGAGAATGGACAGTTCAGCCTTCTCAAGGGAGAAGAAATAACACCGGGCCGTGGCATTACAGAAGAGATGAGGGAAGGAAGAACACCAGACCACCCATCTCAATCTTTACTTGGCAAGTGCTTTCTTCCTTTCTTTCCAGGGGGAAGCGGGGCACAGGGCGGACGGACGCGGCAGGCTTCCCGGATGACCCCAGCCGGGGTGTGCACGAGGAAATGCCTACCTGCCGTCTTCAGATGGCTTTACAGACACAACCGTCAGTGTCGTGAGTCGGCCGGCGACATCTGTCATCTGTCTGGCCACCCAGCCTCCGTGCCCCCTTCCCTCCCTCCAGGAAGAGCCCCAGGCCCCCAATCGCTGTCAGGGTCCGCACTGCGCACGGGAGGGAACACGCACCCGGGCAGGACACACAGCTTCACCAGAGCCCTTCACAGCAGGACCGGGCTCCCACCTTCCCAGTCCCCAGGGTGACTCACTCCTCTGCACGGATCCCCCAGGTAGGTGTGGGACCAGGCCCCTGGACTCGGCACGCTCGCTCTCCCCACGACATCGTCACAACAGAGGGCCCCAACCACGTTTCTCAGCGCGGGTCCAAAGCACACCAGCTCCAAGTGGGAATACCCCGCACCGCGGACATGCTGGGGGAGGACGCCGTCACTGGGCACGGCACGTGTCCACGGTGCTTGCCCGTTCCCATGGCGCTCACGGTTACCTCTGGAAATCCTACAGAAAAGCACTTTCCACCGTACCGAGCTTCTTTGTGTGGCTGCTCACCGGTGACTGCGGGAATACTGCCCACGTTCGCTACCGCTTCTCAATTACACGGGCTCTCGAGGGGTCTTCAGGGAGGCACCGTGGTCACCGTCCCCATGCTCTGCCGCTCGGGCCCAGCAGGAACCTCCCTCTGAGCACGGGCTGCAGACCACACAGCAAGAGAAAGCAGTTCCCTACGAACCATGCACGCAGGGACAGCGGAGAAAACACCTGTCTTTTCCCTTCAGACACCTGCCTCCCTGCCCTTCACCCACTCACGGTTCCTGCCGGACAGCTAAAGGGCGTGGACAGGCCGCAAGGGGGAAACGTGCCAGAAGCACCCCCACCCGGGCCCCGTCTGTGGGGAGGACAGAAGGGAGGGGTGCGGGGGACGCTGACTCCATATGGGCCCCAGCGCTGACATCCGAGCCCCGAGGACCAGCAGGAGGGAAAGTACAGGAGGCCCCCAGACGTCTCTATGCCCCCGGGCCTTCCTCTGGAAGACAGGGCAGCGAACAACAAGGTGCACAGTATATAGTCTCACAGTGAGGACGTGATCCCACACGGAGGCCTGGAGGCCATCAGTCCCGGCTATGGACTCACTCAGTCTCCAGACACCCGCCGGCCCAGCCCTTGAGCAGTGCAGCAAAGGGCAGCCGCTCGGGAATGTCTGCTAGATAACGAGGCTGCTGCCCCCAGGGTACTGACGAGGGTACTGACGAGGCCGCTGGAGGCTCCGGGAGGAGGCGACCAGGGAGAGACAGCCCGAGTCCTGCTAACTGCGCGGGGACAGACCGTGGGCCCACGCTGACCGAGCAGTGCGTGCGGGGAGCAGGTGGGACCTACCCGCAGACCCAGGCCGAAGCAGAAGCGATGGGGTGGCGGATGCCCGCACACCTGCTTCCGGGCATCTGTCCGCCTGGGGACAGGGACGTACCTGCTTGCGGAAGAATCTGCCCAAGGACTCAGTTTGCAGGGAGACTCCCTGGGTGCAGGTGAGGGGGCGGGACCGCAGAGAGCAAGGGAAACTCTGCAGACTTTCTCCAGCCCTTCCCATCCGCGGGATGTCACCGATGAGCCCTGAATCAACATTCAGGCTAGTCAAAACCATCTTGCCTGCCACTGCTCCCTTTCTATTTCGGGGCCCACAGGACACCGCGGCCTTACCTGTCACCCACGTTTCCCCATAAATCATTTTCAGGTGGGGGAAGTGCATGCCCTAGCTTCCGAACAGCACCTTCAGACTTCGAGAGAGACCGATGGCTCAGAAACACTGATGAGCCTCAAGGAGAACTTTAACTTTCACACACAGGATTCAACGTCAGCATGCCATTGTGCAAAACCAATTTTTGGTATTACTGTTGGCAAAGGTCTCAAACCAGATAGGCAGGAGGGATAATTAGCCCATTTGCAGAGCAGAAAAACTTGGAAATGCAAGACATGTTTCAAACTCCCAAGTTGATTTTCTTTTTTTCTTTTTCCCCAAATTGATTTTCAGAACAAAATGACATTTCTTCCTCAGAACAAGAATGACACCCTGAAAGCCAAGGGTAAAAACTCCACGGGCGGGCCTTCCCTGCCAAGTGAGCCACAATCCCAGGCTGCAGAATTCAGCCAAGAGCCTGTTTCTAGCTGCAGGGAAAAAACCTACAAAGTGGAAACATTTTGTCCACATCTCTAAATGCGCATCAGCAAGTGCCAACAAAGCTTTAGCTGCGCCTCATTCCTGAAAGAGAAGAGGGCACAATGACTGATGGCTCCAGGGCAACAGGCAAAACCCAGGACCAGCTCGTGCAAACCAGGACTCGGGGCCACCCTACCGGTAAGAGGTAAGAGGTAGGTGGCTCGGGGACAGGAGGAGCAAGACTGAGACTGCCTTTTTCTATAGTTCTGACTGCTAAACCATGTAAACAATGAAGTCCAAAAGAAAGACGCAAACCCTAAAATTAAGAATAATCAGAAACAGGGGCACCTGGGTGGTTCAGTGGGTTAAGCATCTGACTCTTGATTTTGGCTCAGGTCATGAGCCCATGGTACCTGGGTCTGAGCCCCACATCAGGGGCTCTCTCCCCCTCTCTGTGCCCCTTCCCTGTGCCTGCACTCTCTCTGGCTCTCAAAATAAATAAGTAAACTCAAAAAAAAAAAAAAAAAAAAGAATACACAGAACAAATAAACCTAATATCAAATTGTGTATGGTTATGTTACCAATCACATTGCTTTAAAACTCATTATTCTAAGTGCACAGTCTTGGGACACATTTTTTCTAAAACCCAGGAGAACTGCAAAGACATTCTAAAACGTCACTGCATAGGATGACTAAACCAACATGGTATTACGAACTGAAACTGTTTTGTGCGTATCAAGGAAACACTACAGACATCACGAGAAGTCAAAGTTGTTTAAGAGACAGGAGACACCAACATGAAATAAATCAAGGGGGAAACTAAGGTTTATTGTGAACAGAAGAAACACCAACATGAAATCCAAGTTTCTCTTCTTACAAATATTTTTGTCTGGCTCTGTCTCCAGAAAGGACCTCAATGATGCCAACCCCAGCGACAATGAGCATGCCTAGCTCATTTGGATTTCCAAGTATCACTTCCACACTAAAAGGAACCCAGGCTCCTCAGAGGAAGGATTTCAGATCTGAGGCAGGAAAAACACAAAGTGAGCCTGGGACAAATTCTCGCGCCAGAAAACAGAGTAATGTTCAAAGACTAACAGGGCCCTGGCCAAAGGACACGGGAGCCACTCTGAGGGGGACAGCAGAGTACCTAAGGAATAGGGATGATAACGGACCGTGGCACACTAAAGAAACACAAATCCGAGTGTCCACAGCAATTCCAAGGAGAGAAGAATGACAGGAGTGCTCTTCACGGAAGAGGGCCTGTCGGTCCACGGAGGAGGACAGAGGCCGAACGATCCCCTCTGTAGCTCCCACGCGAGAATGGGTGTGCGCAGGATGCCAGGGACAACGCGGCCCACGGGGAGTGCCCCAGGGACTAGGGCTGTCACAGGCTCCGGAGGGGGTGCACAGAGAGACTCGAAGGGGTCTGGCATCATCTGGCAGTCCAATGATCCTACCTCCGACCACCAGAACGGGGCCACCGGAAACCACGAGCCTCCGGAGGCGATGCCCAAAACGGGGGAGATGAGGTAAGGCTGGAGGGCCAAAGTGAGAGGCGTTACAGACCCGTGGGACAGGGTTACGTGGCATTTACACGGCAATACGGTTTATAACCAGCATATTACCCCTGTGATTGCCTAACCAACAAGACACGTAAGTACAGCAAACTGCTAACGGCAAGGTCACTGCCTGCAGTCTCCTCCTCCCTCTGGATAAGAACGCTTTCCCCAGCAGGAACACTGCCCGTCAGAATACGAGGTTTTTTTTTTGTTTTTTTTAATGTTCGTTCATTTTTTAGAGAGACAGAGACAGAGTGTGAGAGGGGAGGGGCAGAGACAGAGGGAGACACAGAACCCGAAGCAGGCTCCAGGCTCTGAGCTGTCAGCACAGGGCCCGACGCGGGGCTCGAACCCACGGACCGCGAGATCATGACCCGACCCGAAGCTGGCCGCTTAACCGACGGAGCCACCCAGGAGCAGAACAGGAGCGGTTTGGAGGGTCCTTGTACACAGGGCAAACATGAGTCCCCAAACGAGCTAGTTACCGAGTTGCTCAGCAACACTCAGCACTAAAGGCCAGCAGGCAGGACACAGGTTCAGGAAGAAAGGCCGTCTTCTCAGAGAGCGTGGCGTATTGTACACGGATGGGGCAGGACGCCGGCATCTCTGCCCAGCGGGAGGCGCCCCCCGCCCCACAGCCAAGCTGCTGCGAGGCGAGTGGGGCCGGCGCAGGGAAGACCGCAGGACCCGGCCCCTCCCCGAGCCCACCCGAGTGAAGACAGGGTACAGATCTCCAGGGACCTCACAGATGGCCTCTGAGACAGGCAAGCTCCACGCCACAGGACCCACGGACCGGCAGGGAGAGGAAAGAGCAGGAAGGAGGCAAAGCCGTCTCCCTGGCTTCTGACCACCGGACCGGAGGGCAAGCTGCTCCGTTCCCAGGACGAGGCACAGGTGTGGGGAGGAGGGCGGTGGCCCCTGCGGAACTCAAAGAGCCCACAGTCCGCCCAGATGGAGCTTCACTACGAGGTGCTCGGAAAGGCGTCCGGGAGACAGAGCCGGGTGGACGAAGGAGAACACAGGGCAGCAGAACCTCCCAAGGAAAACCGCCTCCCCGGGTATGACCCACGCCGACCCATGGGACGCAACGGCCATCCGGCAGCCGACTGTGCACACGTTCCCCCTATTCCACCGAACCACACACTCCCATGCCCTTCTACTGCCCCGTCAAACCGCATACGTCTCTGGCGAGGTACCTGCAGCACAGACTCGGTGTCAGCACCTGGAACGGTGCCTGCCACGCTCTCAAGAAACAGGGGAATACTTTCACGTATGCTTTGTACCCACACACGTAAAATTACACACGCTGCTTTTAAACATGACGTAGCTCCGTACAGGATATCAAGACGCACACTGTCCTGTGCTTTATGTGATGGGTGATGTGAGGGGCTTGTACCTGTTGCCTAAAGCACGAATCTTACAGCTCAACCCACACGTTAGAAGGAGCCACTCTACCCAACGGCGTCTACACTGCATCCATTCTTGTCTCCTCCCCCAACCCACTATCCACCCAGTACCAGCACCAGCTTTTAAAAAATTCAACCAAATCATGCCAGTCCCTCCCCCTGAGGCCACAATGCCCCGGGGCCCTCAACCGAAAGCCCAGCTCCTGGCGGGGCAAGGCTCTGTCCCACCACCAGCTGCCTGGCGCCCCACCTGGCTCCCCTTCCATGGCTTAAAACAAAGCCAGGTTTGTCCTTGACCCCGGCCTCTGCCCCTGCAGTCGCAGTGCTGGGAGAGTGTTCTCTCAGCCTCAGCCCCTGAGCAGTCTCTCCCGAAAAGGCCTCTCGTGGACCACAGTGTGCCAGCAGGCAGCGTTTCCTCCTAACTCCTTCCCTCTTTCAGGTGTGCCTCCACCACGGTCTCCGAGGAGCACAGAAGCCGGAGCCCGGAGCCTGTGACGGTGCAGAGTCACCAAGGGGCTCAACAAGGGTGGGCGGTTGTGCCTGTGCAGATGATTCAGGTGCAGCAACACAGAAACCCTTGTGGTGGGGGCTGCACTGCAGTTGAGGGGCATCCCGCCCCCAGCCTGCTTCAGATTCTGGGTCTCCCACTCCCTGCCCCTCCCCTGCTTACACTCTGTCTCTCTCTCTCAAAAACAAACATTAAAAGAAATTAAAAAACAAACAACACTGATCAGACACTGATCAAGTCACAGAATAGGTGTCACTTAAGCCATCCACCTCCTCAGCCTGCCCTGTATGGCCAGATCGTCACCACAAAGCCTGCCCTGGGCGGGCGCCCGGCAGGGGAGCACGGCGGCTCCGGGGGCTGGCCCGCTGACACCATCACCACTCCACGGACACGGGCTGAGCGTGGGCAAACTGGAGATTCAGATTAGAAGAACGACGGGTACTAGGCCAGGACTAGTGGGTCTCGTTTTCTCCCGTACCAACTGGTGATGACCAACACGTTTACTGTGACTTCTAGGTCTTCCCGCCTTCACGTACACACATGAGTAGTCTGTAAGCCAACCCATCACAGACTAGAAAAGACGAATACGATTTTAAGCGTGTCTGAAGGCATCGAAGAGATACTGAGGCGGCCACGACCGGAGGGACTGAGACCGCAAACAAAAGGGAAGCCCACTGAGCCAACTCTAACATTCAGAGTCCTCTCTCTCCCTCAAGGCATTGGATGATTCTGATTTTCATCAGGGATTTGAGACAATATACCAATGAGCTGGAAAGGAAACATAACGGAAAGCCGGGCAGAAAGTCGCAGCTAACCGAGCTCTGGACACCACAGGGAGGCACAGAAAATGACCCTGGCACTCAGCAAGCACGGCCTGAGAAGCTGAGCCTTCAGTGATCTCACGGTGCTGGGGAGAAAATAACTGGGGTTCGGGACCTACCACGGAAGGAGGGGCCCTGGGAAACACTCAGGGCCTCCAGATGGAGATCCTGGAGGGTTCCATGGGGGTGGGGGGCAGCGGGAAGGCAGCTCACACTGCACCTTACAAAGCCTGAGCCCCACTCTCAGGTCACTCGTGCCTGACTGGGCCCAGAAGCCTCCCCACGCGGGTGTGTCGGATGAAATGCCAAAGGAATACAGCTCCACGAAGAGCCTCTACGCTTCTCCATAATGTCCCACATGCAATTAAAAAAAAAAAAAAAAAGAAAAGAAAAGGGATGCCTGGGTGGCTCGGTCAGTTAAGCATACAACTTTGGCTCAGGTCATGATCTCACGGTTCATGGGTTCAAGCCCTGCATCAGGCTCTATGCTGACGGCTCAGAGCCCGGAGCCTGCTTCGGATTCTGCTTCTCCCTCTCTCTCTGCCCCTCTCCTGCTCATGCTCTCTCTCTCAAAAGTAAATAAACAGTAACAAAAAAAAAAAA
The DNA here is from genome assembly GCF_028749965.1 of Puma concolor. NCBI lineage: Eukaryota > Metazoa > Chordata > Mammalia > Carnivora > Felidae > Puma > Puma concolor. The sequence continues at coordinate 3,053,273 of NC_141676.1, forward strand.
TTTTTTTTAATAAAACAAGTAAAAAGGAAAGAAAGAAAGAAAGAAAGAAAGAAAGAAAGAAAGAGAGAGAGAGAGAGAGGCACAGGGTAGCTCAGGCTAGTCAGTTAAGCATCCAGAACTTGGTTTCCACTCAGGTTTGTAAGTTTGAGCCCTGGGTCGAGCTCTGTGCTCACAGCATGGAGTCTGCTTGGGAGTCTCTCTCTCTCTTCCTCTTTTTCTGCCCCTCCCCTGCACTCTCTCCCTCTCTCTCAAAATAAATAAGCAAACTTAAAAAAAAAACAAGGTATAACATAAGGACCAACCAAAAGAAAAAAAGAACAGAAACAGACCAGGAGGAGACCCATAGACTGGAATTACTGGATGCAAATGTCAACTGTTCAAAAACATATTTGACAAATGGGAAATGTTCAGAAAATCAAAACAGATTCTAAAACTGAAAATTATTGTAGCTAAAATTAAGAACTCAATCTGTGGGCTTAACATCAGACTAGACACGGGTGAAGAGAGACTCAGTGAACTGGAAGATAGGTCAGTAAAAAAATATACCTAGACAACAGTCAGAGGAAAAAGTCAAGAAAATAGAGGAGCCCGAGGGACACACAGGACATGGTAAAAAGGTCCAATGAGAACCCTCAAAGTAGAGGAAACACAGAATGGGGAGTACTAGATCCCTACAGAGATAAGAGTCAAAACTTTTCCAAAACTGATAAAAGAACCAATACAGTGACTCCACAAAGAATGCCTGAGGGAAAAAGATGTTAAAAGTCATGAGAGGAAAAAGATACCACCTTCCATGGGACAACAACACTAGCAGCTGACTTTTCAAGAAAAGGAAAGGAAGCCAGACGATGGATTAGCATCTATAAAATGCTGAACAAAAATAACCACCGACCTGGAAGCCTTTACCTAACAGTTCTTCAAAAGTGAAGGCAAAGTAAAGATTGTTTTGGGGGGAAAAAAAAAAAAGGACAACTCACCAACCAAAGACACGAACCAAAAGTATTAACGCAGCTCTTTGAGGAAGAGAAGTCTCTGACAGAAACATGAAAAAACAAGGAGTGGGGAACCACTTCACAACAGAAAGGGTAACTATGAGGACAAATGGTAACAAGCATTAACTGCACAACGCCAAAACCAATCTAAAATTTATAAATATTACCCGACAAAGAAGGTGAAGGGGAGCTCAGTGCAGTTCAAGTGTCAAAGGAAAGAGCAGGGTCAGGGAAGGAGTGCAAATACTGAATCAGGCATAAGTTTAAAATGCACCTGCATCTAGCAATATATAGATATTCCAATAACCTAACAGAGAAGTATACAATTTAAAAATACGTCATACTTCTAAAAGAAGGCCAGAGAGGGGCACCTGGGTGGCTCAGTTGGTTGAGCGTCCGACTCTGGCCCAGTCATGATCTCACAGTTCGTGAGTTCGAGCCCCACGCCGGGCTCTGTGCTGACAGCTCAGAGCCTGGAGCCTGCTTCGGATTCTGTGTCTCCCTCTCTCTCTGCCCCTCCCCAGCTCATGCTCGCACTCTGTCAAAAATAAATTTAAAAAACTTAAAAAAAAATTTTTTGAAATAAATAAGTAAAAGAAGGCCAGAGAGAAAAAGAACACAGACCAGGTGGGACAAAGAAGAAACTAGTAATACGGTACATGTAAACCAACGTATCGGTCATTACATTTAAACAAACACTCCGAGCAAAAGGTAAAGACTGTCAAATTCATTAAAATAAAACTAAGCAGGGGCGCCTGGGTGGCGCAGTCGGTTAAGCGTCCGACTTCAGCCAGGTCACGATCTCGCGGTCCGTGAGTTCGAGCCCCGCGTCAGGCTCTGGGCGGATGGCTCAGAGCCTGGAGCCTGTTTCCGGTTCTGTGTCTCCCTCTCTCTCTGCCCCTCCCCCGTTCATGCTCTGTCTCTCTCTGTCCCAAAAATAAATAAACATTGAAAAAAAAAAAAATTAAAAAAAAAAAATAAATAAAATAAAATAAAATAAAATAAAATAAAATAAAATAAAACTAAGCATACCGTCCACAAAGGTCCACCTTAAAATGTAAGATCACAGACAGATGAAAGTAAAAGATCCCCAAAACCCTACCGAAGAGAAAACCGATGTGGCAAATAGGACCAGGCAATAAAGGAACCTCTAAAGCAAAAAAACACTACTAGAGACAAAGAAGAACATTTCGTGACGAAAGTTCCGTCTACCAAGAAAGCAAGAGTTCTAAATTTGAATGTACCTAATAGCGCAATCTCAAAATACATAAAAATTGACAAAAACAGAAAAGGAAAAATAGCCACATCCCTAATCACGATGGGAGACTTGAAGATACATCTCTCAGTATCTGACAGAACCGACAACAACAGAAAAACCAAGGGAGGAGGACGGGGCTGTCCAATATGCGGTCACGTGCTTTATTTTAAGTACTTGAAATGAGGCTCCTCCAAACTGCGATGTGTGGAAAGTATAAAATGCACACCATAGTTTAAAGACAATACGATAAAAGAGAATGCAAAATATTTCATTAGCTTTTTCTCACACTGACTATACACCGAAATGATATTTTGGATATGCGTGTTAGTAATATTATTAAACTCATTCTCGCCTATTCCTTACTTGATTTAAAGTGGTTACTAGAATCTGAATTACATCATTAACAAACTTTATCTAACCTATAAATATAGAATACTGCATTCCCCACAATACACGTTATTTTCACGTGCCCAAGGAACAGTTAATGAAAATGAATATATGCTAGGCCATTAGGAAAGTCAACTCATCTCAAAGGACTGAAATACTGCAGGGCGTATTTAGGGATTGCATTAGATTAACAGTTTGTATCCTCCCAAAATTCATCACCCCCAAAGTGATGGTATGAAGACAGGGAGACTTCTGGTGGTGACCAGTCATGGGCGGCTGAGAGAGCACCGTCACCCTGCCACCACATGAGGACAGGGAGAAGCAGGCTGTCGATGAACCAGGAAGCTGGCTCTCACCTGACACTGAATCTGCAGACGCCTTGATCTTGAGAACTTCCCAGTCTCCTGAACTATAGGAAAGAAGCTTCTGTTGCTTATTAGACAGCCAGCCTATGGTATTTTGTTACAGCCACCCAAAAACACTGAGACAGATACCTTCATGGAATTAAGCTAGAAATCAGCACAAAGAGAACGAGAAAATCCCCCTAAACATCAAGATGAGATATGCTCCTAAAAATTGTTATGAATTAAGAAAAAGATGCCACAATGAAAGTTAGAAAATAGTTTCACATAAAAGACAATAAAAATCTGGCTTATCAAAACTTGGGAGATCAATAAAGGTGTGCTTAAAGGGAAACTTACAGCTTTAAAATACATATATTATAGGGACACCTGGGTGGCTCAATCGGTTGGTGACCAACTCTTGATTTCGGCTCGGGTTATGATCTCAGTGCCACGGGATCGAGCCCCGAGCCAGGCTCCACACTGAGTGAGGAGCCTGTTTGAGATTCTCTCTCTCTCCCTCTGCCTCTCTCTCCCCTGCTCACATTCTCATTCTAAAATGAATAAACAAACAAGCAAATAAGTAAAATACATATGCTGGAAGAGAAGAAAGGCTAAAGATCAAATTAAATATTTAGTTCAAGAACTAGAAAAAAGAAGAGCAAATACAAAGTAGACAGAAGAAAAAACAGACCAGAAATTAACTCAATAGAAAACAAATATTAAATAGCAGAAATCAAAAGGGCACCCAAGTTGGTTCTCTGAAAAAGAGACAAAGCACCAATTACCAATATCAAGAATTTTTAAAAGGAAGTATCACAACAGATGCTGCAGAAAGGAAGGATATTATAAACTACTTTCCACTTATTACTTGGAAAGTCTGGGTGGTCCGAGCAAATTCCTAGAAAACAAAATGCCTTATCTAAACAGACACAAGAAGAAATATAAAATCAGAAAAATCATATTTCTACAATAAAAAATATGAATCTGAAATTAAAAACCTTCTCACAACAGCACCAGCAGGTTTTGCCTATCAATTCTTCCAAAAAGTAAACACAAAAAACTTCTTCTGGGAAAGCACAAGGTGTGCTTCCTCCCTTGTTTTATGAGAGCAGCACAACCTTAACCCCAAAGCCCAGCAAGGCCGGTACCAGAAAGTACAACTGAAGACCCGCCTCTCTCATGAATACAGATGCAAGAATCCGAAGCAAAATATTAACAAATAAAATCCAGTGAAAAGAGAATACATATACTTGGGATTATTCTAGAAGGACAAGAACATTTTTAAGTTAAACCACATTATAAAAAAAAAAAAAAGAAAAAAAAAAAACACTTGTCCCAAAAGATGGAGAAATCACATTTAAGAAAATTTAATATAATTTAATTGATGATTAAAAAAAAAACTTAGGAAACTAAAAATAGAAGAGAATTTTCATATTTTGGTAAAAGTATCCACCAATAAAGCCACGGCAGGTGTCATATGTAGTGGTAAAATACTGAAAGCTTTGGGGCACCTGGGTGCCTCAGTCAGTTAAGTGTCCAACTCTTGATTTCAGCTCAGGTCATGATCTCACAGTTTGTGAGTTCGAGCCCGACATCAGACTCCGTGCTGACTGTGGAGTCAGCTTGGGATTCTCTCTCTGTCCCCTTCTCTCTCTGCCCTTACCCCATGCACTCTCTAAATAAATAAGTAAACTTTAATAAATACTAAAGATCACCTTGCTGGAAACCAAAGCAAAAATGAACCATTGGGACCTCATCAAAATAAAAAGCTTCTGCACAGCAAAGGAAACAATCAACAAAACTAAAAGGCATCCGACAGAATGGGAGAAGATATTTGCAGGTGACATATCAGATACAGGCTTAGTATCCAAAAATCTATAAAGAACTTATCAAACTCAACACACAAAAAACAAATAATCCAGTGAAGAAATGGGCAAAAGACATGAACAGACACTTTTCCAAAGAAGACATCCAGATGGCCAACCGACACATGAAAAAATGCTCAACATCACTCATCATCAGGGAAAGACAAATCAAAACCACGAGATACCACCTGACACCTGTCAGAATGGCTCACGTTAACAACTCAAGCAACAACAGATGTTGGTGAGGATGTGGAGAGCGAAGATGTCTTTTGCACTGTTGGTGGGAATGCAAACTGATGCCGCCACGCTGGAAAACAGTCTGGAGGTTCCTCAAAAAACTAAAAATAGAACTACCCTACGACCCAGCAATTGCACTACTAGGTATTTACCCAAGAGATACAGGTGTGCTGTTTCGAAGGGGCATGTGTACCCCCATGTTTATAGCAGCACTATCGACAACGCCCAAAGTATGGAAAGAGCCCAAATGTCCATCGATGGATGAATGGATAAAGAAGATGTGGTGTATATATATATATACAATGGAGTCTTACTCGGCAATCAAAAAGAATAAAATTTTGCCATTTGCAACTACATGGATGGAACTAGACTGTATTACGCTAAACGAAATTGGGCAGAGAAAGACAAATATGACTTCACTCATATGAGAACTTTAAGAGACAAAACTGATGAACATAAGGGAAGGGAAGCAAAAATAATATAAAAACAGGGAGGGGACAAAACAGAAGAGACTCATAAATATGGAGAACACACTGAGGGTTATGGGAGGGGTTGTGGGAGGGGGGATGGGCTAAATGGGTCAAGGGCACTAAGGAACCTACTCCTGAAATCATGGTTGCACTATACGCTAACTAATTTGGATGTAAATTTTTAAGAATTAATTAATTAAAAAAATCACCTTGCTAATAAAAAAAAAAAATACCGAAAGCCTTTTCTCCAATATCTGGAAGGAGACAAGGACATCTCTTCTCACCACTTCCATTCAACACTGTACTGGAGGCCCTAGCCAGTACAAGGCAAGAAACATAAAAATGGTTATACTACTTGGAAAAAAACAAAAGAAAGTTACCAAAAGGCAACACTGAGAGAATGGAAGGCAGACACACACAAGAATGTGAAAACATCTGCCATTCACAGATGTTCAAAATACATAGAAAGAATTCCTTCGAATCAATAAAAAACAGACAACCCAATCATAAAACGGGCAAAAGGCAATTATTTCACAAAAGAAACACGCAAGTGGCCCAGAAGCACACGGGGGGCGGGTCCCGAGAGAGCAGCACGTTCGCACCACACCTCCTGGCACCCAGGCCCCAGAACACAGCTCACACACGCGAACCGGCACCAGCAGGCATCGGCCAGCCCCGAGCGCCCCCGCACCGTTGCTGGCGGGGAACAGACCCACGTGCCACCACTCACGCCCCGCTCCGCCGAGCACACCCTGCAGAGATGTACGCGGATCCGCGGGGCGGCCTCTGCACGAACCGGAGCACCCGCAGGAGAAACAATAAACCGTGCTGTGCTCGCACACTGGGCCCTCGACGGCAGGGGAGGACCCGCACAGCCACACGAGGCAAGCAGGCGCATCGCGCGCGCACAGCGCTGAAGGGTTAGCCCGTCGCGAAGCCAAGAACATGCCAAAGCAATCACTGGTGAAAGTCAAGACCGTGGTTAGCTCTGGGGGACGTTCGCCGGGAGTGGGCGGGAGGGGAATTCTGGGAAGCGCAGGAAGGTTCCATTTCTTCATCCAGGTGGTGGTTCCAAGAATGTGTTCGCCGAGTGAAAAGTTCACAATCGTGAATGTACATTTCAGTGAATTTTTCTGATTATGTTACGGTTACAATTTTTTAGAGTATTATTACTTGCGTACAGCACAAGTGCACTCACTTTACTTACGTACCTATCCGCCCACACTATCAGCTGCCAAACGGGAGACGGGGATCAGGAGAGGGAAAGGTCCGGAACAAGTTTACTCAATGGTTCCCGTGTTTCTGAAATGCTGGTCTCCGGTCCTCAGGGGAGGTGGGGAGGCAGGGTGGTGGAGAGGTCCTCAGGTGGGGAGGTAGGACGGTGGGGAGGGGGGGGGAAGGGGAGGTGGGAAGCCACCGTTGCATTCTCCACTCAGCGAAGCACTCCCAGGCTGAAAACAAATCACTGAGCGACTGTGTCACCACCCCCCCTGGTGTGACAACCTCTACTGCACAAAACTGCTGTCCCTTCCATTCTGTCATGATGTGGTGCGTGCTCAGTCTTTCAAAAACCTAGCTGCTCAAACACAGAAGCATTTCATATGCACTTCGGTGCACCACCTCAAGTTCCACTGAAACAAATACAATTACAAAACAAAGTAACAAACAAAACTACGGAAAACGAAAAACGTACAAGCACAACGAAATCCTGGTAGAGCTTCACTTGGCCTGCGCTCTTGAGCTCGCGGAAATAAAACCTGGCCCGGACACTCCAGATGGTCTGTGAGGCTCCTGTGAGAAAGCCGTGACGGTTCTCTGCCCCAAAAGAAAAAGAGCGCTACAGGAATGACGTCAGATTATTGTTGCTAAAAAGGAAATGCAAACGTTGGGCTTATCGATCTTTCAGGAGAGCGGACCGCAGCCCGCAGCCAAGAAACGCATTCGGGCTAGCAATTATTCATTTACCACCTGCGCACTGCAGACCCGCACATGCGTGTACGCGGGATCCCGGGTAAGCCGAGGGACGCCAACGTGGCGCGTGAACACCCAAGCAGCCCCCGTGCCTCCCGCGCGCTCGGTGCCACTCACCTTCCGCCTGCCTGGGCGACGCTTTCGGCCCTCACCTACCATTACATCCTCACTCAGCTCTGCCAGAAAAAGCCACGACACGCCAGGCCCGGGGTAACCTACTCAGACCAACAACTTCAGTGTTCTCTCAAGCTTTACGATTCCCATCAGCCACAGGGAAAGTTCCAAAGGAATTAATCTCAGTCTCACAGCCCCCATAACAACTTCGGTTTATAAAACACGGGTGTTCGTATAAAGACGGCCTGCGAAAATATCGTTCCTGGGAAATCAATCCAGTCTGTCCATTAAGTTTCATTAGAAAATTGGAAATCTGTGACAAAACCCGGGAGAAGTACACGTGCAACAGGAAATGGCCTAAGATGACAGAAGAGAAGGCACCACGCAGCTTGGTTGCCTCACGGCCCTTTCCCAAAATCTCTAGGGCGGCGTCCCCCATCTCCACAGTTCCTCCTGCTTCCCGAGGAAAGGGACAAGCGTCACGAGGCGCACAGAGTAAAGCGCCTGACTTTAGAGCACCGCGGACTCTGTTCCCCGCCGGGGGGTCAACTCTGTCCGTATGTGACTTACGAAAACCAGGACCACCACTTCACAGATGGTTACGCACGACACTCACCCAAAATATTAACACCACGAAAGCCGATACTGGGACACAACGTTTAGAAGGAGAAAGTCTGAGAGGGTGCAGGTGAAAAGCATCCGTACCTGTGGAAGGGCAGTGTTGAGCTGTCTCTGCAAGGAATCTCTTTCATGACCGACCTCATGCAACTTCCCCTGGGTCAACGCCAGCGTTTCCTGAGTCTCGCGCAGCGTGTCCAGGAGACGGTCCCTCTCCTCCAGCATGGACACCATCAACTGCTCAAAGTGGGAATCTGCATCCGGCTGCGAAGGGGAGCCCGACCCGTGGGTCCCACTTCCTCCGGGCGGGCCTTCTGCCTCACTGATGGTCGGCATCACCTCGCACATCATCTTGAAATAAAAGACCCAGGCTACAGTCATCAAGCGCAAACTAAAGGCTCCACAAACCTGCAACTTTACGGCTATCTGTAGCTAATAACTGAAAGGTTGGCGGCCTCGTTACTCTCAGAGCTGGCTGTTACGCTCTGAACAGACGAGAAGCCGGGAAAACACCAAGCCTAAGTGCCAGAACACGCGAGATGAACACGTCTGTACGGACAATAATCCAGTTTAGGGGTAAAGACCCAAGCCTACCCCTCCCCTAAAGGACAAACCCTGTGGCATTTTGTTTGCAAAGCTGTACTTTCCAGTTGTTGAAAACAAGTGTGCTTCTGTAAACTTTTTTTTTTTTCCCGATTTCCCGGTGGGGGGAGAGAAAAAGTCAACACGCATGCCACCCAATCATTTTTCAGGAAGAGCACAGAAGGAGCATACAGCCAGTAAACCTGACAAGTACAAAATCCATCAGGCATCTTACAGGAATGTGTGCAGTCAGCTCCCGAGGAGGGCTGACGGCTCCCCGAATTCTCGGGCTGGATCTGGTGCAGCGCTAAAAGGAACTGGATTCCTTAAGGGCCGGGAAAGGTGTTTTCCAACGGCTGCAAACGAGCAACGGCCAGTCAACCTAACTTACGTAAGTTAACAGCCAGAAACAAAAAAGAGAGAGAGAGAGAGGAGGAGAAAGAAAACTTCCACAAATGAAGCAGGTCGCTCCGGCCGCGGGCGGCCAGGAAGGAAGGAAAAGTGAAAGGGGAGACTACGAGCCGCTCCGAAGGGTCTCCAACCGCACGCCGGCACGAGGGCCGGGGGGCCGGTTCCCGAGGCTGCGCCCGGGACAAGGCGATGCCCAGGGCTGCGCGCCGGACGGCGACAACGACCTCCGCCCCACTCGCGGCCGCGCCGGGCGCCGCAGAGCCGCCGGACCCCGGGGCGGCGACAGCCGCCGCCAACCGGAGCGCAGCCCGGGTCGCTGCTTCTCCCGGCCACAGGTCCTCGGGCCCCGCGCCCGGCGCCGGGGTGACCGAGTGACCGGGGCCACCGGGGCGCCGCGGTCAGGGGAGGGAGCGGCGCGCGGCCGCAGGAGCCCGTCCCTCGGGGCGCGTCCGCCGGGGGTCCCGGCCGGGGAAATGGGGGGGCTGACAGCGAGCGCCGAGCAGCCGCCGCGGGGAGGGGGCCGGCGCCCGGGGCGACCTCGGCCCCGCTCCGCCCCGAGCCCGCCTCGGTGTCCCGCTCCCTTACCTTGCTCGCCGGCGGGAGCGGGCGAGGCTCCGCGGCGGTCGCGGGCGGCTGCTCGCTCCGGGCGAGCTCGGGGCCAGACGAAGGCAGCCCGCGCCCGCGCCCGCCGGCCCCGGGCCCGCAGCCCCCAGTCACTAAGGCCGGCCCGCGGCCGGACACTGGCGGAGCGCAGGAGGAGCGGGCCCGGCTGCGCGTCGCCGGCGTCAACGTGCCCGACGTCGGGCGCGTCGGCGTGGCGTCAGCGCCGAGCGCCGCAGGCCGGCCCCGCCCCCTGCGAGGAGAGCCGCGGGGGCCGAGTGCGCAAGCACCGCCCTCTCGGGTGGGCGGGGCGGGCCTCCCGGGAGCCGATTGGCTGGGTGCCGCCGGAGCCCCGCCCCTGCCCAGGTGGGGGGGGGGTCTCCCCGCGGGAGCCGCAGCTCTGGGCTGAGGTCCGGCTCCCCGAGGGCACCTGCGCCACGTATCCTCTTACAGCCGCGGGGACGCCGAAGGCCGTTACCGAGCGTCCTCTGTGCATCAGGTTCTGCGCCAGACCCTTCCCAGACGCCACGTCCACACACCTTACCGGACGGCGCGCCCAGGCGCGAGTCACCTGCTGGCGGCGGCTCCTGGGGACAGACGCACCGGGACACGCGGTTTCTATGTAGGGCCCCCTCTCCGAGGCTTACCTGCTATACCTGCGGAGGCCCAGGCGGGCCGCGCAGGATGCGGAGGCCCCTGGGCGCTGCGCGGGGAGTGCAGGCTCTGGAGCCAGGCCCAGCTGGTTCAACTCGCAGCACGTGCTTCAACCTGCAGTGTGGGCCTGGGCAACTCAGGAGAGCCCGCTGGGACTCAGCGCCTCATCTGCAGGATGGAAAAATGACACAGACCTGCCCAACGGCTGTTATCTCAAGGACAAAGGGTGGTCATTCTCACCCTTGTCCTTATTCATATTCACGTTTTGCACTTAACCTTTTGAAAACACCTGTTACGAGCCAAGTGCCGGGCTAGATCTTGCAGACGCAGAGGATGATAGATACATCTTTAACAATTTAAAGCAGATGCTCCCCCTTCACAGTTTGACGCCTGGAGCACAAACTCTTCACAAGGCAAAATGTCAGAGCATTGCCGCCGCCGGGCGCCACCGGCTACTGACTGCCCGTGGGGAGGCAGCCGGGAGCCCCTGAACTAACCCAAGTCTAAGTGAAGTTGGCATGGGGAGCCGGTGAACCCTTCTAAGGCAGATGCCTCGATTCCCGTTGTGAGCTCACCAAGAATGGGCGTTGCCTCCTATGGGCTTTATCTCCTTGGGTCCAGAACCACACCTTTCTTTCATTCATGTATTCATTCATTGAACAAACATTGACTACACATAAATACGAGTTTGCACCCCCTGACCCAGGGTCTGGAGCAGAGGGAAACTTCCAGCTCTACTCAAGTGCACCAGCTTAATTCATCCAGCCAGTATTTGCACCACACTCAAAGTATCTGTCTCCCGAGAAATCGACACGATGCCAATATTTAGTTGAGCGGAGTGGAATGTTCATTTCATGAACAGGTGCAGAACGCCCTGAGCCAGGCACGGTCCAGGTTTGGGGAACACAGAGCTGTTGAAAATACCGCTTCCCCCAGTTCGCAGCCTGGAGGGGAGAAGAGAAACAGACCATCCCAATGTCTGTTACAAATGTCATGTTGCAAGTATGTAACCGAGTGCGCGGGACCCCACAGTCGGCGAGAACCAACTCTTCAGCCGGCATCACAGAAAGGGCTCCACAAAGGAGGTGACATCAGAGCTGCATCTGGAAGGATGAGTGGTTTACCAGGCACAGAAGGCAGAAGCCCAATTGGTACGGCTCCAGGAAAGTGAGATCCCAGATTTCACCGTTTATATGCATGCATTCATTCATCTCCCCCAGATGGCAAAACCAGTCAGAGGAAAATTGTAAACAACTTCAATGGCCCCCAAAAAGAGACTGATGAAATCTTTGCACTTTCAGGGCGCCTGGGTGGCTCAGTCAGCGAAGCATCCGACTCCTGAATTCACCTCAGGTCATGATCCCAGGGTCGTGGGATCAAGGCCCAAATCCGGTTCCTCACGAAGCATGGAGCCTACTTAAGATTCTCTCTCTCTGTCTCTCTCTCTCTCTCCCCCCTCTGCCTTGTTCTCTCTCAAAAAAAAAAAAAAAAAAGAATGAATCATGGCAAATGGCTTTGGGGAGGTTGAAATGACTTTTATATGTATCTATACCACCCCACTATAAACTATTTCCACAAAGTGTTTATCCCAGAAATATTTGGGAGATTGGGTGGCTTCCTTGTAAGGTTCAGGCAGGGAAACAATGAGCGGGGAAAATGTTTTCATTCCAATTCTGTGGAAGGCTCGATAAAGAAAGTACGGTACTACAGGCGCGGAGGGGATAGACAGTTCACACTGTGCCCAGGGTTGTGTTTTTGCAGGTGTAACCACCACAGCCTCAGCTCTCTGGATGATGTGGTTTTTGTCATCCTGGAGCATGACCCAGGCCACCTCTCCTTTCTAGACCTGCAAACAGCTCAAGAGAAGGGTTCTTCTAAGGTCTGAGAGTGTCCCCCGTCTCTCTAGAGTATGAAAAACGGGGCCCTGGGTGGCTCAGTCAGTTAAGTATCCAACTTCGGCTCAGGTCATGATTTCACAGTTCGTGGGTTTGAGTCCCACATCGGGCTCTGGGCTGACAGCTCAGAGCCTGGAGCCTGCTTCAGATCTGTGTCTCCCTCTCTCTCTCTTGGCCCCTCCCTCGCTAGTGCCCTGTCTCTCTCGGTCTCTCAAAAATAAACATTAAAATTTTTTCTAGAATATGTAAAACAGCCTAATGAAGGGTGGGGTGACAATATGGTTCTGGGAAGCTCTGAACTGGGGGTGGTTGGCGGAAGATGCGACCGCCTGTTCAAGAGGAGGAAACCAAAGCCCGGAGATGCCAAAAAGGGTTTGCCCACAGGCCCCCAGTTAGTTTAGAGCAGATTCGGAACTGGAGCCATTAGTGAACTGGGGGCTTTCGGTTCTTGATCCAGTCACTGTACTGTTAGGACCAAGGAGTGGTCGCTTGAAGGGAACACCAAAGAGTAGGCATTCTATCGGTGGGTCTCCAGTGCTGCCCAGGTAATCCAGTCCCTGTGGGAAAGGTAGGGGCCCTGGGCTTGGTGACTTCAGTCATCAGAGTCAACCTAGTTTGGGCTTCTCGTGTGTTCCTGCTAAGGTGGTGATCAGTGAACGGGAAGAGAAAGAAAGAACCGTTTCACTTGTTTGGCTCATTTAGTTCTTTTTATTTATTTATTTTGAAGGAGAGAGAGAGAGAGAGAGAGAGAGAGAGAGAGAGAGAGCGCACACGCGCAAGTGAGGGAGGGGCAGAGAGAGAAAGAGAGAATCCCAAGCAGGCTCTGCACTGTCCAGACCTGAAATCAAGAGTCGGACCCTCAACTACTGGGCCACCCAGACGCCCCTCATCCAGTTGTTAAAGTAATTCCCCCACGTGGCTGTCCCTGTGTCCTGCTCATTATGCAGATGAGGAAACTGAAGGCCAAGAGGTTGGTAAGCAGGAGAGACTGTCAGCCAGAATGTTCTGGTTGCCGTGGCAATTCCATTTCTCACGGTCAACCAGCCCTGAAGTTTTTGATCCGTGGATGAGCCACTCAGGAGGTTAGTGGATGTGTGCTCACCCCTGTGAGCGCAGATGGGGAAATCACAGTTGCAGAACCTTCTGTGGAGACCCATGTCCCCCCAGAGCCTCACTCGACCCTCACGGGCGCATCCTACATCCTTTTACGATGAGGCCACTGAGGCTCGAGAGGTTAGCTTGCTTCTCCGGTTTATAATTTGCCTAGAGCTTGGTCTTGAACCCGAGACTGCCTCCAAAGCCAGCGTTCTGGATGCTACATCAAAAGGTGTCCCCGGACCCCCAAAGCTGGGGACAAGACCCCTGGACCAGCGCCGGACCACCGAGGTACTGACCCCAACGCCCGCTGAGGGCCTGGGGGCCTCTCAGCCACCTCGTCTGAAATGTGCCACTCTGTCCCAGCACGATGCCAGGCACAGGGAGCCGCCGGCTCCTAGAGCATCTCGAGGCTTCCCCCACGATGTGAAGACTTCTGTCCCCTTCCTCTATATAATTACATTTTGAAAGCAAGTCATAAGCTTCTTGCAATTTGTTTCTCTTGACAGCTTCATTGTGTTGATCAGACGGAGCCGATCGTAAAAATGCCCAGGAGAAGGGCCCAGAGAGGTAGCTCAAAGTCTCCGAGGGCTTGGCTGGAGCCCAGCCCTCACCTCTACCTTGACCTTGGGCGAGGCCCGTAGCCCGTACTGAGCCTCGTATCCTCATCTGACAGTGACGGATGATGACGGCCACCCGAACCAGCACGCGGGGCCTTCCGGAGACTCGCGACAGGAAATGAGACGTGACTGCCCCGGACCCACACTGGGCGGGCTCCCTGCTGGGTCACCATTTCCCTCTGTGAACGGTGCTTTCTCGCAGTCGCTATAAACGTAGACTCTGGAGCTGGGCGGTCTGCTTCAAACCCTGGTGGGGCTTCTTTTTGCCATGGCTGTGTACTCTCAGGCAAGTTGCTTGCACTCTCTGGGCCTCGGTTTCCTCGTTCCTGAAGCGAGGGTGATAGTGCTGCCTCAGAGGGTGGCTGTGAGGATGAAGTGAGCCGGGAAAGACGTACAGGAGGTCATTGCTAGCAGAAGTCGTCTCATCTGGGCCTGGCCCAACCCCCTGGGGGGGATCGGGATTGGTCCCAGTCCACTGCCTGTTCTCATCAGTGCCACGTAGGGGACCGCGTGTGGGGTCTTCTGGAACTTTCCTCTGTGGTAAACGAGAGAGCTGCGCGGGGAGAGAGCCCGGCCGCCGCCCTTTCCCGTTTGCAGCTTGTCCTGGAGGACGTGTGGCCGGGTGCCGTGACAGCCGTCTTGAGCCCACAGGACGTCTTGAGACAGTGCCCAGCGTGTTTCCAGACAGGAGTTTCTTCCCAAAATCTCTCGGAAAGGTCGTGTGTTCCCCAACCCCAACGAGCCAGAAAGACCGATCAAGGAATCCAGAAAAAGGGAAAGGTAGATGATGGCTCTCCTTGTGGAGTTAAACTTGATCGCCACGCGGAGGCCAGTGGCCCGTCAGATCAAAGCAAGGATGGGAAACGCTGCCACGCGGACTGAAGGGCAGGGTTGAGAGCTCAGAGCTGGAGAGAAGGGGCGTTTGGGGCACACGCAAATGGCACCAGCCTCCGTTGCTCGCCGCTGGGCCTTCACACCGTAAGCGCCCGCTCTTGGCCCGGCCTCTGCCGCTGATGAGTTGTCCTTGCACGTGAGTTAAATATGAACGCGTTTACACACGCGGTATGCTTCAAACAGATCCTGTGAGTGGTTTGCTACGGAAGAAGCAGCTGCAGTGCTCAACTGGTTATTTCAGGGCGTATGTCGTGCCGGTCGGCTTGCTGGGAGACCTAAACGGCACGTTACTCGAATCCACTCCGTGACACTCGCTGGCATCCGGCAGCGTTCGAAGAGTCACGGCGGGCTACCGTGGCTTGTCACGCACATGAAATACTTGTGTTGTTAAAACACCACCTCATGGGTGAGCCGGGAGGACGTCGGGCTGCATGAAAAAAGCCCGTCACCGAAGGGAAGTTTCGCATACGAGGGGTCCCTGGACCGGTCGACTTCACAGAGACAGGGAGTGGACGGCGGGCGCCGAGGCTGGGGAGGGACGGGAGTGAGGGTCTCACGGAGACAGACAGTCAGTCTGGGGCGATGGAACGTTCTGGAGACGGATGGTGGTGATGGCCACGCGACGGTGTGAACGTGCTTTAATGCCACCGAGCTCCGCACTTAAAAATGGCCGAGACGGTAAATTTCGTGTTAGGTATTTTCTATCACGATGAGAGAAAGCCACCGAGTCTCTTTCCCAACCTAACGGTGCTTGTACCCACTCCTAAAGATTTGACTAGTATCGATGACAAATGAAAGAGCAGCCCAGACGCTGGAGATACATCAGTGGATCAAGACGTCAGAACTCAGCGTCTGGGCGCCGAAGGGGGTGAATGAGCCGACCACCCACAAAACAGAATGCGCTTTGGCCAGCGAGCGCTCTGGAGACAGGCTCACATCGGGCCATCGCCTAAGTCAAGAGGAGGTGAGGCTGCCGTTGGGCTTACAGCTCCTCTCCGGCCTCCTGCTTCTCCCATTAAGTGGGAAAGGAAATGAGCTTCCGGGGAGAAGCCGGAGAGTGGCAGACGGATGGGAACTGGGGATCGATTAACTGATGAATCCACGTGTTAAGCTAAGAGCTCTAACGCGCATTTTGGATCTTCGTCTCGGAGAGGGTGGTTGTCAGTCTTCACTGCCGATGCCAAGTGAATTTAGAACCAAGGGTGTGGGACCCCGGTCATGTTGGATCAGGACCCACCCAGAGGACCTTAAAGAGGACCTTAAAGCATCTCTTCAAAGACCCAAACTCCAAATACAGTCACATTCTGAGGTCCAGGAGGTTAGGACTCCAACACAGAAATTTGGGGGGGGGGGGGAACAAGTCAGCCCCTGACAACCTGCCTCCGCGGTGCCCTTGGCTTTGGACAGCGCAGATACCCTGATAACCTTCCCCCACGTCCAGTGTCGCCTCCCGCCCAACCATTCTTCCATTTTCACGGCGCGACGCTTGACTCGCGTAAACCAGACGGGCCAGGCTGGGACTCGAGGGTTGCAGGATACAGTTTACTGCCTCAAGAGACTTGTGAAAATGAATCTAGAAACGCTCAAGCTGGGGGCAGATTCTCCAGTCCTCATCAGTAAATTGTATTTTTCACTTTCACGCCTGGAGAATGTGTCGTTTCTTTACACAACATCGTGGAGAGTCGCCTTTGAGCCTAGCTGGCAGGTGACTTACTCCTGGCTGTTGTGTTTCTCTAACTGTGCGTTCACAGCGAGTTTAGGGAGGAATCTGTGACTTTCTTGTGCTTCATAGATTCTCGCACGTCGGATCCTTATTCCAGGCTGCTGCTTTCATGTGACGTGTGACTTTCGATCAAAGGAATTGGGTGGGTCAGATCCCACGTGAAAAGAAAGACCTCCCCATGCGTGAGGCAGATCTGCTTCCAACGAATGGGGCCTCGGCAGCCTGCTCCAGCCGTCCCACGGGGGTGCCTTCCCACCCCCCCCCCCCCGCCACGCTGCCCTCCTCCCCTGCCCCCTGCCTTGGATCTCGCCCTTGCCCACTGCCCTCCACTTGTGCATCATCTCCCGGCCCCAGGATGACGAAATGATTGTTGGAGATTGTTGCAGAACATTCCCAGAACCTGCTGGCTGGGACCCAGAACACAGGAAGGGAAAGAGTCCTTGTTCTTGGACGGTGGGGGAGGGGCGGGAGGCGGTGGTTGATTTGGATGGAGATACTCACCTCTGTGCTTCCCCTGGGCCAGGCAAGGCGGCGGCGGCCGTGGGTCCTGATGAAGCCGGGAAGGCCCGAACGAGGCATGGGGAGCAGCGTGTGGGAACAGGGCCCAGGGAAGGAGCTTCCGAGCTCCTGGAAGAAGCGAGGGCCGAGTCCTCCCGATCGACCAGCCAACCCCAGCTGAGACCGCTCCAACCGGAACAGAAACAGCCCCGAGCTTGTGTGCCGGGAGCGCTGTGCCAATGGATTTCCGAGACCGGATTCCCTGAGAAGGGGCAGCCTGGGTCCTGGGAATGCACAGGCTGGGGGCTGCCTTCCCCCCCCCCGCCCCCCACCCCATCCAGCTTCATACAAATTCTTCGCGCTCGCTGGCTCGGGCTTTTTGATGAGGCAGAAGGAGGACTTGGGGTATCTTACGGGGATTTGCGGGAGTTTCCCCAGCGTGGAAGGTTGCGGAGTGGAGGGTCCTTCACGCTGCCGGCCGAAGTCCCTTCCCCAAGTGTGAGCACAGAGAAGGCTGTAGCAGGTGGGAGGAGGGGCCCAGGGCAGGGTCCTCAACCCCAGCTGTGCGCAGGGCCCCTGCGGCAGTCAGTCCCTCCGTCTGTCCCTCTGTCTTGATCTCAAGCGCAGAGCGGGAGCTCAGTTGTGGACCAGTCGCCGCTCAGTCAAGGGGGCAGGACCCGTGACAGTGACCGTGGCTTGCCTGCTGCTCTCCGCGGCTGTAGGAGAGGGCCCAGCGAGGCCATCTGGAGTAATCCCTTCCTCCTGGGCTGGTGGGGTGCCCTGCTGTGGCCCGGCCCACCATGCAGCCTCCTTAGGACCGGGCTAAGAAGGGCCCAGGTCACCCACGCTGGACCTCATGCATTCAGTCCGCAGGGACCTCTGAGGGCCTGCAAGGCGGGAAGGAAGAGAACAGGCAGGATCCCCGGGGGAGACAAGCCCTAAGCAAGTCACTACCCACCTAGTTTCTTTCACGACGAGGACAGGATACGAGGAGAATGGACGGCAGCCGTAAACGGCACGGGCCCCTCCAGGCTGGTCTGAGGGCGGAGGGTGCTGTGGATGGCAATGCGGGCGGAACCGGCCACCCCCCCCTTCGTGCCCGTCCACATCCTAACCCCCAGCAGGCTCCCAGCAGCCTGAACCCCATCCCTCCGCCTCCACCGCACTGAGCAGCTGGGGTACCTAGAAGCCCAAGACGAGGCCCCCACCCCGCGGACAGGCGGCACCGGGGACATGCCCTAAACTGTTTGATCGAGCACCCCAACAACTAAGTAAATTTCGAGCGCATTCCTCTCTGTAGTGGGCGAACAGAGGCCCTTAAAAGATACATCCGGGCCCTAAGCCCCCACCCCTGCGAATGCACGCTTCTTTAGGATACGGGGCTTTGCGGATGGAATCGCGTTAGGGATGTCAAGGTGAGACCGGCGCGCCCCACACGGTTTGGCTGTGCCTTTATAAAGGGCGAGGGGGTGCCTGGGTGGCTCAGTCGGTTGGGCGTCCGACTTCGGCTCAGGTCACGATCTCGCGGTCCGTGAGTTCGAGCCCCGCGTTGGGCTCTGGGCTGACCGCTCGGAGCCTGGAGCCTGCTTCGGGTTCTGTGTCTCCCTCTCTCTCTGCCCCTCCCCCGTTCATGCTCTGTCTCTCTCTGTCTCAAAAAAATAAAATAATAAAATAAAATAAAATAATAAAATAAAATAAAATAAAATAAAATAAAATAAAATAAAAAGGGGCGAGAACGCAGACATGCCGGGAAGAAGGCCGCGTGAGGACGGAGGCAGAGGCCAGGCCGTGGCCACGGCCGGCAGCACAGGGGTTGTGGCCAGCACGGAAAGCCGGGAGCGGGGCCCGGACACCGTCTCCCCCGGCAGCCCCGCAGGAGACCACCGACCCTGCCCACACCCGGATTTCGGGCCCCCGGCCTCAGAGAGACGTGAGAGAATGTGTTTCTGCTGTTTTAAGCCGTCCAGTTTGTGGCCGTTGGTGAGAAGAAACGAATACAATGTAATACACGTGTATTTCTGTGCCCACACGGGAAACATGAACGCTCTGTGTTCGTATCCTGTGTCCTGTGAAACCAGAAAGCAGCTGGCAAGAAGCGGGAGGAACACGGAAAGAGGGAAGGTGGGAGTGAAATCGGGGCGCGGGGTCACCTGCGGGGCGAGCGGCCGTGGGTCGGAGCCGGAGGGCTGGCGGGCCCTGGCGCGGCTCACTTCTGTCCGAAGCGGGAGGTGTGGCGCCCGCGTCACCTGCCCGCCCCCCTCTGTTCTCTTGTGTGAATGAACGACTCCTTAGTAACCGACTGTTTTCAAGGGCACAGGACTTGGAGTCAGGTGCCGAGTTCATTTCCTGGCACGTTCTGGCCTGTGGCTTGGGTACGTCTCCCAAGCTCTCTGGGCCTCAGTTTCCTCACCGGCCACATGGGGGGGGTGACGGTACCCTGTCACACAAATGGAGGGGTGGAGCGTGCCTTGTCGGTCCCCCAGGGACGGGGCGAGACCCCCGTGGGGAGGGCAGGTCCTTTCTAGTAAGAGACAAGAATGACTGACCCTTTCTGTCGTATAACCTAATGCTTTTTCACATCGGGACTTAGCCCTTTGTGTAAACACCTTGACCTCAGACAGGGGCGGCCTTGCCACTTTTGCTTAAAGGCAAAAATGCTCACTGAGCCACATCTACGTCCCTGTGGGTGGCCGAAAAACAGGTTCTCTCTGCCCCTGACCTACTTCTCACAGGGTCATGTCAACTCTGAGAACCGGAAGGTGACTATGGCTGCCCCCACGCCCGCCCCTCCCCCACAGGACGGCTTTCCTCCTGCGCGAATATTCCCAGACAATGGCCAGCACCTGCAGGGTGGCAAAGGTGGCTGGGGCAGGGGAGGTGTGGGACCCGGGGAGTCCCCCAAGGTCTGCCGCTCCGTCTCAGCTCTACAAGCCACCCTGGCGCCCAGAGAGCCTCCCCACAGCAGTGCCGGCTGAGTCACAGCACGTCCTTCCCTGGCTTCCGACACACTGGGAATAAAACCCACAGCCCGCCCAGCTCCACTCCTACTGGCCTTTGTGGCCCTCAAACCTGCCACACTGGCTCCTGCCCCAGGGCCTTTGCACTTGCTGCTTGTCCTTGCCCAGAACACTCTGAGCAGGCCCTTTACACGACCGGCAGCTCCCAGTCACTGAGTCCCCGCACCATGAAGCCTCCTCTCCCAGGAGGTCGCCCTGCCACACAGCCCCCCTTCGTCCAGCCTGCCCCTGCCTCTGCTCCGTCTGACACAGGAGCGCTTTGCGCCATCACTGGCTGGATGTGAGCCCGGCGCGGGGGGTGGAAGCCAGGAGCCTGGGGCAGTGAGGCGATGAGCTCCATGAGCTCGGTCCCCAGAGCCGAAGGAGAGAGAGAGAACAGGCCAATTCCTGTCCCAGCTCTCGTAAGCCCATGATGTTCTGTGAGGCCAGGTATGGAGGACACCAAGTGGGCAAGAACACGTGGCCTCAGCCCTCAAGGAGCCGAAATTCCGTTGGCAGAGACAGAAGGCAGGGGAGGGAGATGAGGGTAGGGCATTTTCTAGGAGCACAGGGGAAGTCGCCATAGCAGGCCCGTGGGAAGCAGGGTGGTCTTCCTGGAAGAAGCAACTTCGAAGGCAGGACAGAAAGGATAAGAGTTGGTGCCTTGAGGAAGTGGGGCGGGAGGTCCCGGCAGAGGGACAAGCCAGCCCAAAGAGCTGCGGAAGAGGGGGAAGGGGGCTAGAAGGGGGCTCCTCCCTACCAACCCCTTTCCCACGGCCGGCAGCGGGCTCCACCCTGCCCCAGCTGCCAGCTCGGCCCCGGGGGAGTGTGGGAGGCAGCCCTCCCGCTGGCCATGCGGCAACTTGCTGGGGATGGAAGAAAGATCAAGAAGCCGTCTACTAAAGACTGAGCAAACCAGACCAGACCAGAAAACCTCGCTGCTGAGGCCCAGGTGAACGGGACAGGCCCGTGTGCTTCCTCCAGGGCCTTCGCTGGACAAAGCCCGTCTGAGGCGGGAGGCGGGGAAAGGAAAAGGAGGCCGGCCGGCAGGGCCCAAGTCCCAGATCCAGACAGACGTCCGCAGCCACTCTGACGCCTGGAGGCACCTGGCTTTAGGTGTGCACCTGCCCTTCGGACCCCAGCACCCAGGCCCCGTCCTGTCCACGCGGCCCCAGGCGAGGCCAGACCCCAGGCGACAGGCCCCGGGCAGGACGGCCTCCAGGCCCCCCTGCCCCCGACACGGGCCCATGCCATTCCGGCCTGTCGGCTGAGGACAAGGGGCGGGGTCCAAAGCCACGCCGTCTGCGGCTCTGTGAGCACGGGGTCCGGATCTGGTTCTCCCTCCCCTACCTCCTGTGCAGATGTGCGTGGGCGACTCGGCCTCTCCGTGCCTTGGTTTCCTCAACTGCCTCGCGGGGGTCACCGCCACGCTCCCGCAGCACTCTTAGGGCCGCAGCAGTCCGCCACAGGGTTCGATGGGCCGGTCCAGGCGAGCGAAACGGGCACACAGCACCCCACGCACATTAGGGGTCCATGGGGCTCCTAGGCCCCCAGGGCCGGGAGCACGGACCCTCTCTGGGGGCTGCCTACCCACAGGCCGGGCCTAGGAGTTGCAGAAGACAAAGAGAGACCTTGGGGACAGAGGTCTTGCCAAGCGAAGGCAGGGGCCGGGGAACCGAAATAAAAGCAGTCGATGGGAGTGGGAGGCACCCCCAGGCGACATCTCGGCAAGGTCCCTGCAGCCAAGTGTCCCCCGAGGGGCAGGTGCACTGTGGTTCGTCATCGCTCCTCTCTCCACGCTCCGCACGCATGGTCCTGTCCCAGGGATGGAGAGTGAAGGTGGTAAGTGAGTGGTGGGCGGGGACGCCCTCTCCAACCCTGGGGACCTGGGACAGGTGCTAGGTCAGTGCCCGCCGGGAGGCCGGGCCCAGCTCGCCCGCCCGCTCACCCCCACGTGCTCCGTGTCTGCTCAGTGCCTGAGCCCCCTCTCCTGTCCTTTTGTACCCTGCCCCCCAACCCCGGGCAATGGTACCTTCTAGATGCTGGTGGCCCCTGTACAGGTTGAGCAGTGCTCCCCCCCACCCCCCCCCCCGGTTCACACCCACCTGGGACCTCAGGCTATAAGCCTATTTAGAAATGAGTGTTTACAGATATAATTAGTTAAGACGAGGTCACCCTGGAGTAGGGTGCACCCTAAACCCAGTGACTGGTGTCCCTGTACGGGGACCGAGTGATGACACACAGGGAGGAAGTCCACGTGCCCCTCCAGAGGCCGAGACTGGAGGGACGCAGCTACAAGCAGGGGACACCTAGATTTGTCAAAAGCCACCAGGGGTGGGAAGAGGCAAGGAAGGGTTCTTCTCTGGAGCCCTTGCAGGGAGTGCGGCCCCACGGACACTCTGATTCAGGACTTCTGGCGTCTGGAAGCCGTTTTCCGGCACCCGGTTTGTGGTCATTCGCTGTGGCCTCCCCAGGACCCTCAGGCAGGCCCCCGTCTGCACCCGACCACGACCTGTCTCCTGAACCTCACACCTGCATTTCCACCTGCCTGCCGGGCCACTCCTCTCTCTCTCTCGACATCTGTTCCCACTCTGGGACTCCTCGCCTCGGGGGCTGCACCACCGGCCTCCCGACCCAGAGCCCAGCCGTCGCTGGACCCCTCCCAGCGCCCCCCCCCCCCCCGACCTCCAGTGACTCATCAAGCCCTTCAAATTCCGCCTCCCGCGTCTTTCTTGGACACCAGAGAGTCGTGACCCAACGCAACCCTGGAAACCTGATGCGTCCTTGGCTTTCAAAACAAAACCCAACTGTAAACGCTATCCCTGAAATTAAGTGGGGAAGTGTGCACACAGACTGGACAGGAGATGCCGTTGAGTTTCCAGCAGGGCCCTGGTCTGTGGTGAAGGAGGAACGTGCCCTCGCTCCAGGAGAGGCGGCTGGAGGGGCTGGGGACGGCAGCAGCATGCAGCGACCTACTTTCAAACGTTCAGGACAAGGAAATCTGCCTGTCTTGCCCTTTGCCTATTGAGAGAAGGCAAAAGGGCAGGGAAGCGTGTTAATGATTGCTGAATCCAGGTGGAGACAAACAGCGTTGCTCTGCTGCTTTCGTCTTGTGGAAGGGTGTGAACCTATGTCGTAAAAAGTGGAGGGGCGCCTGGGGGGCTCGGTCGGTCGGGCGACCGACTTCAGCTCAGGTCATGGTCTCACGGTCCATGGGTTCGAGCCCCGCGTCGGGCTCTGTGCTGACAGCTCGGAGCCTGGAACCTGCTTTAGGTTCTGTGTCTCCCTCTCTCTCTGCCCCTCCCCTCCACCCCCACTCATGCTCTCTCTCTCTGTCTCAAAAATAAATAAACATTAAAAAAAACCCTTTTTTTTTTAAGTGGAGGGGAGAGCTTAGCCCATTCTCCAGACCCCTGCCACCTGCCGCTGCCCGTGCCTTCTCTGCTCCAGCTTTCCAGCTGGCTCCCTTCCTGTTCACCCCCACCTGCCATCCACTCCAGCCCGCCGTCCACACTGCAGCTGCACTGGTCTCCCCCAAACCAGAGCCTATCATGCCCTTCCTGGCTTGAAGCCCTCCGAGCCTGCTCTTGGGACAAAGTGCAAATTCCTTAAGTGGCCTACGAGGTCCTTTGTTTACCCCTCCAGGCCCACACTGCTCTCCACCTACCTTCTCTCCTCCTACCCTTCACAGGGATGTCCTTCCCTCCATCTCCACCTGCCTGTTCCACCTTCAGGTGTCAACTTAGATGCCCCCTTTCTTCCAGTCGTGTGTTTGCACCACGTGCTCTATGGAGCACATTTACTCTGTACGTGATCTATCAAAGCTCAGATGCTGTAGATACTTTCCGAGGGCATTTCTCTTCCACCTGACAGAATCTCCCTGAGGAAAAGAACTGAGACTGAGTCATTATCTCCCACCAGGCAGAGGACTTGGCACATTGTGAGTATCAATAAATAGCCAATGAGTGGATGAACATATTGGGGCTGGGTGGATGGACGGATGGATGCGTGAATGAGTGGATGGACAGACGGATGGACAGATGGATGGATGGATGGATGGATGGACGAATGGACGGATGGATGGATGGACAGATGGATGGATGGGTGGACGCATGGATGGATGGGTGGATGGATGGACGGATGGACGGATGGATGGATGGACGCGTGAATGAGTGGATGGGCAGATGGATGGACAGATGTATGGATGGATGGATGGATGGACAGATGGATGGATGGGTGGATGGACGGATGGACGGATGGATGGATGGATGTGTGAATGAGTGGATGGATGGACAGACGGATGGATGGATGGATGGACGCGTGAATGAGTGGATGGGCAGATGGATGGACAGATGTATGGATGGATGGGTGGATGGACGGATGAATGGATGGATGGACAGATGGATGGATGGGTGGATGGACGGATGGATGGATGGATGGACAGATGGATGGATGGGTGGATGGACGGATGGATGGATGGATGGACAGATGGATGGATGGGTGGATGGACGGATGGACGGATGGATGGATGGATGTGTGAATGAGTGGATGGATGGACAGACGGATGGATGGATGGATGGACACGTGAATGAGTGGATGGGTGGACGGGTGGACGGATGGACGGATGGACGGATGGACGGATGGGTGGATGGACGGATGGATGGATGGATGGATGGATGGATGGATGGACAGATGGATGGATGGGTGGATGGATGGATGGATGGATGGATGTGTGAATGAGTGGATGGGTGGATGGATGGATGGATGGATGGATGGATGAAAGGATGGACAGATGGATGGATGGACGTGTGAATGAGTGGATGTATGGATGTATGGATGGATGGACAGATGGACGGATGGATGGATGGACGCGTGAATGAGTGGATGGGCAGATGGATGGACAGATGTATGGATGTATGGATGGATGGACAGATGGATGGATGGGTGGATGGATGGATGGATGGATGTGTGAATGAGTGGATGGGTGGATGGATGGATGGATGAAAGGACGGACGGATGGATGGATGGACGCGTGAATGAGTGGATGGGCGGATGGATGGATGGATGAAAGGACGGACGGATGGATGGATGGACGCGTGAATGAGTGGATGGGCGGATGGGTGGATGGATGGACGGATGGACGGATGGACGGATGGATGGATGGACGCGTGAATGAGTGGATGGGCAGATGGATGGACAGATGTATGGATGGATGGATGGATGGACAGATGGATGGATGGATGGATGGATGGATGTGTGAATGAGTGGATGGGTGGATGGATGGATGGATGGATGGATGAAAGGACGGACGGATGGATGGATGGACGCGTGAATGAGTGGATGGGCGGATGGATGCTAGAGCACAAAGATGCCACAGACCTCAGAGGAGGTGGGGGTCAGGTCAAGCTGCAGGAGGCAGCCTGGAGGACTTGAGGGGCAACACTTAGGAGACAGCCGCAATTTAACGAGCACTTCCTCCTTCCGGGCACCTTGCTGGCACTTTATGTGCGATGCCTTCCCACCCTTTGGAGTTAGATGTCTTTCCACCCTTTGGAGTTAGATGTCTTTCCTCTCCTAGGTCCCTTTTCATTGGAAATGACTATTTTAATGAAAATGGTAAATACGTAGCAGTTGCATTGACATAGCATTCAAAAGGTGGATAAGGACAGGCAGTAAAAAATACACTTCCCCCACTGCTGAATCCCCAGACTGTTGTCGACCTAGTAGGAGCTCAATAAACATGTATGAAAAGAATGACATTTTCCACGTGAAGGAATTAAAGCTCAGTGAGGTTCGGGAACTTGCCCAACACCCCACAGCTCGCTAAATCAACCACGTAAGGGTCTGTAATTAAGGTCTGCAGTTGGGTTCCTCTAACTCCAGACCGCTCGGTCGACCCGCGGGGGGCGGGGGGCGGTGGTGGGAAGCAGGGTTGGGAGCATAGGCATGGTGGGGGTCGGAGACAAAGGCTCAGAGGCAGCAGAGTCCTGGCACCATCCAGGGACAGAGAGGGGCTTGGCCAGAGTGGAGGGTTGTGTCAGGAAATGGGGCGGAGCTGAAGGTGCCGTCAGAGCCTCGGATGCCAGGCTGAGGAGTGGGCACTGCCCTGCCCGGCTCTAAAGGGCAGTGCTGGGAGCCGGGGCAGAGCCAGACACAGGAAAAAGGCAAATGCAATCTTTTTGGTGTCTGGAAAGCGGGAGGCCCGGGAGACGCGGGAAAGGCCGGTATTTCGGAGCGGGGCGAAGGCAGGAGCTGCTGAGAAATCAGCCAGACACGGACTCGAAGCCTCAGCTGGGGGATGGTCGGAAATGCAGGGTGGGGGTTGCCTGACGAGGTGGGTACAGGTTCTACTCGACATTGAGTGGGGGGAGGGGCAGCGTGCTAGATCATTCTAGAACTGCGTATTAGGAGGGGGAGAGGGGCGGTGCAGGATGCCTGTCATAAAAGGGGACATTGGGATCCTGACGCCTGCTGTGGCCTGGGTGCATCTGGAGGACCTGTGCTGAGAAACAGGCCAGACACGGCGGACGGATCCTGCAGGGTCCACGCACGGGGGTCCCGCGAGCGGTCGGAGTCACAGAGACAGAGAGGAGGATGGTGGGCACCAGGGGCTGGGGGTCTCATGGGACAGAGTCTCGCTTCGGGAAGACAACCTTCTGGGGACGGATGTGCTGACAGCTGCACGACCGTGTGACTGTGCGACACTATTGCTGAGCAGCGCGCGTGAAGACGGTTCAGGTGCTGAGTTCTAGGTCATGTGCCTTTTACCAGAATAGAAACCGGGGGCGTTAGATTCAGAACCACTGATCCTGACCCACAAGCTAGAGCCGGCAGGGGGACGTGGGGAGACTGTGCATTCTGGGGGACGGGACTGTGAAGGAGTGTCTGGCCGAGGGACACCCCGGTGGCTCGGTGGGTTAGGCCTCCGACTTTGTCTCGGGTCATGATCTCACGGCTCGCGGGATCGAGCCCCGTGTCGGGCTCTGTGCTCACAGCGTGGAGTCTGCTTGGGACTCTCGCTTTCCCCTCTCTCTCTGCCCCTCCTCCACGCTCTCTGTCTCTCAAAAATAAATACATAAATAAAAGTCGTAGAACCAAGGTGCGCTCTATCCAAACGGCCCGGGTCCTCCCCCCTCTCCCTCCTCTCTCCACCCAAGGAAAGAGTCTATTCCCTGATTCTTGCTCCCTGAGAAGGTTGGGGTAAACCCGGGACCCAGCGCTCACTGCCCCTTGACAGTGAGCCCATCGTGGAATCCGTCCGGCAGAGGGCCCCTCTTTGTCCGTGAGAAAACCACGAATTTCCTCCCGGGCGTGTGTCGCTAAAGATGGGGACTGATGTGCCAAGACCCGGGGGTTTTCCCGGAGGTGATCTCGCTCTCCTAGCAAGTGTAGACGGGTACCCCACGAGGCGACGCTTCTTGGCCGCGCAGCAAATGCAGTTGTGACGTCTGTAGATGGTCACACTTGGTGGGCGTCGGGTCTTCGTTGGGCTCTTTAAAGAGTGAAACTTTTTTTTTTCTTTCTTCCTGCCACGGCTGGTAAGTCAGAGAGAGCAGCTGAGGGGGTGGTCTCAAGCAGGGGGTGTGGAGGACGGAGGGACCGGGGAGGTCGCCGGAGCCACGGCTGTGTTGTACGAGTGTCCTCCGGTTGCCGAAGCAAATGCCCCCCGACTGGGTGGCTTAGAGCGACCAAAGCGTGTCGTCTCCCAGTGTGGGGGCCAGAGGTCCTCGAATCAGTGTATCAGCAGGGCTGGCTCCTTCTGGAGGCTCTTGGCGACGATCCCCTCCGTGCTACTCTCCCAGCTTCTGGCCGGTGTCGAAAATGCCGTGCTTGTAACTGCCTCGACCCAACCAACCCCTGCCTCTGTCGTCCTACAATGTTCTCCCCCGTGGGTCTTTCTGTTCAAATTTCTTCTCCTCCTCCTCCTTCTTCTTCTTCTTCTTCTTCTTCTTCTTCTTCTTCTTCTTCTTCTTCAATATTCATTTATTTTTGTGAGAGAGACACAGAGCACAAGCAGGGGAGGGGCAGAGAGAGAGAGAGAGAGAGGGAGACACAGAATCCGAAGCAGCCTCCAGGCTCCCAGCTGTCAGCACAGAACCCGACACGGGGCTCGAACGCACCAACTACGAGATCATGACCTGAGCCGAGGTCAGACGCTCAACCGACTGAGCCCCCCAGGCACCCCAAATTTCAGCTTCTTATAAGGACACCGGTCACTGGGTGTAGGGTCCACCCTAATCTGGCGTGACCTCATCTTAACTTGGTGACACTGCAAAGACCCCCGTTTCCAGATTCGTTCCCATTTGGAGGTCACGGGGGGGACATGAATTTTTGTGGAACGCCATTCATCCCGGTAGGGGGCTCGTGGAAGGCAGGGACCCCAAGCTAGGGTTCCCTGTCTCCCTGGCCTTTCATGTTCTCCACGATGAGGGGCCAAGAGGGCCGGCCAGGTGGATGTCAGGAACGCTGCCCAGTGGAAGGTCCCCTTCCATGGGAATTCCTAATTCAGCGCTGCTCTGGGGGAGGGGAGGGGAGATTGAGGCTCTGAAAGGGGCGTGCCTGTGGACAGCCGGCCACACTGCAGGCAGAGACCGAGCATCGGGTCAGCTCACCGGCCTGGGGGGAACGCCCGGCTCCCGTGTGGTGTCCCCGCTGCCTGCCCGGCCTGCACAAAGGCCCTCCGCCCCGTGGACGGCCACCCCAAGAGAACCAACAGGTCTTTGTCTCCTGAGAGCCGGTTCCTGTGGGCTGCGAGCAGGATGCAGCCTGACCAGGGAGGGGTGGGAGGAGACGGGCAGGTTTCAAGAACAGGCTGATGATAACGGGGCAACGATTGCGTCAGAGATCACTTATCAGGCCCTCGCCACGTTTCAGGTGTTTTCCACCCACAAGCCCTCGGAGGCCAGCACGACGGTATTTTCCCACACGCTCTTCTGGAACCTTCCCACCGCCCCATCACAGAGCGGATTCTCGTTTCCCTCTCCTCGACTCGGGGCAGGCTGGTGACCCGCACTCGTCTTGAGCCCGAGCCACCCCTGTCGGCCGTTCGTGTGGGGCCGCCGTGTCGGGAGGGGGGAAGAAGCCCTCCCTGGGAGCCCTTCCTGAGTCCCGTCCCGAGGGAATCCCGGGACACGGGCACAATCGGAGTTTCAAGCCACCGAGTCTGGGGTGGTGAGTTTGCACAAACAGATCACGGGGTCGTCAGCCCGTTTCTCGGGGGAGGAAGAGGAGGCAAACCTGCCCAGGGCCGCATGGTACACGGACAGGAGAGTCTGAACCCAAAGCCAGTCTGTGGACCTCCAGGCCCGGGCCCCACAGTGCAAACGTTTTCTCCACCTGCCCTCGCCCTTCAAGGCGAGTCGGTGGCGTTTCCTGGGCCGGGAAGAAAGCCACTGGAGGCCCTTTCCCGCGGGCACGGGAGGAACGGCCGGGCTCACGTCGGGGACCTGGCTCGGAATCCGGACGTGCACCTGCTGCTGGGCGTCTAGGCCACCTGACCCTCAGCCCGGCTCCCTTGGCACATGTGTGTCTCATGGGGCCCATCCCTGTGTCGGTGCCGTTTCCTGAGCTCCTGCTGAGTGTCGGGCTCCCGCCAGGACCTCGGGAGTCAAAGGTGAATAGAGTTCCCTGCACAGGTGAGCCATGCTGACGGGCAGAGGCTCTGGAGCGTCACCGGGTCTCCCCCAGCAGAGCAGACTCCCTGCCCGTCTGGCTCACTGCCTCAGCCCCCTCGCCGGACGCGAAAAAATAACAGCTGACACGTCCTGGGGGCTACGTGGGGGCCGCACTCTCTTCTCCGCCCTTGGTGTGTGCCGAGTGAGCTAACCCTTCCTGCCCATTTCACAGAGCAGCAGGACTGAGGCAGGGAGAAGCAAGCAACATCGCCCGGGTGTCCCAGGCAGCAGGAGGCAGTCCTGACTGTCTGGTTCTGGAGCCGGTAGCGGGAACCGCAAACAGCCAGCGCTGGAGAAATGCTTCCACAGTGAATGGCCAGGCGGTTCCAGGCTCCGGGGCGGGGGGGGGGGGGGGGGGGGGGGGGGATGGGGGGGCGTCGATGGGGCGCCGTGGGAGGCCAGCCCTCACCGCGTCCTGCCAGCTGATGTTAGGTAGCGGTGAGGTAAGGGACCTGGCACTAGCTAGCACTGAGTCACATGGTGGGAAAGTCGGTCCCGTTTCAATTATTGGTCAGCCCTGAATAAACGGAGACAGTCTCGGGCTAACGATGACTAACGCCTTTTGGAACAAAGACGCCCTCGAGGCCAGAGCCTCGAAGGGCAGCCGATGCTGTCAACGATTTCGATTTCGGAATGTTACATTTTCATTGCACTCATTTGTATCGTGTCTGATACTCCAAGTGAGACTGTGTCGTCATTGGTAGTAGGTTCGCGGCAAGCTTCTTTAATCCCTGAATCACACCGGCTTCGGTGAGAGAAGTTTATTTCTCTCAAGCGAATGCAGCCCTGAGATAAAACTCCCAGGGCTGGTGGAGAGGCTCCGCGGCCGTCAGGAGCCCCGGTTCCTTCTGCCTTCTTGCTTTTCCCCCATGGTCCAACACGGCTGCCAGTGTTCCAGCTTTCGTGCTTGCATTCCAGAGGGAAAAAGGAGATGCTGAAGCACACATCCTCCTCCCTCAGGAGGGAACTTGTGGGACGCCTGGGTGGCTCAGTTGGTTAAGCGTCCGACTCGACTTTGGCTCAGGTCGTGATCTCACAGTTCGTGAGTTCGAGCCCCAAGTTGGGCTCTGTGCTGACAGCGTGGCGCCTGCTTGGGACTCTCGCTTTCCTTCTCTCTCTGCCCCTCCCCTGCTTGCTCTGTTTCTCTCTCTCTCAAAAGGAATAAATAAATATTAAAAAAAAAAAAAAGAGGAGGGACCTTCCACCGGCCACTCCTGCCCACACGCAGAACTTTGGTGAAGGTCCACACCTCACTGCGAGGTGAGCTGGGACACACGGCTTGGACTCTGGGCAGCCACACGCTCAGCTACAAACCAGGGATCTCACGTGAAGACGGTGTGAATGCGTGATGAGGACACACACTGCTTTCCTTCCTCGACAGTGACATCAAGCTCTCTTTTTAATTTAAAATTAAGTTGGGGAAAGGCACGCCTGGCTCGGTCGGTAGAGCACGCAACTCTTGATCTCAGTCAGGGTTGTGAGCTCGAGCCCACATTAGGTGTAGAGATGACCTAAAAAAAATAAAATTAGGGGCGCCTGGGGGGCTCAGTCGGTTAAGCGTCCTACTTCGGCTCAGGTCATGACCTCGTGGTTTGTGGGTTCGAGCCCCGCGTCGGGCTCTGTGCTGACGGCTCAAAGCCTGGAGGCTGCTTCGGATTCTGTGTCTCCCTCTCTGTCTGTCCCTCCCCTGCTCGTGCTCTGACTCTCTCTTTCAATAATAAATAAATGTTAAAAAAATTAAATTAAAAAACAAATTGAGGAAAGAGAGTCACTTCAATTTTTTTTTAATGTTTATTTATTTTCCAGAAAGTGAGAGGGAGACAGAGCACAAGCAAGCTGGGGAGTGTCAAAGAGAGAGAGGGAGACATAGAATCTGAAGCAGGCTCTAGGCTCTGAGCCGTCAGCACAGAGCCTGAAAGGGGCTCAAACTCACAGACCGTGAGATCATGACCTGAGCTGAAGTCAGATGCTTAACTGACTGAGCCAGCCAGGCTCAGAGTCACTTTATTTTTATTTTTTTTTTTAACATTTATTTATTTGTGAGACAGAGAGAGACAGAGCATGAACGGGGGAGGGGCAGAGAGAGAGGGAGACACAGAATCGGAAGCAGGCTCCGGGCTCCGAGCCATCAGCCCAGAGCCCGACGCGGGGCTCGAACTCACAGACCGAGAGATCATGACCTGAGCCGAAGTCAGATGCTTAACCGACTGAGCCACCCAGGTGCCTCTACTTAGCTTTTTCTTTAAAGTGACTCTTTGAGGGGCGCCTGGGTGGCTCAGTCGGTTAAGCGTCTGACTTCGGCTCAGGTCACGATCTCGCGGTCTGTGAGTTCGAGCCCCGCGTCGGGCTCTGGGCTGATGGCTCGGAGCCCGGAGCCTGCTTCCGATTCTGTGTCTCCCTCTCTCTCTGCCCCTCCCCCCACTCATACTCTGTCTCTCTCAAAAGATAAATAAACATTTAAAAAATTTAAAAAAATAAAGGAAAAGCTAAGTAAATAAAGGAACAGGCGGCATGTCACTGAGGCAAAAACTGCCAAGCTGACCCCGGGGTCACTGTGATTTGGGAAGTGGAAAACAACAGGGTCAGGTCTGGCCCTCAGGAGGAAGCCTCAGGCCCGGTGTGGAGGGGCCTGGAGCAGAAGAGGTGGAGACAGGGGTCCCAGGTGCTTGTTCCGGGAGAGAGATGGAAAGCCTCTGAGCCAGGAGTGCAGGGTGAGGTCGAAGAGAGGTGTCCGCAGCGCTGGGGCGGCCCGGTGAGGAGGGTCCTGTCGGCCGGTCTCCATTCACTTCGGAATCAGGAGCCCAAGCCACTGGCGGGGAGGGGGTGGGAGCCCGCAGTGGGGTTGAAGAAGAGCCAGAGAGGTTTGGAGCAGACGTGGTGATGTTAAAGGGGTGTAGGTCAGAGGCGGTGGAGGGGAACCCACCGGTCTGTTCGGCTAAGCCCGCAGGTGACCCTGCAGAAGCCAGTGGCCAAGGCCCAGTTAGGGCGGCACGTGGGGCCAGGGCTCCTGCGTGCCCTGTGCCGACCTCGTCTGCATCGTCCCTTTGCATCGTCCCAGCACAGTGAACCTGCCTCCAGTCTGTCCCCGTCGTACCGCGCGGGGACGCTGGGCCCCGCCATCTCACAGCCTGTGAGCACAGCAGACCCCCCCCGGAGCCCGGAGCCCGATGCCCAGAGCAGGGCCTGGCGCCTGCAGGGTCACTGAACAGAAGAGCCGGTCACAGAGCCAGTGAATGAATGTGTGGGTGGGAGGAAGGGCCACCCTCTTCCTTCTGGGCCCAAACGTCCTCCAGCAAGAGCTGCCTGGACCGAAGCCGCCCCGGCCGGTGGGGAGGCTTTGATTTTCCCAAAATAAAAGGGTGTGGGGACCGGAAATGTGGCTCTCTGCCTCCACCCGGGCTTCTCTGGGCGGGAAGCCAGCAGACGGGCTTATTTCCAGTGCTGGCTGGCCGGGCCTTTCAGCAGAGTATTTTTGAAGCACATGCGAGCCTATTTTAGCTTTTGGGGGGGCTCCTGCGCTGGGCAGAGACACTCCTGGTGACGGCCTGTGGGGACACCTTCCCTGGGAGTCCCCGGACAGGATGCGGGCCGGGACAGGCTTCGCCCCCGCCCTGGACTGGGCCACTTCCGGGGCCTGCCGTGCCAGTCCGGGAACTAGAAAGTTCTGCAGGGCAGGCCGGTTTTTGGTCTGGCGGAGTAACCCAAGACCTCACCCTTCCACTTCCTACTGTGAGCTTCCCGCCCCCCCCCACCCCCCCACCCCCAGGGCTAATCACCAGCCTCTCTCTGCACCTGTTTGTCTTACCTGTCCAAAGGGGAAAACAGTCTCTCTCGACCACAGTCCAAGTTCCCTTGGAGCTCAGACAAGAGGCGAGCCCTCAGAGCACCTTGGAAACATCCAAAGCGGCTACACAGCCTGAGCCGCGGCACTGCGGCCTTCTGAAGCCGTATAGCACCTGTTAACTCCATCCTTTCCCTTGAGACTCAGCCCCAAAGCTGAAGGACAGCCCTCAGCAAGCTGGCCGGTGTTTGGTTTTCTCATTTTCTGACGAACAACTGTGTTCACTGGGTCTCCAGTAAAGTGAACCTCACATTCAATCATGTCCTGCTTCCAATATGTTACTGGCTCCTTTTTGTCCAGAAGATAGACCTTCAGGAGGCAGACAACCCACCAGGAACCAGCCCCAGCCCCACCAGGCTATCTGCTTGCTGCCTCCCAAACAAGGCCGCCAAGTTCATGTCTCCTGGCCTTTGTACTCACTGTTTCCTGTGCCTGAAGCTCACTGTCTGGAGAACTCCTACTTACCCCACGAAACCCAACTCAAAAGGTCCCTTCTCGGAAACACAGGTGTCCCTGAACTGGCGTGGGCCTTGGAGTCAGAAGGCTCGGCTTCCAGTTTGAGTTCCACTTGTGACTTGTCACAGGAAATGCAGGGTTGGGGGTCAGTGCCCACCCGTCCCTCAGTGGGGTCCCCCCTTACCCCCCCCGCGGGTACCAGCACTGGCTGGGGAGTCAGAAGGGCTTGGAGCCCACCCTCGTGAGGAGGCTGTGAGTGCTCAGCCGTGTCCCGAGCCGGGACAGGGAGGAAGGAGGGTGAATCTCACCCCGTTTGTTTTACAAATTGGGTGACAGAGCCTCTCAGATTAACCTGAAACAGAACAAACACCAAATGCACTGTGTGTTCCTGGCCTGGGGGCCGTGGGCTTTAACCCCCCCCCCCCCCCCCCAGGCTCAGCCACCAGTGCCCCTGGAGGTGACCACCTGCCTCCACGGGACACGCCCCCTCCCGCCCCCTGCAACTCTGGGCTTGCAGGGGTGGGAGAGGCTGGCAGAGCGGGGACCACCCTCTGTGGCCCCATTCCTGGCCTGTCTGGGGCAGCCAGGCTTTGGGGGAGGCCGGGCCGAGCCGAGGGCGACTAGACTCGCTGCTTCACAGTTGTGATTAAATAGTCATTCTGCCCCAGGCGGTAGTGAGGCAATTCCCGGGCTCCACCCAGGGCTGAATCAGACTCTCTGGGGGTGGGGCCTGGTATCTGCAGTTGGAACACATTTCCAGAAGATTCTCGGGGGAACTGGGGGGGGGGTGCAGGTGCAGGGTTCCACTCCTATGCTGCACCTTGGGCCCCGGCTCCTCCCTGGCCAGTGGGCACCCACACTCACAAAGACCTCACTCCGGCCCCCGCGGTGCCCCTCCTCGCCCACTCAACACCCCCTCGAGCCTCCAGGGCACCCCCCTGTCTCGTGCCCCGGACCCAAACAGCCCGGAAGCCATTCCCGCTCGTGCCTCCGGCACCACACACTACCCCAAACCCCCTCCATCACCCCCCACCCGGCCCAGTCTAGCTGCCTCCAAACCTGGCTCCCGCGTGGCCCCTCGAGCTCCCTCCGGGCCAGCCTACAGCCGGAACGGTGCTGGGAACATGCAGATCTGATCACACGGCCTTTGCTGGGCCTTCCCCTGGCTCTCAGGACAGAAGTCCAACTCCTGGCAGGTCCTAGCCGCAAAACTGGAATGGGAAACAAAAGGGAACAAAGCTCGGACTGGTTTCCGCCACAAAGCAAGGTGTTAAAGGGGGTGGGAGGCTCGCAGGTCTCGAGGACCAGTGCCCCCGGACACGCGGGGACCTGCTCCAGGGAACCTTAGAGCTGGCACTGTCCCCAAAACCACCATGAGACCTCCAGTCCCTGCAACAGGCTCCAAGAGACTGCCCCCCCGCCACGTTTCCTTCGCACCTGAGAGAGGCGACCTCCCCGGCCCCGTGGGCCTCCCCTCCGTGTGGGATCACACAGTCTGTTCCTATGATTCCTGGATTTAGGTCTGTCTCTCCGGAAGCCCCAGGACAGCGGCCGGCCGGCGCATCCCATCCTGGCCTCGCCCATCATGGAGCAGGTGCTCAGCCAATGCTTATTGAGAAGGGAACGAACGAATGACATTGAACAGGCTATTGACCCTAAACTTCTCAGTTCCTTGGTCTGTGACCATTTCACAAGCGGCCATCCGCCTTCTACACCTGTTGATACAGCAGCCCCCTTACCCGCGAGGGACCCCTCCGGAGACCCCCCCCCGTCCCCCCGCCACCGGATGCCTGAAACCGTGAATAACGCCAGACCCCACACACGCCATACTGTTTCCTGCACACAGGCACCGCTGATGTTTTGTTTTGTTAATTTTTTTTTTATTATTTAATTTTGAGAGACAGAGAGAGACAGAGCACGAGCGGGGGAGGGGCAGAGAGAGAAGGAGACACAGAATCCAAAGCAGGTTCCAGGCTCTGAGCTGTCAGCATAGAGCCCGACGCGGGGCTCCAACTCACGAACCGCGAGTTCATGACCTGAGCTGAAGTGGGACGCTGAGCCGACTGGGCCACCCAGGCGCCCTGCACCGCTGATGTTTAATGTCAGAGACGAATAACAATACAAACAGAACAATTAGATGTGAACATGGACCCTCTCTCAAAATCCCTTGTCCTATCCTCACTCCTCTTATCATGATGGCACGAGACGAGAAATGCCCACGTGGTAATGTGGTGCGAGGGGACAGGCGTAGGCATTGGGATGGAGCGTTAGGCTGCTGTTGTATCACCGGCAGGACGATCACCTATTCAGGACCAAGGGCAAGTAAATCCACGGGAAGAGAAATCATGGGTGAGGGGTGGGGTTGGCAATTGGAGTATTTTCTTTGACAAGTAGACGTTTCTAGTTCTCTAAGTAGTTGGCATGAGAAGTCTTTGTTTTGTTTTGTCTTTATTTCATTTAAATTCAAGTTAGTTAGGGGCGCCTGGGTGGCTAAGTCGGTTAAGTGTCCGACTTCAGCTCGGGTCATGATCTCGCGGTCCGTTGAGTTCGAGCCCCGCATCAGGCTCTGTGCTGACAGCTCAGAGCCTGGAGCCTGTTTCAGATTCTGTGTCTCCCTCTCTCTCTGACCCTCCCCCGTTCATGCTCTGTCTCTCTCTGTCTCAAAAATAAATAAATGTTAAAAAAAAAATTAAAAAAATATTCAAGTTAGTTAACACACGTAGTGTTAGTTTCAGAGTAGAACCCAGTGCTCATCACAGCAAGTAACCTCCTTAATGCCTGTCACCTCCTTAATGCCTGTCACCTCCCCCAACCCCACCTCCCTCCATCAACCCTGTTTGTTCTCCATATTTAAGTATCTCTTAGGGGTTTGCCTCACTGTTTTTATCTTATTTTTCTTCCCTTCCCCATGTTCATCTGTTTTTAAGTTTACTCATTTTGAGAGAGAGAGAGAGAGAGAAAGAGAGAGAGGCAGAGAGAAAGGGAGAGAGGGAGAATCCCACACAGGCTCTGTGCTGTCAGCACAGAGCCCGATGAGGGGCTCGAACTCAAGAACCTCGAGATCATGACTGGAGCTGAAATCAAGAGTAGGACACTCAACCGACTGAGCCACCCAGGCGTCCCTCATCTGTTTTGTTTCTTAAATTCCACATATGAGTGAAATCATGATACTTGTCTTTCTCTGACTGACTTATTTCACTTAGCATAATACCCTCCAGTTCCAACCACATAGTTGCAAATGGCAAGATTTCATTCTTTTTGATTGCTGAGTAATATTCCATTATATATATATATATATATATATATATATATATATATATATATATATACACACACCACATCCTCTTTATCCATTCATCCGTAGATGGCCATTTGGGCTCTTTCCATCCTTTGGCTATTGTTGATAGTGCTGCTATAAACATGGGGGTGCATGTGTCCCTTCGGAGCAGCACACCTCTATCCCTGCTATCCCTATCTATTGCGGATAAATGCCTAGTAGTGCAATTGCTGGGTCGTAGGGTAGTTCTATTTTTAGTTTTTGGAGGAGCCTCCCTACTGTTTTCCAGAGTGGCTGCACCAGCTTGCATTCCCACCAGCAGTGCAAAAGAGACCCTTTCTCCGCATCCTCGCCAACATCTGTTGTTGCCTGAGTTGTCAATGTGAGCCATTCTGACAGGTGTCAGGTGGTATCTCATTGTGGTTTTGATTTGTATTTCCCTGATGATGAGTGATGTTGAGCATTTTTTCATGTGTCGGTTGGCCATCTGGATGTCTTCTTTGGAGAAGCGTCTGTTCATGTCTTTTGCCCATTTCTTCACTGGATTATTTGTTTTTTGGGTGTTGAGTTTGATACGATCTTTATAGATTTTGGATACTGACCCTTTATCTCATACGTCACTTGCAAATATCTTCTCCCATTCTGTCGGATGCCTTTCAGTTTTGCTGATTGTTTCCTTTGCTGCGCAGAAGGTTTTTATCTTGATGAGGTCCCAATAGTTCATTTTTGCTTTTGTTTCCCTTGCCTCCAGAGACATGTTGAGTAAGAAGTTGCCGTGGCCAAGGTCAAAGAGGTTTTTGCCTGCTTTCTCCTCGAGGATTTTGATGGCTTCCTGTCTTCGTTTAGGTCTTTCACCCATTTTATTTTGTGTCTGGTGTAAGAAAGTGGTCCAGCTTCATTTTTCTGCGTGTCGCTGTCCAGTTTTCCCAGCACCGCTTGCTGAAGAGACTGTCTTTTTTCCATTGGATACTCTTTCCTGTGCTGTTGAAGTCTCTTATCTGATGGTCCTCCACTTCCTGTTCTAGATGACAAAGACACCGGCCCAGTCTTGCTTCACGGCTTCCCCCTCCACACCTCCCGTGGCCTGGGCTTCACCGCAGAAGGAGGGAGGTAAGGGCCCAATGGCCTCTCCCTACAGACCCTACCCTGTGGCTCATTTTTTTCTCATTTGAAACATCATCTTTATCACAGTCTAAATTCCCATGTGATCCCCTTCACTGCAAATACCAGAACATCCAAACTGGCTTAAAGAATTTCTTGAAAGAGTGGTAGCTCATGAGACAGGGAGCCCCGAGGCGGGGCGAGTTGATTTAGTGACTGTGAGATTCGTCCCTGGCTGTGCTGTCACTGTGATCACAGGACAGCAGAGCTGGGACCCGAACCCGGGCAGTGGACTCCGCAGGCCAGCCTTCTGGGGAGACTGTGCCTCCCTGAGAGGTGACAGATGACTGAGTCTCCCACTCTTGTCGATCTATGTGCATTTTCTGTTTCCTGTAGTCTTTGGTTTATGGTCTGGGGCACAGACAGCACCAGTGAGGCCAGACGACACAGGATTCCTCATTCCCGCTGTCCTAATATGAACCCACTGACAGGACTCGGCGGCCAGCTGAGAGGCACGGGGGCTGGTTCCCCAGACAGCGTCGGAGCCTCCAAGACCTCCAGGATCGAACCTGTGACTCACGAGTGTTCTGACCCAGCCAACCTGCTATAAAGGCAAGTCTTTTTAAAACGTGCCGCCACTCAGGAACAACGAAAATCGCATTTAGTGGCCTTTACGATGTGCCCGTCACTCCCAGACACGACACCGCGTCTCTGAGTCTTGCGAAGCCCTGGGCTGGGGGGCGGGGGGGGGGCTTCTCAGGCGAGAAGGGAGGGTGGAGTTGGGGCGTCACTGTGGGCTCACCCAGCTGCAAGGGCGCGCGGACAGCCGAGCCCCAGCCGTTAGCCCTTCGCTCGGGATCTACTGGGCGGACGCATGGATGGATGGACGCGTGAACGGAGCGGACAGCCCACAGCCACGAGGTGTGCGCTCTTATGCACGTGGCTGCAACCCCGCCTGGCAGGAGGGACCCTCGGGGTGGCCTGCGGTGACTCAGGGCGTGGGAGGCACCTCCTCGGGTCCCCGGATGGACCTCCATGGGACTAGGCAAATCCTGGGTCTTGGTCACCCTGGGACGCGCTGGCTGGGGGCACTGGCATCAGCGATGGACAGAGGGGTGGCCTGGCCCCAGAGAGAAGGCTGCCAGCCGGCCGCATCCACCCCAGCCGGTGTCACAGCCCGAATGCCTCCCTGCTGCGCGCTCAGGGGAGCGGGGGCCGCAGGCAGGAGAGGCTGCCATCCGACGGGGTGTCTGAGCAGGGCCTCAGGCCCACTAGGGACGCAGGTGGAGGTGGAGGAAACAGTGGATGAGGGTGGGTGTTCAGGGCCAGGCTGTGCAGGGCCGGGCAACCCTCCCGCGTCATGATGCTGCAGAAGAGAAGGGCTCGATCCTCGGGGCCTGGGGACCCTTGGAGCTGGGTTTCTCCAGCCAGAAACCCCTTTGGGAGGAAGGGCAGGGACCCGGTCTCCCAGCGACGAGCAAGGTTTTATTTATAATCGTGTTACCTCAATACGTACGCACATAAGGTCAGATAGAAGCTCACGCTTCTGTCCTCATGAACGATAAAATGCCAACAGAATTACAAATCAGGGAGAGAGAAGCCCACAACACACACACAATTTGGACTAATATTGTAATTAAATGCATCGTTAATTTAATGTGATTTTTAATGGTAGAATGTACATAAAATTTACACTTTCGGCCATTTTTTTTTAATTTTTTCAACGTTTTTTATTTATTTTTGGGACAGAGAGAGACAGAACATGAATGGGGGAGGGGCAGAGAGAGAGGGAGACACAGAATCGGAAACAGGCTCCAGGCTCCGAGCCATCAGCCCAGAGCCCGACGCGGGGCTCGAACTCACAGACCGCGAGATCGTGACCTGGCTGAAGTCGGACGCTTAACCGGCTGAGCCACCCAGGCGCCCCAACTTTCGGCCACTTTTAAGTGCCACTGAGCACATTCACGATCTTGCATGACCATCCCCAGCCTCCACGTCCAGAACTCTCCCGTCTCCAGCTGCTCTGCCCCGTGAAACACGTTTTGCTGAAGCAAGATGGTCACCTAGTGTCTGCAGGCAGGTTTGGGACATCGAGAGGCCTCGCACCTGACGCCTCGGGTGACTCGAAAGGCCCATGGTGGTTGTCCACTCCAGCCAGGCCACGGAAGCCTCGTCCACAGGTCACGTGGCTCTGGCTCAAGGAGGACTCCATTCTTGCACTGAATGGGTCTCTGTTCCTTGGTGACGATTCACGCGGTTGATACCTATGTGTGACTCTTGCCACAGCGTCTTAACTCGGTGACTTACGAAGCTGAGGGCGGCTCCTTCAAGGCAAGTGGATCTCAACTGCCATTTTCCCTGTGGAAGTTCTGCCTGTCCCTCGGCAGATGTGGGGTGACCGGCCACCTTCACGTGCACACATGCTGTTCCCGGTCACGCGGGCGGCTTCTGAACGCGACGCACACGGAGTCATGTGGTTAGAAAGCAGTCAGCAAGGTGACTCAGAGTAGTTCTCATGGAAATATAAACACAAAACTAAAAATACGCGGGGAGATTGCCATTTCTAAGAATAGTCAGGGGTCTGGAGTATGATTCTGCTTGTTTCTGGCTGCTGATGGAGGGTGTTTCCCGGGAAGCAGTAGGGCATCGTGGGGGGAGGCAGAAGGGGGGTGGAAAGGAGAGGCTCGGGAGGTAGGCTGGAGTTGGTGTGGGAGTGAGCCCCAGGCAGGAGGGGGCCCGGCCCGCTCCTCTGGGCAACCGGGTAGATCACGGTGCCGGGCACAGAACTGGGCACAGGTGGGGGCAGATGCCAAGTCTGAGTGTGGTGGGCAGAATAATGTCTGACTCATGATGCCCATGACCTCACCCCTGGGGCCTGGGAACGCTCGCTAGCATGGCAGAAGGTGTGGCCCCCCAGGCAGCTGACACTGCGTCTGGGGGCCTCAGAGAAACACCGTGGGCGGCACCTGGGACCTCGCAGGTGCCACTCAGGCGGGGGGAGTGGTCCTGGGCTGCTGGGGAGGGAGACGCGACGGAGGAAGGCTGAAGTGCGATGGGCAAGGGTCTGCCTCGACCCCTGCCCCCGTGCCAGAGTCCGGGAGGGCCTGGAGGGGGGTGACTGAAGGAGCTCCCTGGGCACCCACGTCCATAACCCAGCAGGGCCGGCTGCGGCGAGGGCGGAAGGGGAGGTGGGGAGGTGACGTGGGGACATCTGCGGGGCCGTGAGACTAGGGGGTTGACCCCTTGTTCCAGGAAACACGTGACCAAACTCCCTTTCGCCGGCCTGAAATCTCCCCAAAAGCACATACATTTGGGCCTTTCCCCGCATCTCTCAGGACAAAAAGAACCAAGGCGCAAAATGCGGCTCTAACCTTACTTTCCACGTCAGCCATGTGGCTTGCGCACACCTTCGCTGGAGGCATACGTGTCACCCCCCCAAAATTCACACAACAAATAAATGGAAAACGGATCGTCTTTTTTTGTGAA
Organism: Puma concolor; assembly: GCF_028749965.1. NCBI lineage: Eukaryota > Metazoa > Chordata > Mammalia > Carnivora > Felidae > Puma > Puma concolor. Next base: position 3,095,332 of record NC_141676.1, read on the forward strand.
GCTGCCGTGAGAAATTCCTGTCTAAACATGGTGGCCGCTCGCCGTCACACAGGTCATGGTTCTGATCAGATGTCAATCAGCTCTGTCCCAGCAGCGGTTACCATAGACCCAGAGGACCTTCTACCCCGAAGCAGTGTTTCTAATCACCTGGGGGTTGGGGCGGGGGGGGGGGGGGGTGGAAAGACATCCCAGGACCAGAGGCCACAGGCCGGCCTCAAGTGCAGTGAGGTCACAAGGACCGGAAGAGCCTCTCGACAAACCTGTGGGGCTCTGGGTGAAATGTCAACCGCTCACGTTTAAGGTGCCTGAGGAAGAAGCTGCCACGCACTTGGGCAAGCGCCTGATACTTATCTAGCGGTCGCTTCTGAAGGTGGTGAGGCCGGGACCCGAGCCGGGTCAGACTGGAAAGCCCCCCTGCTCCCCTGCTCTCTGGGGCCTCTCCCGCCTAACGGCCCAGGGCACACCAGTTACCTGTACCTGGTGGATGACGAAAACACAAGTACAGAAAATGTGGACGATACAGGAAGTCTAAATATCACCCAAAAAACCACTGTTCTCAAACGTCTGCCGTGGGTCTCCCCGCCCACGGCGCCCACACCAGCCCTGTGCTTCTGCTGCAAGCCACACACTCTTCCTTCGTCCCGCGAGGCAGGGGACCCGCGGGCAGGCTGCTGGCCCTGCCGTGGCCCCTCGATGCCCGGCCCCGCACTGGTTTCAGCGGGGCCTCCTGGCCACCGACGCGGGACCCGTGCTTCCGTCTGGCCTCGAGCTACCATCTCCCGGGGGCAGCTTGTCGGGCAGGTTCACCCCTGTCACCGGGCCCCAGGGCTCCGCCCCGGCGGCACCCAGCTGGCGGGTCCTGGGGAGCGGGTGGCGCGCACGGCCCCGCAGAGCAGGACGGAGACTCTCCTCACCCGCCGTCTTCCCGAGTCTCGGAGCTCAGATCCGGGCCTGGAGAGGAGGTCCCGCGACGTGCTCCTCCCCACTCACCACATGCACAGGGGTGCCGGGGGCACCCTGGTGACTCGCCACGCGCGGGACTGAGACGGGACGCGGCGGCAGAGCCGCGGAAAATTCCCCGTGCGGGAATCACAGGTCAAGGCCCCTATCAGCGCACCTGGTGTGGAGGGTCGGGGGCTCCTTCCAGGGGTGGGAGGCGCGTAGGGGGGCACAGGGTGGATGTTAGGGGGTCTGGGAACTTGCACATTTCAGCGGCTTTGAGGGGACGGAGGACCTCTGAAGTCCGCCTGTCCTACAGGTAGGGGCACATTTTCCGGAAAACCTGTTGCCCAAAGCTACTCGTCAGCAAAGCCGCCGACAGTTACGGGCCGTGACGACGTCTGTTACCCGCAGAACCCGCTCTGACACAGGCTCTCCGAGACGCAGGCATGCTGGCACGTGGGGCACACGCCCGGCACACGATGCAGGGCCAGGCCGCGGTGGCACGGGCCCCAGACTGGCTCAGCCCCCTGGCAGCGCCCGAACCCGTGAACTGGTTAACGCCTGTGCTCCCGGCCAGGTGTCCGCGGTCTGCCGAGCGGGCCGCCTCGTCCAGCCTAAGGTCAAGGTGGCACGGAAGGACATCACGGGTGGCTTTCTCAAGGCCGTGGCCAGAAGGCCCGAACGAGGGACAGCCCCGCGACTCTCTGGTGCCTCTCAGAGACAGGCGGGCCAGGGGCTGGCGAGAGGTGGCAAAAGCTCCCTTGCTGGCGGCTCCTGGAACCGTTATGAAGAGCGGCCATGCTGTTCCCAGTTCAGCCTCAGATAAGCCACAAGAGGTATTGAAACTGACCCGACGGGACTTTCGAGAACATGAGAAATGAGATCATCATCAGGGAGGGAAATTCTCTGTATTGTGCAGCTTCTCACTGTACAGGCACAGGCTTTAAGAGGATTACCTCCGAAGCACAAAGACTGCTCTTTACAATTACAGGATCCAGCTCCCTTACTAAAATCCATTATCAGAACAGTGATTTTGATAGTCATGATTTTGAAGTCATAATACTTCTAAGAACTAACATCTGTAGAGCACAGACTCTGTACCAATCACCCCTGAGCACTTAACAGTGTTATTCCCGGCCGTCCTCATAAGCCTTGCTGTCCCTTGACACACGCAAGGGCCACGAGCCCACCAGCTTTCCCCACGCCACCTGTCCGGGTACACGGGTCTACGCTGACGGCCTCAAAGCCTCTGGCCGGCTCTGGGAGCAACAGAATGACCCTGTGGGCCCGTGTGGACGCTGGAGCCTCATGGCCCCGGCTCAACTCCCTGCTTTCCCACGGCTGCCGACCGCCCGGCCGCTGGCCTCGGCACTGTCCCCCCACCCGTATGGTGACGACAGTGATAACGCTGACTTTTATGTCCCTCTGTGTGCTGGATGTGGATCCCAAACTTCCTCCCGCAGGGCCTCATTTAATGGGACAACAGACTCCCCCTCTCTGGGGCGATCACAAGGAACGAATGAAAGCATCTGTACGCGCCCAAGTCCCGTCTGGCACAGAGCAAATGCTCAGTGAATGCCAGCTCTGATGGAGACGCCACTCTGGGCCTTGAGCGCTGGGTCCCTCGTCCCGGCTCGCGGCTAGGACTTCACGGCACTGGCACGCGGAAGGCACGTGGTCAAGCTTGGCGGGGGAACCAAAGTTCGGGCTGTGCCGATGCCCCCAGGCCCCCGGGGAAGAGCCGCTGGGTCACCAGGGGACTCCCGAGGACGGCCTATCTGAGTCCCGTGACGTCAGGGACACGGTGCCGGTGCCGCCACCTCGACTGGTCTCGCTCTCGAGGCTCCGGGCCTGCTGATCGTCCTCGATGAGGTCGGCCACCAGGTTCAGCTGGCAGGCCCTGAGCGCCCTCACCAGGTGGGACACAGCCGGGTCCTCCTTGTGGATGTTCTTCCAGACTCTCAGCGACTCCCTCACCTGCTCTGTCAGATTGCGGGGATACTTCTCCTCGATGGCATCGATCATGGCGTCAGACACTCGAAGCTGGCGGGCCAGCCTTCTCCAGTCCTTCCCCACGTGGTCACATATGATGTCGAACGCTGCACGCAGGTCTGTGGAAAGAACAAAACGATTTACCAGGAGTTGGGGAGCCCTTTAGAAGACAGGTAACCCTACCTTCTCAGTGGGCTCCTCAGGGCTAACCTAAGCACTGGGTAGACAAGAGGTCCTCTCGTGCAGGCTGAAGGCATCCAGGAGTGGAGGGGCCGGGGGAAGAACGTCCCGGAAAGCCCAAGGGTGGCCTCCAACCCTGTCCCAAACCGCTACTCAGGAGGTGCGGCCTGCCAAAGACGTGCTGGCTGGGGCGTCGTGGAAGGGGTCGTCGTGGAGCTAACTGCTCGGGACAGGGGAAGCGGAGGGAGGGCCTGTCGTGGGTTGAATGGTGGCCCTCGGGTCATGTCAAATCCCCAGAACTGTGAACGGTAATTTATTTGGAAAAGGGTCTTTGCAGATGTGATTCGGTTGAGGATCTTGGGAGATCATCCTGGATTATCCAGGTAGGCCCCAAATCCAGTGACAGGAATCCTTGTAAGTACACAGAAGAGGGAGCCACGTGCCCACGGAGGCAGAGACTGGAGAGACGTGGCCATAAGCCAAAGAATGAATGTCCGCAGCCCCCAGAAGCTGGAGAAGGGGGAAGGACCTTGGAACCTCCGAGGAAGCCTGGCCCTGCTGACACCTGGATTTCTGACTCCTGGCTCCCCTCTGGGAGGGAATCTGCTTCCTGCTATTCAAGGCCCCAAGTTGTGGTCGTGTGTATGTCAGCCGCGGGGGAACGGAGACAACCCAGTTCTTATTTTGGAAGCTGCCCGGACTGACCACCAGTCTTTGGTCCCTGGCTACCCTGTCCTCATCTGCTGAAAAGTCACTGCTTTTCAGAGACGAGCAAGCGGGGCCACTACAGGCCAGAGGCTGTTTTGGGAATGGAGGGTGAGCAGAGGAGGGACAAAACGCTGCTCGGAGGCCCCTGCGAATGTGTGTCTTTAGCTACGAGCCCTCAAGATGCTGGCAGCTCGTGCGTCGCCTCTTCCAGCCCCGGGAGGTGGGCGCTCCTGGTGCAGATGAGGAAACTGAGGCACAGGGAAGCCCAGTGATTTTCCTGAGGTCATACAGCTAGACTACAGCACAGCCAGACAGTGAAACCCTGATGGCCTTGTGCCAGGGTCCACTCCCAACCGCTAGGCTACACTGTCATCCTCGAAAGACGAAGAGTCACCCCGTGTCAACCTGCCCACCCACACCTGCTCACCTCTGGCGCGCTCTCCTGCAACATACATACAAACACGGACACACGTAAATCTAAAATGTGATCACCTGTATTTTGGGGACTGCTTCTTAAATGTATCAGGTTAACGATCTCCTCCTCAACTGAATGTCCTTGGAAACCGACTTCTAATACCAACCGCGTACCCCAGGCCGCCTCAGTTGAGTCCTTGGTAGGTATTGGCAGTGCGTCTTAGGCAAGTCACTTAACGCGTCCCAGCACTGTCCTCTGGCTTGTAAGACCGGAATAGGACCAGACGGCAGTACCTAACTGCTGGGGCTACTGCGAAAATTAAGTACGTGAAGTGTCCGGGGCACTAAACCCCTGCCCAAGAGCCATTTTCCGGCGCTCACACGGCGGTAAAGGGTCAGCTGGGGCATTCCCAGAGGCAGAATGAAACCAAAAGCAGCGGGGCAGGTTCCCCTGGCTCCTGACCCCCCTCTCTGTCCACTCCTGTCTACCCAGAGGAGGTGGGCAACACCGTTTCCTTAACCGGAGTCACTTCCAATTAACTCGGAAGAATCGGGGTGTGTATGTGTTCACGTTTTGCAAACCAGACACAGTACGTTAGCTTTTGGGATTTGGGCTCTCCCATCTGCGAACTGGGCGTTTCGCCCGCTACCCCACCCCAGGACCGGTTACCCGCCTCCGGGCCCCCCGGCCCCCGCGCCCACCTCGCTCCTCCGACGAGACCTCGGCCGCCGCGCCCGCCTCGAAGCTGTCCAGGCGCCCCAGCAGGTCCTGGCGCCGCAGGGAGGCGAGCAGCTCGCGCAGCAGCCCGGTGCGCTCGCGGTCCAGCTCGTTCTGCTCGAGCAGCACGGAGAAGAGGTCGAGGCCGCACTGCACGCGCTCCAGCTTCCTCTTGCCCACTCGGCTCTGGCACAAGAACTTGAGCTCGGTCAGCTCGCTGCTCGACAGGCCGGCCGACACCGAGTGCAGCAGCACCAGGAACGGGTCCATGGCGGCGGGCCACGGCGGGGCCCGGCCCAGCTCAGCCCAGCCCGGCCCTCCGCGCAGCGCCCCGCTCCGCCCCGCGGCCCTCTCGGCGGCCCCGCGGCCCCACCGCTCCCGGATTCCCCCTGACGCGCCCAGCGACGCGGGCCCCACCACCGGAAGTCCACGCCAGAGGCCACTTCCCCGATATCTCGCGAGAACCCCGGGACCCACGCATGCGCCCCGGGCCCTACCGTAGCCGTTTCCGCCCGGAAGGCGCCCGGCCGCCGCCAGGGGGCGCCCCTGGAGAACGGGCGGCGCCGGGCCGGGAGGGCGTCTGCGCCTGCGCGCTGCGGCCGTTCTCCCGGCGCGTGGGGTCCGGGGGGCGGTTCCCGGACCTGAGCGAGGGCGGGGAAGGTAGGCCCGCGTTTCCCGGGCGGTGTTGGCGCTGCAGATGCCGATAATACACGCATTTATCGTCAACGTTTGCGAAAGTGCAAGTCAGAACGGGTCCTTCGGAGCGCCCTGTGGGTCGCGTTCGAAATAGAGGTTTATTGAAGCGCTAACGTTGGATGTCGTTAATATTTGATTTTGAAAGCTAAGGTCATGTATGCTTTTTAATGTTTCTAGTACTTATGGAAAGCCTACTGTACGCCAGGCAGTAGGTGCCGGGGACACATTTGGGAACAAAGAGTAGAAGTGCCCCTCTGCCTGGAGTTAAGTCCTTAGTTCTCAAGCTGACAGATTCCGGATAAGAAAGTCGTGCAGTATGCCAGAAGTTAATGAGCGCCGGGACAAAGAGGATAAGGGGATGGGGAGTGCCGAGGTGGGGACATGATTAGAGGGGGCGGTCAGAACAGGCTTGCAGGTGCGGGCGCAGGTGCAGGTGCAGGTGCGGGGGCCAGAGGCAGGTGTGGGGGAAAGAGTGCAGGCGGGGGCAGGTGAAGGTGCAGGTTCTAGGAGCAGCTGGGAGACCCGTGGGTCTGGAGCAGAGCGGGGTGGGGCGGGGGGGGGGGATGCAGGGGGTGCCGGAGAGGGGAGGGGCAGACTAGGAGGGGGCCTCAAGGGCCAGGTGCAGACCAGGCTTTACTGCCCCTGAGATGGAGCCGCAGCAGTGTGAGCAGAGGAGTGAGGCCATCCGAGTTACCTTAAAAAAAAATAAAAAATAAAGGAGTGGGGCGGGGCGGGGCGGGGGGTGGGGGTGGGGCCGGGTGGCTCAGTCGTTAACAATCCAACACTTGATTTCGGCTCAGGTCAGGAGCTCACCTTTGGTGAGATAGAGCCCCCCCCCCCCCCCGCCCCCGCCAGGAACCGGCTTGGGATGCTCTGTCTCTCTCAGATCTCTCTCTACCCCTCCCCTGGCTTGCTCTCTCTCTCTCTCTCTCTCTCTCTCTCTCTCGCTCTCTCTCCCTCTCTCAACTAACTAAATAAGCATTTAAAATATATACGTATATTTAATGGAGACCATTCACAACCCACACAACTCACAGTTTAAAGAGTACATTATAGTATAGTCCTACGGTTGTGCAAACCTCACCATTAGCTACTTCTAGAACATTTTCATCGGTCCCGGTAGAAACCTGCTACCCATTAGCAAACACTTCCTTTCCCTCCTCCTCCCCTCAGCCCCTGATAGCCACTCCTTTATTTTCTGCGTTTTTGGATTTGGCTGTTCTGGACATTTCATAGAAATGGGACCATACACTAGGTGGCCTTTTCTGCCTGCTGTCTTTCACTGAACAAAGTGTTTTCAAGGTCCATCCATGTTGTAGCAGGTGACAGTGCTTCATTTTTTAATGGGTCAATAGTCCATTGTGTGGATAGACCACATTTGTATATCCCGTCATCAGCTCACGGACATTTCGATTCTTTCCACTGTGAAACAATATTCAACTGAGTAAATCTGAGGATTGAATTGACTTTCGTTCAACAGTTTGTGAGCCAGGAATGTAGCAAGTAGAAAGGAGCTTTGGGGAGCTGAGTATACACAACAGACGGCTTTTATGGGCAGAAGAACAAGAAAAATAAGTTTCTTGTTTGTTTGTTTTTTTGAGAGAGAGAGAAGGCAGAGGAGAGGCAGAAGGAGAGGGAGAGAAAGAATCTTAGGCAGGCACAGTGTTCAGTGTGGAGCCTGACTCAGGGCTCAATCTCATGACCCTTGGATCATGACCTGAGCCTAAGTCAAGAGTCAGGTGCTCAACAGACAGAGATGTGGATTTGGGAGTATTCAGCAGACAGATGGTGTTTATGATAGTTAATTTTATGTGTCAACTTGGCTGGGCTAAGGGCTGTCCGGATAGGGGTCAACCATGATTCTGGGTGTGTCTGAAGGTGTTTTTGTAACAGATGAGCTTTTTTTTTTTTTAATTTAAATTTTATTTTAGAGAGAGCAAGTGAGGGAGAGGAGCAGAGAGAGAGAGAGAGAGAGAGAGAGAGAGAGAGAGAATCCCAAGCAGGCTCTGAACTGTCAGTGCAGAGCCTGATGTGGGGTGTGATCCCACGACCCTGAGATCATGAACTGAGCCAAAATGAAGACTTGGATACCCAACTGACTGAGCCACTCAGGTGCTCCTTGAGCCAATTTTGTAATACATCTTCTCTTGTATAGATCACTATATATCCTACTGGTTCTGTTTCTCTGGCGAGCCCTGACTCGTATAGTATTTAGAGCAAGATGAGGTCACCTATGTGAAGAGGGCGGACACAATAGAGGGTCAAGAGCTGAGCTCTGGAGTGTCCAGCTGTGTGGGAGAAGTGGAGGAGCCCATGAAGCCCCTCGAGGCAGGATGTGAACCAAGGAGGGTCAAACGACACCCCTACCTGCGAACCCTGCTAGGGTTTCTTTGTTCCTTACGTGTCCCTTGTCTCCTGATTCACCATATACTTGGTTTCCCGCTCTGCAGCTTTTCCCCATCTCTCCTGCCAGAATGTGAGGCAGGGACTCCAAGTGCCAAGGACACTGGCTGGAGCTTGATAGGTGCTCACAAGATGTTAATGAATGACTCTTACATAAGGTGTGGTTAATTTGAGTCTCCCTTGGCACAACTATGCCCATGCCTGACCCACTGCCTCGCTGTCTGAGGCTTGTCTGTTTACTCTCTTTATGCGATCTTTCATACAGCAGAAGATTTCACTTTTATTTAATTTTCCTTTTATGGATTATGCTTTTGGTATTGAGTCTAGGATCCCTTGGCCTACCCCTGGGTCCCAAATATTTCTCCTATATATATTTTTCCTAAAAGTGTTCTAGTTTTCTGTGTCATTCTGTGATCCATTTTGGGTTAGTTTTTGTACAAAGTGTAGTGTTTAGGTTGTTTTGTTTTGCTTTGCCTGTAGGCGTCTAATCACTCCTGCACCATCTGTTGGAAAGCCATCCTTGTCCCTGTTGGAATGCTCTTGCCAAAACTCCATCAAGCACATTTGTTTTCCTTCGATTTTCTCTGTTCTGCTTCATTGATCTACGATTCTATCCCCCACCAAGACCATGCTCTGTTGTTACTATATGGGAAACCTTAATTTTGTGTAGAGCAATTCCTCTGACTTTATTCGGCTTTATTCTAGGTTCTGTGTCTTTCCATATCAATTCAAAAATAAGCTTGTCTCTGTCCAGAAAACTTGCTGGGATTTTTTAATAGGAACTGCGTTAAATCCGTAGATCAGTTTGGGGAGAATTAACATCTTTTACCATATTGGATCTTCCAATCCATGAACATGGTATGTCTCTCCATTTATTTGGGTTTTCTTTGATTTCTTTCACCAGTGCGCACACACACACACACACACACACACACACACACACACACGCACACACACATATTCATAGAAAAATCAGGAGGAAATACTCATGACCATTACAGTCATCACTTTTGTGAAGACCAGTAGGTCCTATGGTCATCGCTGGTGTTTGTAGCTCCCTTCTTCCACTGCCCCCTCCGCCTGCACTCCCTGCGCCCTCAGCAAGCACCCCAGATGGTTGTGGTTCTTAACCTGGTGGAGCCACTCGGCGCTTCCTTCCTGGAGGGTCTGGACCATTGCTGGTCCTCCCTGGGTTGGGCCGTCGTAGTTTTCCATTGACCTCAATCCCAGGGGTGGTACCACTAAGAGACGCCCTATAGGCTCTGCTGTGTTCCAGACACGCTCTTCCTTCCTTACCCCGACTGTGGAGCAATGATCCCGTGTCCCCTGGCTGTCAGGATCAGTCACTCCCGACGACACCATACCTCCCTTCCCTGCCTGTTGATTCAGGGGCATGAGGGGCCCAGGATGGCCAGGTGGCAGTCTGAGCGGCCAGTCCAGTGGAACCATTGTTGTGTCTTCTGATGGAAGACATCCCTCTGCGGCTAAGACCTTAGGCAGTGAGCATAAGGTCGTGGGGATAGGACGCAAACATTTTGCCAGTGGGTCCCTGGTAGTGAGTGGGGCCCCTGCCGTTTCCACCCCTTGATTCCTGGGCCCGTGAATCCTGGCTCTGGGAGACACGGCCCCGCATGCTGGACACTGACTCAGAGCACGCACGGCCTTCGAGAGAAGCCTGTCCCGGCCCTGGCGGGCATTGCCACCTCACCGGGGCTGTAATGGAGCCACTGTTCTGTCATGGCAGCTGCTACAGTTGGCGGGAGCCGTGGCGAGACCCACCATGTGAGCGTGGACCCAAGGCCACGCTTCGTTTGCGGTGGAGCGAGTTTCTGGGTCAAAGCTCTGCTGGCGGAACACCACGAGGGTGGATGAGATATCCTGGAAGTCCACGATGTCACTTGGGTGGAACACAGCGTACACAGAAGGCAAATCTGTGTCCCGAAAGAGTGTCTCTTCCAGTAGGGACAGCCCTGCCCTTTCCGTGACGGAAGCTGTGAGGTGCAATCCACCTGCCGGCAGGTGGCTGGCCGGTCGCCCCAGGAATGGTGCCGCATGAGGGCTCCGTGTGGGTCTCGGCCGCTGGCACACTGGACATGCACTGGTGACCATAGCCAGTCGGCTTTGGCGGGTGAAGTCCATGATGCTGAGCCACGCATCACCTCCCTCTCTGCCACCACAGCCCCTTTGTTCACAGCTCAGTGGGCGATGGCAGGGCTGGCTGGCATCCACGGAGTGGGTCATCCTACCCACCTGATTGTGAAACCCTCTGCCGAGCTCCCGCTTCGGTGGGCATTCACTCGGGGCACAAATATCCACAGATGTGGCTAGCCACATGCCTCCTCCCCAAATTCCTTTGTTATCAGTTTCCCAGTCATGATCCTTCCAAGTCCCTGACCGTCCAGCCAGACTGGCCACGGCCCATGAATCGGTGCGTAACCTCACATCCGGCCCTTCTCCTTCCGGGCAGAGGGCACGGCCGGGTGTGCTGCCCACGGTTCTGCGCCCTGGGAGGATGTCCCTTCCCTGGGCCCTTCAGGGGTGTCCAGCGAGGAGCTGCAGAGGGGCAGCGGTCTGCATCTGTGCAGGGGGCAGAGCCGTGTGTTAACCAGGCCCGGGGCTCCTCTCCCCCGTCAACTGATCAGAGGGGACTCCCCACGAGGCCACAGGTGCACATGGATGTACAAATATCTTTTTGAGTCCCTGACTCCAGTTCTTTTGTGCATATACCTAGAAGTGCATCTGCTGGGTCATATGGTAATTCTATTTTTAAGTTTCTGAGAAACAACCATGCTGTTCTCCACAGCGGCTGCACCATTTTGCATTCGTGCCAGCAGTGCCTGAGGGTTCGGCCTCTGCACATTCTTGCTCACTGACTATTTTCTGCTTTTTGGATAATCGCCATCCTACCGGCGAGTGAGAAGGTATCTCACTGGGGTTTTAATTTGCATTTCCCTGACGACTCTTGATGCTGAGCCTCTGTCCATGTGCCGTTGGCCATTCGTGTATCCTCTCTTGAGAAACGTCTGTTCGAGTGTTTTGCCCGTTTTTCATTGGGTTGCTTGTGTTTTTGTTGTTCAGGTTGAGGAGAGTCTTTATATATTCCGGATATGAATCCCTTATCAGAAATACGATTTGCGGGGCGCCTCGGTTATGCAGTCAGTCGGGCATCCAACTCTTTTTTTTTAATTTTTTTTTCAACATTTTTAATTTATTTTTGGGACAGAGAGAGGCAGAGCATGAACAGGGGAGGGGCAGAGAGAGAGGGAGACACAGAATCGGAAACAGGCTCCAGGCTCCGAGCCATCAGCCCAGAGCCTGACGCGGGGCTCGAACTCACGGACCGCGAGATCGTGACCTGGCTGAAGCTGGACGCTTAACCGACTGCGCCACCCAGGCGCCCCAAGGGCGTCCAACTCTTGATTGCAGTTCAGGTCATGTACTCATGATTTGTGAATTGGAGCCTCGCTTTGGGCTCTGGGCTGATGGTGTGGAGACTGCTCGGGATTCTGTCTCTCGTTCCCTCTGCCCCTTCCCTACTTGTGCTCACTCTCTTCCTCTCAAAATAAATAAATAAACTTAAAAAATGAAAAAAATGAGGGGCACCTGGGTGGCTCAGTCGGTTAAACATCTGACTTCGGCTCAGGTCATGATCTCACGGTTCATGAGTTCTAGCCCCGCGTCGGGCTCTGTGCTGACAGCTCGGAGCCTGGAGCCTGCCTTGGATTCTGTGTCCCCCTCTCTCTCTACCTCTGTCTCTCTCTCTCTCTCTCTCAAAAATAAACATTAAAACAATTTTTTAAAATGAAAAAATACAATTTGCAAATGTTTTCTCCTATTCTGTAGGTGGATGCTCTGTGGATTGTGTTCTTTGATGCACAAAAATTTTAAATTTTGATCAAGTCCGTTTCACATATTTTGTTTCGCTTAGCGTTGTGTCTTTTTAGAACAAGAAAAAAGCATTTGCTGGTTTCAGGGAGGCAAACTCGTCTTGGTGAGGACGATGAGCAGAAGAATTTCCTTTCTTTTCTCCTTGTATCATTTTGGTTTCCCCTGGGTACTTTTTCTGTTTGTTTTGGTCTCTCTCAGTTGTGTGGAAGCCTTTTCTCAAACATCCAGGGGCTCTGGGCTTTGCTTGGGGGTAGTTAGTCTTTTCCAAAGAAAAAGATCCCTTCCTGATGGGAAGGGGTATGTGCTAGGCTATAGAATGGCCCATAAGATGTCCACATTCTAATTCCCGGATTGTGAATAAGTTAGTTTATGGGGAAGACACAGAATATATGGCAGGATATGTGGTGAAGATTCAGCTTCTGAGATGGGGAGATGATTCTGGATTTTCCCAGGGACCTAGTCCTTGAAGATGGTGGAAAGCGTAGAGCCCGTGAGGCCCGTGTCAGACATTTCACCCATGGAACTGTAAGATAATATATTTGCGCGTGTGTGTGTTTTTAAATTTATTGTCGAGTTAGCTAATATACAGTGTGGACAGTGTGCTCTTGGCTTTGGGGGTAGATTCCCATGATTCATTGTTTATGCCCATGTCCCATTTTCCCCTCCCCCCGGCCCTCCCATCAACCCTCAGTTTGTTCTCTGTATTTAGAAGTCTCTAATGGTTTGCCTCCCTCTCTGTTTGAAACTGTTTTTTCCCCTTCCCTTCCCGCATGGTGCGCCTTTAAGTTTCTCAAGTTCCACGTATTAGTGAAAACATATATCGTCTTTCTCTGCCTGACTTATTCCACTTAGCATAATACCCTCCAGTTCCATCCACGTTGCTGCAAATGGCCAGATTTCATTCTTTCTCGTTGCCACATAGTATTCCATTGTGTATATAAACCACGATTTCTTTATCCATTCATCACTTGATGGAGATTTAGGCTCTTTCCATAATTTGGCTGTTGTTGAAAGTGCTGCTATAAACATTGGGGTACAAGTGCCCCCGTGCATCAGCCCTCCTGTATCCCTTGGGTAAAGTCCTAGCAGTGCTATTGCCGGGTCATAGGGTAGATCTAATTTTAATTTCTTGAGGAACCTCCACACTGCTTTCCAGAGCAGCTGCACCAGTTTGCATTCCCACCAACAGTGCAAGAGGGTTCCCGTTTCTCCGCATCCTCTCCAGCATCCAGAGTCTCCTGATTTGTTCAGTTCAGCCACTATGACCAGCGTGAGGTGGTATCTCAGTGTGGTTTTGATTTGTATTTCTCTGATGAGGAGTGACGTTGAGCATCTTTTCACATGTCTGTCGGCCATCTGGATGTCTTCTTTGGAAAAGTGTCTATTCATGTCTTTTGCCCATTTCTTCCCTGGATTGTTTGGTTTTTGGGTGTTGAGTTTGGTAAGTTCTTTACAGGTTTTGGATACTAACCCTTTATCCGATATGTCGTTTGCAAATATCTTCTCCCATTCCGTTGGTTGCCTTTTAGTTTTGTTGATTGCTTCCTTTGCAGTGCGGAAGCTTTTTATCTTGATGAGGTCCCAACAGTTCGTTTTTGCTTTTATTTCCCTTGCCTTTGGAGATGTGTCAAGCAAGAAATTGCGGCAGCTGAGGTCAAAGAAGTTGTTGCCTGTTTTCTCCTCTGGGGTTCTGATGGCTTCCTGTCTTACATTTAGGTCTTTCACCCATTTTGAGTTTATTTTGTGTCTGCTGTAAGAAAGTGGTCCAGGCTCGTTATTATGTATGTCGCCGTCCAGTTTTCCCAGCACCACTTGCTGAAGAGACTGTCTTTATGCCGCTGGATGCGCTTTCCTGCTTTGTCAAAGATTGGTTGGCCACACATTTGTGGGTCCAATTCCAGGTTCTCTATCCTATTCCATTGGTCTATGTGTCTGTTCTTGTGCCAGTACCATACTGTCTTGATGAGTACGGCTTTGTAGTAGGGGCTAAAGTCTGGGATTGTGATGCCTCCAGCTTTGGCTTTCTTTTTTTTTTTTTTTCAACATTTATTTATTTTTGGGACAGAGAGAGACAGAGCATGAACGGGGGAGGGGCAAAGAGAGAGGGAGACACAGAATCGGAAACAGGCTCCAGGCTCTGAGCCATCAGCCCAGAGCCTGACCCGGGGCTCGAACTCACGGACCGCGAGATCATGACCTGGCTGAAGTCGGACGCTTAACCGACTGCGCCACCCAGGCGCCCCTGGCTTTCTTTTTTAACATTGCTTCGGCTATTCAGGGTCTTTTCTGGTTCCATAGAAAGTATGGAAATTATTTGTTCTAGCTCTGTGAAGAATGCTGTTATTTTGATAGGGATTGCATTGAATGTGTAGATTGCTTTGGGTAATAATGACATTTTAACAATATTTGTTTTTCCAATCAATGAGCGTGGAATGTTCTTCCATTTCTTTGTGTCTTCTTCAATTTCTTTCATAAGTTTTCTATAGTTTTCAGCTTACAGATCTTTTACATCTTTGGTTAGGTTTATTCCTAGGAATCTTGTGGTTCTTTGTACCATTGTAAATGGGATCGATTTCTTTCTCCCTGAGACCAAGAACATGACAGGGATGTCTACTCTCATCACTGTTGTTTAACATGGTGTTGGAAGTCCTCGCATCAGCAGACGACAAAATGAAATAAAAGGCGTCCAATTTGGCAAAGAAGAAGTCAGACTTTCACTTTCCGATACTCTGCATGGAAAACCTGAAAAGACTCCACCAAAAAGCTGCTAGAACTGATACATGAATTCAGCAAAGTCGCAAGATATGAGATCCGCGTACAGAAATCTGTTGCGTCTCTATACATCCATAATGAAGCAACAGAAAGAGAAACCAAGAACTTGATTACATTTGTGTTGTTTGAAGCCATGAAGTTTGTGATAATTTAACAGGCTTCACTGCCCCCAGTGCAGCCCCCACAGGCAGCCAGCAGAGGGCAGCAGCCACCAACAAGCGGAACGAGGCAGGCCTCGCTGGGGCCGGAAGCCAGGACCGCAGGTCAGGTCCGCTCACCGCCCGCCCGGTAAAGACCCGGGACCAGAAGGGAGCATCCTGGCTACAGGCGAGTGTGTTTTCTGTGGAAGTTGATCGCACATGTAAGCTGAACGGTTTTCTGTGCGTCATCCTTCAGTAAAAATGTAGGGGGAGAGCCAGGAGGGCGTAGAAGCAGGGGACGAAAGAAAGGGGGTTGAGAATGGGACACAGCAGATCGATTACTTAGCAGAGCAGAGGAAATTAGACCTCAGCGTCTACAAGGTTGCCTTTTCCCCAGGGGTGCATCCTGGCCGGCTCCTGGCAGGGGCAGCAGACGCCAGCCCGTCTGAGCAAGCCAGGCTGAATCCCTGGGCTGGACCGGGTCAGTGCTTCGGGTGCCACGCACTCTTCGGCCAAAAGCTGTGTGAGGAACAGTGAATGGGCTGCTTGCTGTGGACATACCTGTGGTCCAGAAGGCACCCCCTTACCTCCTCCACCAATGCGTCTGCCAGCTGGACTCCAAGGTCCACGCAGCCCAAAGGCAGAAAGGCCCAGTTGTCAGTCTGTTGCTTTCTCCATCCATCTACCCATGCGTCAAATAGCCATCATTCCGTCTAACCACCCACCTCTCTGTTTATCCATCTATCCATCCATCCATCCTTCTGTCCTTCCTTCCATCCATCCATCCATCTGTCCGTCCATCCCTCACTCACTTATTCATTCATTCAACACTTTCTGGTGCCTCCTCTGTGCCTGGCACTGCACCACTTCCCCTTACTGGCCTGTTTTCTGACAAGAGCTTGCGCTTCTTTACTTAGCCGTGGCTCTTACAAAACATGGACAAGTAAATGAGTGTTGCCTGAGTAGGGGACACACGCCATCTGTGGTAGGGGGTTATTTTAAGGGGCACACAAATGACTCCTGGGGACCTGTCACATATGAATGTGTGGGGGTGGTGGGGAAGTTGGTGCCCCGGAGCAGGGGCTCTGAATCCAGTCTTGGGCTGGCGACACCCCTGTCCCAGGCACACACCCCGGCCAAGCTCTGTTCCAGGGAATCTCACGGCTGGTCGGGGATCCCAGGACTGGGCCTGGCCCCAGTGGCCTTCGGAACCGCCGTCACAGCTGTGTGCTTAGTCAGTGGGCAGGCACACTTGGGGGGGCGGGAGGGGGGCTGGGGAGACTGCAGGGTGCATGCACCATCTAAAGCACAGCAGCCACCAGGGGCTCCGGTCATCTGGGAGGAGGTGACAGGCTGCAAAATGGGGCTGTGTTGTCAGATGGCTTGAGAATTTTCAGAACATGCAAATCTGGGTTTTTATGTAGGTTTACTTGCTTTTTGCATATTAAATCAACTACAAAAATGAGCAAACGCTGAACCTGCCAAACGGATATTGTATCGGGCTAGATGTAGCTCACGGCAGCCTCCGCCTGTTGGGGGGGGGGGGGAGAGAGCAGAGCCCCCAAAGCAGGTCCCAGCACGAGTGCCCTCCCCGCCCCAGACCTCAGGCCTCTGCGGGCCGTTGCCCATCACTGTCCTGCTGTGGGCGGGCACGACGCCACTCCAGGACCAGTAGCAGACAACATTCAGCGTTGGGGGCCACGGGGCCTGGGTTCGAGAGACGGCTGTGTCGCTACCTTGCTGTGTGACTGCAGCGGAGCCCTGACCCTCTCTGGGCCCCATTGTTGCTAACAGTGCCGGCTGACGGGCTGATCTCTTCCAAGGCCAGAAGTCGGGTCTCTGTGGCATCATCTCTCGGTTTTTCTCCACCCACCTCTACCGACCCCATCCAAACCCTACCATCGCCCTCCTGGATCTCTGGAACACCTCTCTTTGGCTTCCCATCCCACTGCAGACTTCACCTGACAAATGCAAAGACCTCAAAATGTGCATCAGATCCCATCTCTGGGCTGGTTAACACCACCCAGCCCCTGCGGTGGCTTTTACCGCCAGGCTCCAGGTCCTTGGGTCGCCTGGGAGCCCTGTGTGAGTCGCTCGTGGCTACCTCCCCTACCCTGTCTCCTGCCGCCTCCCCCCGCCCCGCCCCTCCCCTCCCCTCAAGCCAGCGGTCCGCACCCTGCTGCCTCCGGGCCTTTGCACTGCCCTTCTGCTACCTGAACTGTCCTGCTGCCTCCTTGTTACTCAGGCCTCCAGGGGCCTCCCGGACCAACCATGTCACGCTCTGTTCTGTTTCATCAGTGTCTCTTTCTTCCTCTGAAACTATCTGGTTCTGGGTTCCATTTTCTGGTTAAGCATCTCACACTTTCTGTAAGAAGTCATAGCCTGGGGGGAGGACTGGTCTGCTTTGTCCACTGCTGTCTGCTTGAACCCCGCACGAATGAATGTCTACAAGGTCCGGGCGCCAGTCTCGGCTTAGGTGCTAAGGAGCCCTGTGACCTCGGGCCAGTCACTTGCCCACTCTGAGGCGGTTTCTTCATTTGACAAACGGGGCTAAAGATCCTACCAGGAGCCCTCATCGTCCTTGCGATGCTGTCCCCGGACGTTGCCTTCATGTCTAGACTAAGGAAGCGGTTCCAGAGCTTGAGAAGGATGCTCAGGGCATTGAGCTTGTGCTTTGCTGATGTTCTTGGGGATGCAGGAACGTGAGCACTAGGGGGCGCGCAAAGCTCTCCCTGGTGCCGGACGCACGTGAGGCGGAAGGAAGGTCCTCGGCCAGCAGGGCTGTGTGGCTTTGCTAGCCTTGGGTGTGAAAAAATACCTTTCCTTCGTGAAATGGTTGTGTTTCTAGGTGGTAGTTTTAAAAAGTGTGCACACGTGCCCCAGTGAAAACACCGGCAATCCTAGGTGGGTCCCCGAAAGGGTTGGGGACACTTTAGGTCCATGGAATCCTCAGTACTGTGTTGGGTTGGCGGGACCGGGGGTGGGAACTTGAGGATCGCGATGGTGGAAGAGGCTGCTGGAAAGGCGTGACCACGACTCCCATCCCAACATAAATGCAGGTGCACACACACACACACACAGAGGCACACACACAGGTACACACAGTGCACACACGTGTGCACACCGCCCAAACATCAACACACATGCACACGTGTGCACAGGCAGACACGAGCACATGCAAAACCACACACGTGCACACACGCTCTTACAGGGCGAGGGAGTCCCAGGAACATCTAGAACAATCCACGTGTCTGACACGGGAGGAAATGGATGCCTATGATCCCTCCCAAATGTGCAGCTCGACCCGGGGGCTCCGAGGACAGCCGCCCGGCTTCCTGGGGCGAGGGGCCGCACGGACAGCGCTCAACTGAAGTTAAGTGGTCGTGTATCCAAATTTATTTAGTTGAGTGAACCTTCAGCCGCGATCCTCTGCGGATTTGTGTACACGCTCTTTTTTTTTTTTTTTTTTTTTTTTAAAAAAAGTGGTTTCCATAAAAGGATTTTTGGTAATCACCTAATTTTTAATACAAGGTTTATATACAAAAACCCCATTTCAAGCTACTCACTGTACAAGAGAAAACAGAAGCATCGGACCGCACGAGCTTAGCAAATAGCGAGAATCTATGGCACCTACGGACTTCGATCACAGTTGGCGACGTAAGGGAATCATATCACACCCAACCGCATGTTCAAGACAAACACTTTTACGTTTTCGTCCCTTTCTTTGGTGAAACATTTCCTGTGTTTCTCTCGGTGCTTGAGAAACTTCAGGTAATTGGTTAGGGTAATTGCTGCAAATTTAGAGCGCTCATGTCATCTAGGAGACTTGTTTTTACAAGCGTTAAAGTGGTAACTGTCCAACAGTAACATTCCTGTAAGTAAAAATATAGAGAAGTGTTACCAAAATAGAAGGCTTTATTAATAAAAATCTTTGGTAGTAACAGTATTTTAAATTCCTCTCAGTGATATCTGGTTAACTAATAAACTCCTTCCACGTTTGAGCTACAGAAAAAAACCCTCACATCCACCATAGAATTGATTAAAAACCCAATAAATATTCTAAAGCTGCAAATGTTTTCCCGATGCCTTAAGACTTCTTGAAACCTGAAGCCGTCTTTAGAAATGCCTCCGAGGTCCTCTCTCTCTGCTCATGTTCCTGTCGACCCGGTTTTCTTTTCTTTTCTGTTTCTTTCTGTCCCACCAAGAGGACGAACTCGGCTCGTGGTGGTGGGGCAGGTGTGTGGCTGGCGGTGGGGGTGGGGACCCTCCGGAGGTGCGGGTCACCTGCTTCCTCGGGGACACCCGAGCCCTGCTGTGCTCCAAGAGCAAATTCTAAACTCACAGGCACCTCTTTCTGGCCACAGTGACTCGGTTTCTGAACTAACCGGAAACAGAAGATGAAAAGCCGTCGGACTTTTCCGACCCGGAGGCAGGTGATGCCTTCTGGGACTGGTGTCAACCTCATTTTTCCATTCTCCCTCCAGTACCGCACGGCGTTTGCCCCGATGCCTTGGGACACCTTTTCGTCTCTCTAAAGGCATCAGGCGGGGTTAGAAAAGACGCTTTCCGGAGGCCTCTGCTCACGTTCCGCTGCAAAGGAAACCCACGGTCCCCAAGAAGTGTTTCTGCAAAGCGCCCGCATTCCCGCGTGTTATCACCCTATCCCCAGCGATCATTTTGATTATCCTTGAATACTAAAGATAAAAAAAATTCCCTGCGTAACAGTTTTGTGCAAAAACGAGGAGGAAAAAAAAAAAAAACAACCAGAAAAAGAAGACAGGAAGAGGTTGTCCTATCAGAAGGTGGGCTTCCAGGTTCTCCGCAAACACAGGAGCCCCGGGGCCCGGCGGAGGGGGCCCGGCGGCCTGGAGGCCAGGGGCAGCTACAGGGCGCCCCCGGGGTACTCGGGGCTGTCCAGGCCGGCTTTGGGGCCGTGACTGTTGCAGGGCTCTTCCTTCTTCCGGTCCTTCTCCATCCACGTGCCCAGCAGCCGCTGCTTGCCCTGTTCCTCCCTCATGAACAGCTCCACCATGAGGACCTTCTCCTTGTGGATCTGCTGGCTGATGTCCTTGGGGATGTCTGGGATGACCCAGTCCACAAAGTCACTCATGAACATGACCAGGTTCTGCAAGGACAGTCGGCGTGTGGGGGGTGGGGAGGAGGGCCCCCGCCTGCACCCCGCCCCCCCTCCACCGCCCCCGCCCCAGACACATACTTTGGGCTCCCCGGGCCTCGGTTTCCCACAAGGTATAAACGAGGCAGGAAACCAGCCAGAGGGCCATCCGGGAATGGTGGCTGACGCCTATAAGGGACCAGAGCTCAGTACACAGCAAGTTTCTGAGTGGTTCTGACTCGCGGGGCTGGGAAGCTCAAGAAAGGATACGATCGGCCTATAACAAGCGTCAGGCTTTAAGGAGAGTAGGTAAAATAGATAGAGGACAAAAGGGGATGGAACCTAAGTCTCTGATGATTCCACAGCCCCTTCTTCACCTCGCAAGGCCTCCCAGGGCTACCCGAAAAGTCCGCTCCCTCCCCGGGGAAGTTTCTGGTGCGCAGAAAGCAAGTGATGGGCTTTTACAGAAAAACCGAAATCTGTTTTTAAAACTCTTGTCCAGCGATCGTTTGTCAGCACATCCGGCTGAGTTAGACACCTTGTGGATGGTGCTGGCGCCCTCCCTCACCCTCTTGCCTTTCCTGGGTGGTGCCCCCAGCCCCCAGCCGCGGCCAGTGCTGGCTGCTGACGCTCACACCTGCCTCCTCTCCAGGGAACCGCCCCCTCCTGTCTGCCTCTTCCCGGCCTGAACGGCCTGCGGCCAATGACCAGCCAACACCGGCGGACCAAAGGCGCTCTCTTGCCTCAAGGTGGGCCCACGTGTGCTGGGGCTCATGCTCTGGAGCTCTCGCGAGACCAGGTGAGGCTGTCTCCCGCTGAGACTCCCTCTCCGCTGCACTCCCTTCCCCTCTCCTGGGAGGCTTCCTCCAGTAACCCACTTGCACAGAATCCTTGTCTCAGGCTCTGCTTCTGGTAAACTCAGCCCCAGACACTAGTTATTCCTATTGCAGAGTGTTCTGGAAAGCTGACAGGTGAGGCAGCACAGCCTCAAGGAAGGGGGGGGGGCAGAAGTCCCGCCCGCAGCCGCATTGTGTGTAAAAGGCAGAGCGGAGGCTTGAACCCAGTTCTTGGGATTCCAGATGCAAGTGGGACACACATGAATGGAACCGTGGCTGGGCCCACGTGGCTAAGGATGCTCCCCCATCTCTGGGACCTCAGGTGCTGTGTGTACCAGTGTGGTCCCCAGTCTGGGGTCCCATCCACTGGGAGTCACTTCGGCCTCGGAGTTAAGTTGTCTCCTCCCTAGAGACCAGGTGGGGCTGGGTCCCCCAGCTCCTGGCTGGGGTCTGCAGTCAGCGGGGAACCCACTGGCCTCCTGCCTGTACTGGTCCTGTCCTCTGGGGACGTCTCCTGATACACAGAGACAGTGAGAGGCCGAGAGGGGAGACTGTCTCCTTCAATAAAAGCCACTTATATGGAGCTATGGTGACCTCAGGTCCCTTCCTCGGGGGCCTCAGAGTAAGTTCCCCAGGCCTCTAAAGGTCCCCATTGCTGGCCAGCTCCTGCCTTCCGACCCTGTCCTGGGCTCACGGTGCTTCCTCAGTGCCCAGCCCTCAAACCTTCTGCAAACGGGGACCTTCCGCACCTGGAAGACAATGACAAAGGCCAGCCGGGCTGCCAGCACGGCCCAGAAGTCCTTGGAGATGTCATACTTGTGCTCCGACCACGGGGGCTCCCGGTAGTCCTTGTACCTGTGGAGACGGCCGGGCATCAGTGTGGGTCTTGGAGCGGGAACCGGGCTTCCAGCCGGCACCCTGCGGCCTCAGGAAGGCCTCGGCCACCTCTCCAGCCACCACCACCGCGGGCGGCCCTCCCTGGCGGAAGACGCTCCAGACCAGCCGCTCACACGGTGGGTGGGTCACTCTCGGTGTTGGAGGGCGGGGCCTGGACCCCCCGAGGGCTGGGCAGGGCCCGAGGGGCTTCGTGCAAAACGCAGACACCGCAACGTGGCCCCACGGGCCCATCCATGAGCTCACAGCAGGCGACTCTGGGACCATCCGGTCCTGGGGTTCCAAACTTTTTTATTTTGTAATGTTTGTTTATTTTTGAGAGAGAGAGAGAGAGACAGAGGGCGAGCAGGGGAGGGGCAGAGAGAGAGGGAGACACAGAATCCGAAGCAGGCTGCAGGCTCTGAGCCGTCGGCACAGAGCCCGACACGGGGCTCGAACCCACTAACTTCGAGATCATGACCTGAGCCGAAGTCGGACGCTGAACCGACGGAGCCCCCCGGGCGCCCCACGAGGTTCCAGACTTTTAAAGGCAGCAAAGCCCTTCTTCCTAACAGGAATCTCACCTGAGACTCTAGTGGGTCTCAGAGCAAGTGGGGGCGCCTGGTTTCCCAAGCCTGGAGCCCCCCAACCTCAGCCCAATGCCCACCGTCCACAAGACCCCCGCTGGGTTCCATGAACCCCAGGTTTGAAACCCACCTCTCCAGTCTCTCCTGTCTACTGAGGAGACTGCTGGAAAACAGACCAACACACATTCTCCGAAAGCAGCCCAAGTATGAGGTCAAACACGTGACTGGTGGGGACAGGACCCGCCAGTCAACTGTCCCCCTGCCTGCCGGCCCCACGGGACCCAGCACCGCAGGGGCACCTCCTTCCTCTCTTCCAGCTGAAGCTTCTTGGCTGTCCCCTCCTTATCTCCACGTGACACCGGCCCATCCCCCTCCCTGGGTTACCAGGTGTAGACGCTGCCCGCTGCCTGGGCGGACACCCTCTCCCCCACTGACCCTTGTTCCACGGAGCACCGTCCTCACTGCCTGCCTGTCACCGCCCTGCCATCGCGCACTGCCCCCCCCCCCCCCCCGCTTCAGAGGGCCCGGCCCGCCCTCTCGTTCTCAGAGGTCCCCAGATGACCAGTCTGCGGAGGCGGGGTTCAGGGGGTGCTGTTGGCTTTAATGGCGCTGACCCTGTGCTACGCACGGCAAAGGCTTCCCCAAAGCCATCAGAGCTGTGGCGGGGGCGGTTTCCGGGGGCCCGGGCTGTAGGCGCACCTGCTGGGCACCGAAAAGCTGAGGTCCAGTGGAGGGGACCAGAAGAGTAAGCACCTGGCTCTGCGGGCACAGCCCTGGCCTGCATCCAGAACCAGTGACCGCCTTGCTGTGTGTTCCCGAGCAACGGCCTGGCCCCTCTGGGCCTCGGTCGCCATCTTCTCAGTCACACTAGAAGCATTTATTGAACAGCTACTACATTCCAGCCCCCGTTTCGGGGGTGGCCACTCAGGAACCCACTACAGACAGGGCCCCTCACCCACGGAGCTTTATTTCCGGAGCGAGCTGGATGGGAGTCTCTGAGGAACCACTCCGCACTGAGCTGCCAAACCCAGAGACAGGACCGGGGGGGGGGGGGAACGCACACTTGGGTGCCAGCTGCACGGTGACACAGGACTCGCTCGACCTGCTCTCTGATGGGAACAGGCAGCCCCTGTTCTTCCAGCGTCAGAGGCCACACACACCTGCTCCTCCCTTTCCTTTCTGTGATGGAAAGTATGTTTGGGCCCCCTGGCAAACTCCTACGCATCCCTCAAAGCCCACTTACAGACCTGTCCCGATGCCACCTGCTGCCATCTGCACCGACCTCTATCAGAGACGGTTTCACTCTCCCCTTCCCGGCTCTGCCTGCCAGCCCCCATGGGGAGGATACTAACGCTCTGTCTGGGGGTGGTGGCTGTGACGATCAGATGGGACAGTGCCTGTCTTGGTGCAGGGATAAATGTTAGCCAGCAGCGATGACAGTTCTCAGTGCTGCTCTGCGTCTCTCCACACCCGCCGCCCCAGGCTGGCGCACCCCCTGCCACCAATTCCTGTGAGAGGCAGCGTGCGTGGGTGCGGCTGGCAGAGGCCCGGAGCTCCCAGGCCCGCGGTGCAGGATCCTGGCCAAGGGTTTGGGGGGGGGGGGTAAGGCCTGGCTGGGGCCTGAATCCCAGGGAGCAGAGCAGTCTGACCCACGGTCTTCTGAGTCCATGGGGGAAAAAACAAGACACTTACAAACGGGTCCCGGCCCTGTGTCCCTGGCCCCTCCCCCACGTGGCCAGGACCCTGGGCTGATGCATGGGACGGAGCTGCTTCCTCAGCCAGTGTCTGGGACCCAACGCCCGGTTCCGGAAAACCGAGGCTAACCTCGTAAATGGCAACACTGACATTTCAGAGGGAATTTCTGATAACGTGAGCACATCTCCGTGCCTTCTCTGTTCGTTATTATTCTTGCTCTAAAACGGACACTTAGCAGCGTGGGTCAAGCCTGTGTGCTTAGCGTGGAGCCTTCAGACAACACAGACGAGGCGCTGGTGGAGAGGAAACCCAGGGGGCCGGAGGCCCCCTTCCCTGCACTTCCAGCCCCCCACGCCGTCCCCTCCCCAGGTCACCACCCCGAAGCTGGCAGCAGACCATTCCGGGCCTTTCCTGGGATTTCCGTGCCCGGTTCTGAGCCCGCCGAAGCGAGTCGGTGGGTGGGCTTCTGGGAACCGGGCTATGTCGCGGGACTGGCTGTGTTACGCGCCTTCTCTACCTGGCCGGCCTCGCTCTCACTCGTTCCTTTCCGCTGCCGTCCCCGCCCTGGCTGTCGTCACGCGGGGCCAGCCGCGAGCGCCTGCTGTCCACAGGACCTCCGGAGGCCCGAAGCCAGGCAGTCGCCCCCCACCCCCGCCCCAACTCCCCTTCAGTTGGTCAAGGTGATGGAGACGTATGAACGAGCCTATCGGACTATGTGGAAAGTGGGGCAAGGACCCGCCGAGCTCTACCGCGCGGGCTCCGTGGCTGGGCTTTTGGCCTCTGAGGTCTTGCGTTTCCGAATCTCAGCTGAGTTAGGCGAGCTCACACCGGTTCCCTCCTCCCTGCTTTTGTCCGCATTGCCCCGCCCCTGCACTTACCACCCCCGCCTCCCCCCCCCCCCCACCTTCCACCCTTCACCTGCCTCCCCTCTACGCTGATCTGCAGCGAGGTCCCTGGATAGCTGGGACCGTGCCACCCGCTCCCGGGTCCGCAGACCCTAACCCAGGCGTGGAAGAGGCCCAGGGAATGGCCAGGTCTCAGCTCTGCCTCCCATGCCGGATCCTGTCTCCATCTTTCCTGGGGTCCTCCTTGCACACCCCCCCAGTGTCTGGCCATGGGGGGGCCCCTGCAGGTCTGGCCGTCTCATCCATGACTTCTTCTCCAAGTCAGCGCGCCCAGTCTTCCTTAGGGCTTCTCAATTCTCTAGCCACGACCCCACACCCTGGCACGTGACCCAGGTCTAGCCTCTACCCTCTGGCCACAGTGCTTCACTTAGGGATGGGAACGCCAGCGAGATTCAACCCCGACTCTTGAGAAAGACGTTCTGCCCCTGGCCTGGCTGAGCAGAGAGGGCGTCTTCACTGCCCGCCAGAACACAATACCACCACGGAGTAAGGCAAAGCTGGGAGGCAGTGCCAGAGGGGGGCCGGATGGCAAGCTGTGACCCCTGGATCCAGCCATGCCTGAAGCTGTCCTGGCCTTCTTAAAGGAGCTCACAGGGGGCACCTGGGTGGCCCAGTCGGCAAACGTCTGACTCTTGATTTCACCTCCGGTCATGATCTCACAGTTCATGAGTCCGAGCTCCGTATCCGGTTCTGCACTGACAGTGCGGGGCCTGCTTGGGATCCTCTCTGGCCCTCTCTCTCTGGCCCTCCCCTGCTCACGTTCTCTCTCTCTCTCAAAATACTAAATAAACACGAAAGCAATTGCTCAACGACCAAAGGAACCAATAAAGCCCCTCCTGGTGCCACCATTCTGGGGCTTGCCCCTGAAAGAGCCCTCACTCGAACTGGGGTTTGCCCAGAAGCGCCCCGAGAGAGATGCTGAGAGCCGTACCTGCAGATCTGCACCTCGTAGCCCAGATCCAGGGGGTCGTTGGGGGCCGTGCCGTTCTGGAAGTCACTGACGTTGAAGGAGGAGAGGGTGTGGTTGACGAAGCCGTGCATGGTCCCGTTCTGGCTGTACATGTACAGGTACACCAGGCGAGGGATGAAGTCGGACGTGAAGGAGATCACGAACGCCTGGGCCAGGGGACAGCGGGGTGAGCGCAGACCCCCGGCTGGGTGGGGGGGGGGGGGGCTCGCCCCGAGCGGGCCTGGCCATGTGACCCTCTGCCCACGAGCTGGCCACGTGAGCAGCGTGTTGAGCGAAGAAATGAGAGTCCCAGGCACTCCCGGAGGCCCCCCTGGCAGCCGAAGGGGAGGGCCTGGGGGCAGGGAACAGGACACCCCGAGCAAGAAGGCCCGGGGACAAATGCTGCCTCTCACCGGCTGTGTGGCCTTGGGTGGGTCACCTAACCTCTCTGTGCTCCGCGTGCTTCGCCTTCCTGGCTCGCTTGAGAGGGAACGTGGGAGTAGAAAGTTCTTTGTAAACGGCCATGTATTCCAGAGCCGTCTCTGGGGGCAGCCCGTGTGGTGCCAACGGCAGGGCAGGGCCCCGGAGCCTGACAGCCTCAGGTGAGGTCCAGCCCGGCCTCTTTCTGGCTGTGTGGTGGTGGGCAAGTCGCCTGACCTCCCTGTGCCTCTGTTGTCTCACACGTAAGGTGGGCCATGACAGCCCCCGCCCTGAAGGTCGTGTGTGTGAATGGGTGGATGTGTGCAAAGAGCCTGGAAGGGCCTGGAACGTTCTAGATGCTCGATAAGTGTTAGCTGCCATTACTACTGCTGTTGGTTGTTCCCATGAGATGTTTCCAGCTGCTCACAGCACCCCTGTGCCCCAGGGAGACTGTCCCCTGTTCCAGCACCACCCTCTGCCTCAGAGCCCTGTGCTCAGCCACCTAGGTCGGGATGAGGGGCCGTCGCTGTCCAGGGTGCCCGCTCTGCCCGCCGTGGCTCTTTAACGAGGGGTTTCAAAACCTCGACTGGGCAGGGAGGCGGCCACCGGCAGGGGAAGCAGCGTCGGAGGACTCTGAGGGTCCCTTCTCCGGGACTGAGCTTTACTTCCTGTGCTGTGGGGGCCCGATCCCCAGGCCTCGCCCTGACCCTGACCCTGACCCCGACCCAGCATGGTGCAGGCCCCAGGCTGTGCCTACTCCTGAGAGCAGTCGCCTGTGTGCAAACAGGCAGCTTCTGGGGGCTCAGTTGAGGCCAGCAGACGGAGGGCCGAGGGTCCCAGGGTGGTGGACCCGTGAGGCTGTCTGGGGTTTGCACGCCTGGGGTTCAGCCTTGGGCGCAGAAGCATGTGTTAGGGACCACCGGACAGCTCAGCCCAGGGCGGTCCTGGCCCCAGCACGGTCACGTGGACCTAGATGGGCGGCTGCAGGGGAGACTGAGGGCTGGTTGGCATGACAGAGGGGCCACTGCCCTTCTAACCTGTAGGCTCAGAGGCGGGAGAGGGCGGGAGGGTGGGTGGCACCATGGGGCAGGAAGGTGTGGATGAGATTCTGGGGAGGAGGGCTGCCCGGGCAGGAGTCTGGTGGGGAAAACAAAATGCTTTGCGAGCTCCAGGTGTGTGTGTGGGGGGGTGGGGGTGTGGGGGGATGGCAGGCTTCGCCCCCTTATCTGCATGTTTCTGCGTTTCTGGAACCTCTGAAGAATAGGCATGCGTTTTATATAAAGGGGAAAAGCTAAGTTTTTAAAAGAGGAACAGAATGATTGCTACGGAGTCATTTCTGTCTTCTCTCTCTCTTTCTCTCTCTGTCATATTCTCAGGACGCTGGGGAGAGAGTGGACCTAAGAGCCAGGGTGGACATATGGAGAATTTGGCTCACGGTTATAGAACAAGGTCGAGAAGAACTTGCCATTCCCATCCACGGCTCGTCCCAACCCTTCAATACGACCAAGGGATGTGTCTAGACAGGAGATGCTTCCGCCAGGCCGGGGCCGCACCGGAGTCGGAGGCAGGGACCCCACCCAGCTTCCCTGCGAAGGGCGCCCCGCCGCGTGTCAGCTCGGCCGGGGCTTCCACTCGGCAGACGTCCCCGGCGTCACTTACGTTGATGATGACCGCCAGCTTCCCGACACCTCGGAGAATATTGTACCAGATTCCTGGGGGAGGAGAGCAGCGGTTTCAAGACCCCCCCTTGCACCCAGATCTCAGTGACTCGGGCTTGCCGGCCAGTGGGCCCGCTGTGATGCATGGTGGTGAGGAGATGTTCTGGAGCTCTGGGCGGGGGTGGGGGGGGTGCCCTGGCTGACGACAGAGCTGCTTGTAATCTGCAAGTTGTAGCTTCTGAAAGAGGTGCTTCAAATCAGCTGCTGCCTCTCCCGTGAACCTGTTCACACTGCTAACTGGCATGGATAAAGCCCTTCCTTCTAGAGAGACAAGACTCACTTTGGGTGCGGTTCCTGCCCCTAAGGGTCCAAGCCCGCGAGGTTCGGGTGTGGCCCTAGGAGGTTCGGCTGTGGTCCTAGGACTGTGTCTAGGGACAGACCAGACGTAGTGTCAGGGCCAACAAGCAGTACCGGGGCCCCTGGCTGGCGACGCCGGCCTCACGACCTGAGTTTCACGTGACAGCAGCGAGGTGCGAGACGCTTCCCGTCCGGGAGCCCTGGTTTCCACCAGCCCGGGGTTGTCCTGTACCTAATCACGGCTGAGCAGAAGGGGCCCCGCCCAGCACCGGACAAATGCATGTTCCTCTGCCGGCCTCCCCAGCAGAGGTGAGGGGAGCAGGGCCCGGGGAGGAAGTGCCCTGTCTGAGGGCCCCGGGCGGCCTTGCCCCTTAGGCCCCTGACTGCCCCCCTCCTCCTCCAGCCTAGCGGGGCCCTATCGGGCCAGGCACGTGTCATGGGCAGCTGGTGGGCTCAGAGCCCAGTCCCGGTGGTCCCTCCCTGTCCCGGACCCATCTGAGATGGGGACAGAGGTCTGGTGCTCCTGTTGTCGTGCAAGAGGACGGCGGGGTGGGGTTCCTACACCCAGGGCGGAGACCGCTGCAGGCATGGCCAGGGAGAGCTACACGTGGGCATTTCTGCCCTCGCGGGGGGCGCTGGGGGGCCACCTGGGCCCGTGGTGTCTACAAAGACAGCAAGAGTGCAGGCCTGCGGGGCCCAGAAGCGGAGGCCGCAGGCTCGGATGCAGCCGCTGAGCTCCGTGCCGCAGACCCAACTCCGCCAGGCCGCGTGGGAAGCGAGGGTGGCCTCCCCGCCTCCGGTGAGCAGCTCCAGCACCCGAGGGAGCCAGGACCGGACCTTCTCCACGACCGGGGAGGCTCTCAAGGCGCCTTCCCGCCGGAACAGCACGGGTGGGCACGCACCCTGCCTGTCTCCCCTCATGGGGGCCGGCGGGGATGGGGGTGAGCGGGCCGCGGCCCTGGCAGGGGTGACGCGTCCCCGCAAGGTCACCTGCCGGTGCTTCCTGCCTGCTGCTCGGGGCTGGGAGACCCTTCTGCAGACTCCGGGCTCCCGGGCGGGCTGTGGGCCACGAGCTGCTCCTCCCTGCGTCTCTCCTGGCATCCAGAGTGCTGTCTGGCACCTGGGGGCTCGGCGCTCCCGGGTCCACGTTTGCCAAGTGCCCGCAAGAGGGCGGAGAGCCCTTCACATCCTGGCACGGGGGTGTTTCGTCGAGCTCGCTCACGTGTGACTTAAAAAACATTGACTGGTGCTTGCAAAGCAGGATGATGTGTTTTTAAAAACCTGGACCCGCAGCCCCTGAGAGAGAGAGAGAGCCCCGCTCTGGTCCGCGGGGGCTGGCACGGCGCCATGGCTGTGGGGGCGCCCCCTCCTGGCCGGGCCACACACTGCGGTTCTGTTCTCTGCAGGCCGGAGCCACCACGGAAGCCTCCCAAGTCCAGTCCCCGCTGAGCGGGAGGATGGGTCACGGACGAAGGGAGTGCCCGCTGCTCTGTGCCACGAGAGCATCCTCTGGGCCTGCTGTTCACTCCTTCACGTGGCCGCCTGGCCCTGCGGGCTCTGGGTTTGAGACCTCGCAGACGAGGCACTGGGCCATGGGTAAGCCTGGCACTCCCCGGGGAGGCGGACCCACCCGAGCGCAGTGCGGGGAAAGGAGACAGGTGACAGGCCCACGGGCCCCAGGATGTCTCTGTGTGTCTAGACCCGAGACCCGCTGGGGGACCCCGTGCCGAAATCACGGGGTCTTGTTCAAGACGAGCAAACCCAGGACGCCAGCCCCGCCTGCAGGGTCAGTCTCTGTCTGCGTCTTGACCGTCCCTCTGAGCTACTCGGCCACACGCTGTAGAGAGCACACGATGCTCCAACGAGCTCCAGATACAAGACGAAAACCTTCCGGCTCCTTGAGAATCTCGGCGGGTGGTGCGGTCTCAGTCTTCAAGGTGTCCCCGCCGCACCAGGGGACGCTAAACCCCATTTCCGAGAACGAGACGGGCAGGCGTTCAGTCTCGCCTTACCACACGCGGTGCCCAGGAGCTGAACGCGGGCAGCGGCCGTTCGCCAGGAAGGCTCCAAAGAGCCTGGTGTCACAGGTCAGGGCTGGGAAGCTGGGGCCGGGTTCCCCCTGGCAGGGAGCTGGGTCCCCGCGGCGCCTCCCCTCGGAGCCGCCCCTGGCGCCTGGGCGCAGGCCGTGGGGGCCCCTGGGGCCGCGTGTCCCCTCGGGGCGCACGCGGATCACAGGAGCAACACAGAGGCCTGTTCGAGGAAAGGTTACGGTGAAGGAGCCCGCAAACACCCCGTGAAAACCCGGCAGCTTATGCCTCCAACCAAGCAGACAGGAACCAGGAAGTGAGCAGCTGACCCGTAAGAACGGGGAGAAAAGGGAAGCCGTGGGCAAAAGAATGAAGATGGGCGTCCCAGCCTCACTGGCGGCGGGCAGGGAGGGGAGGCGGCCCAGGCGCTCCCTCTCAGCCCGATGGGTTGGCGAGTTTCAGGACGCGGCCGCAGGGGAAGCACTGACAGGCCAAGGGGCCAAAGCAAACACACACCCGCTGTGGGCTCGCCCGGGGCCTTTGGGCGCCTGAGAATCAGGCCTTTGTCGGGGAGGCCACACTCTTGTCTTTACCGCCACAGGGCTCCAGAATTCTCAAGGGCTGTCCAGGGAGCGCCTGGCAAGCGGCCCTTTCCTTCTGGGGACTTCGGTGTGCAACGTAAGCTTTTCCAGGCAAAGCCTCTTCTCACGGACGTGCACAGGAACGGGAGACCGGGGCGGGGGTGGGGGGCGCCGGGGGCTTCCCGTCTCCGGTTCCCGCTCAGCGTTGTTAACCACCTGGCCTCAGTCTCCCCGTCCGGTAAACGGGACTGAGGATCTCCCCAAGCTTCCTCGAGAGGTTCCTCGGAGGACCCGACACTGAAGGCCCCAGGAAATGGTCAAGGCCCCTCCCCCAAACCCGGCGTAACCCTCCAGGTTCATCCTCAAAGCGTGGCACTGTCTGAGTCGTCCACATGGGTGACAGGCGTTTCCCACAAGGATGATCCAGGGCCAGGTGCCAGAGAAGCCCCCACGGTTCAGCAAGATTACATCTGCCCTGATGGCGTCCCGCCCTGGTCTCGGGAAAGTGACAACTCGCCTAACAGGCCACTCAATCTTTGTGTCTTCTGTCACTGAGCACAGACGGGCCGTTCTAACTAAAGTTCTGTGAAACGGGACTTCGATGCATCTTTGTGATTTTCCATCTCATTTCAAGATACAGTGGGACCTTCCTCGCCTTCACCTTGAAAACGGGGTCCTGGTTTAGTTAAGTCGACTCACGTGGAGAGAATCATCCTCACGGGTGACACTGTGGTCAGTTCCCACGATCCCCGCAAGCGCGGCCTCCCGAAACCCTCAGCCTCTCTCCTGCGCCCCCATGAGAAACCCTTACTGACTTGGGGTTAACACCCCGTGGGCCCTGACCCCACAGGCAAGCCATGCAGTGCCCTTTGTGCGTCAGTGGGAGGGGCCCCTTCCCGCCTCCCCTTTGCTGTTTGTGAATGCTGACTGAATACACGACACGCTACAGACTGCCCATCTGTCTAGCTCTGTCTGTGCTCCGGGGGCCACACGGACAGGAGAGGGGTGGTGCGGAGGGCCTGGGAGGGCACGTGCACCTCAGGGACCTCCTCGTGCAGCAGGCTGCGGGGACACGCACACATCCGAGGCACTGACGCTCTCAGGAGGCCCGGGGCTGGGGCGGGGGCGTGCAGGAGCCTCGGCGTCTCAAGCCCCCCACACCCGGCCCCCAAGTCTCCATCCAGCACAGGCGCGGCAAGGAGCCCAGGGGAACACGTGCCTGACCCCACTCCTCCGGCTCTGGGTCAGGCTCCTGGGGAGCAGGACTCCCTCCCCAAACCCGGCGTGCCCTGAGAGCCAGCTCCCGAGGGTCACTCACCGATGTCTTTGGCTCTGACGGCCACCGGCCTGCGGAGCTCGGTCACAAACTTTTTGGCGTCCAGGCGGATCTCGATGATGTTATTCAGCAGCGCGAACAGTGGGGCCAGGGGGAAGGACGCGACGAACAAGGTGACAAAGCCAAACTGGATTACTGCAGGGAGAGCAGGACAATTAGCTTGTTGCCGTGCCCCTCGGTCCCCACAGTGGGACCCCGTGGCGGCGGCCCCCAAGGTGGATCTCCAGAGTGGGACCCCACGGCAGGACGCACGGCCCCACGTGCCGCAAGCTGAATCGCGTGGGCTGGGTCTGGCTCGCGTCCTGCCTCTGACGTGGCCCCTGCACCCACATAAGAAGGGCCCTGGGGACACACCCACTGCAACCCTGGGTGACCCCGGGCTAGGAGGGGGCCGTAGGGAAGAGTCCACATTTTGCTCTGGCCCTCAGTGTTGACCCCAGAATAACGGGTATGCACTCGCTTATCGAACATCTCATCCTAACAGATCACGGGGAAAAGGCCCTGTGCGCAGGAAGGCCCAGCCTCGGTGCCCTTGCCGTGCCTGGGCTGGCAAGGGCCTGGCGGGGGCAGTCCTGAGCAGCCAGGGGTCCCGCCACCATCCCTGGTCTCCCAGAGCCCCGTCGTCCCCTCCCATGGGGCCTCGGGGAGCCGGCGGGGCCCACTGTCCAGGACGGTCCGCTGCATGTCCCTCCTCTTGCCCATCACCCTCACGGTCAGCAAGCCGGCGGTGGGGCTTCGCCCTCGGGCGCCGCGGCCAGCGCGGAGCCGGGCTCCGGGGAGAGGTCAGGTAAAGGTTGCTGCACGGAACCGAACGGGGGAGGCCGATTCAGGAACTGTACAGTATGTCCAAGGGCCCTGGCTGCCAAGCGGTAAACAAGGAAGCCGGCAGAATGTCACCGTGTGCCAGGCAGGCTGAGTGTGGCCATTGTTAGCGCCGCAGGTGGGGGCCCCAGGGGAGCCTCCGTCTGGGAGCCGGGCCGCTGGCTTCTCCCTGGGCCCGGGGGCCTCCGCGGGACGCTTGTATGGACGTGGCCTTGCCTGAAGGCGGCTCTAGAGGTGATGGAGGCCTCAGACGAGCTTGGCTGTGGGCCCCGTGTGGGCTGCTGGTGCCCGAGGCCGTGGGGTCCCCGCTCCCGCCAGGTGCTGCCTCCTGTTGGTGGGTCTCGAAGCGGG
The DNA here is from genome assembly GCF_028749965.1 of Puma concolor. Lineage (NCBI taxonomy): Eukaryota > Metazoa > Chordata > Mammalia > Carnivora > Felidae > Puma > Puma concolor. The sequence goes on from NC_141676.1 coordinate 3,128,695, forward strand.
CAGGGGAGCCGGAGATGGCTTGGGGCTGGGCTTGCAGCGGCGCCTTCTTTCCGGTCTCGGGCGTTGTGTGCCACAGGCGTTCAGGGGGGGTCCGTCCTCCAGGAGGAGACCGGCGGCGGGTACGGCGTGGGCCACAGGGCGGGCCGCTCCCCGGGTGGGCAGGGGCCTGCCCCAGGGTCTTACCGTACCCAACAGGAAAGCGGGACGTAACCTCCGGCCGCCCCAGGAATCCAAATCTGGGGGGGCACCTGTCTCCCAGCCGGTGACGGGCCACTTTTCTCGCTGCCTGGTCTCCCGCTGGCCTCAGGCAGGCAGGGGTGACCCTCCTCCCGGACCCCAGGGCTGAGACTAGACAGCCAGGGAGGGAGCAGGCCCATGGGGGTCCACGGAGGTCCACAAGGGCGAGGGAGCCCCCCGACCATCTCTGGTTCATCTTGGATTTCGTTGCGGGAGAAAAGAGAATGTATCTGAACACGGCACCGTCTCCAGTTTTCAAAGTCTTAACGCGCTTTTCCTTCTGAGTCAACGGCGAGGTGCTTCTTGACAAATCGTCTGGGGAGCTGGGTAGGACACGGAGGTAGCAGGAGAGGGGCACTCGAGGGGGCCACGCTGCCTTGTTTGGGTATCTGTTACCAAGGCTAGGTCCCAGGCCCCACCCTGCACAGACCTGGTCCCGGAGCCGGCATTTAAAACGTGCTGTCCGTGGTGGCCAGGGGCCCTCCACTCTGGGACCCCTCCGCCGGGGTCTCCCTGACCACCTCTGCTTGTCTATTCTCCAAATGCACATGTACAAGTGCCCACCATACACCTCGGAGGACCGCCGTGGGCCTGCTCCCTCCCTGGCTGTGTAGTCTCAGCCCTGGGGTCCGGGAGGAGGGTCACCCCTGCCTGCCGGGATCCGTTCGAGGTGTAGGGGGTACGGCCGTGAAGAGAAAAAAGGGTCCTGCTGTCACAGGACTTCCCTCACTCCGCCGGGGGATAGAGGCGAAGGCACGACGGGGACTTGAGAGGCCGGCTGGTGCCAGGTGTCAGAGCAGGGGAGGAGGCACAGGGTCACAGCTGGCAGGGCAGGGGCTGCCCCTTTAAACATGTGGTCAGGAAGACCCCTCTGGTGGGGTCTGAAGGGAGAGAGTAAGTCACGCAGGTATTAGGGAGGCAGGGCACGGCTAGTGCAAAGGCCCCGTGGCAGGCATGAGCGAGGAGTGTTTGGGTAACGGCAAGGAGGCCGGTCTGGCGGGAATGGAGGGGGGAGGCGGGGCCGAGGGGCTCCAGGTGGCCGTGCAGGCTGCACCCGCCCTTTCCCCACTTCTCTCTCTGGCCCCGCTCAGAGTGCTGTGCCACCTCTGAGTAGCCTCCCGTCCAGAGACACGGCCGCTTGGTGACATGGTTCCGCCCCTGCGTCATCTCCTTTTATTTTCCAGTTTACTTCTTTATCTTGAGAGAGAGCGGGAGGAGGGGCGGGGCAGAGCGGGAGAGGAAATCCCAGGCAGGCTCTGCGCCCCACGCGGGGCTCGGCTCACGAGCCGGGGGGTCACGACCCGGCCCGAGATCAAGGGTCGCACGCTCCAGCCGCTGAGCCCCCCGGGGGCCTGTCTGGTGCACGGGGCTGCGGGAGCACCCCCCCCCACCCCAGGCGCCCCGCCCCCACTCACTCATCTCCATGTACTCTGGGGTGAGGCCGGCGAAGGGCTCCAGCGTGTAATCCGCCTCGTAGCGCTGCTTCTTCTTCCCGTACTCGTCGTGGTCGGGGGGGCTCTGGCGCCTGAGCCTCAGGTAGCGGATGAACTTCTTCATCTTCCTGAGGGGACACGACGTCACTGCGGCCAGGTGTCTGGGAAGACGGCTCGGGGCGCCGGGGCCCGTCCCCTGCGAGTCGCGTTTCTAATTCTCGGAGCCAGTGTGTGTTTTAAGCCCTAACGCGCTGGGAGCGCCTCTCCGTCCGGGATTTCCCCTGCCCTCCCCCCAGAGGCAGGGGTCGAGTGTCCTCGCTTGGTTTTTGACAGAGGGCAGCGGGTGCAGGGAGGGCACACGGCCACCTGAAGCCCCAGGAAGGGCCCGGCAGGTGTCAGGGGACAGCGCGGTGGGGGCGGGGCGTGGGTCACTGAAAAGCGTCCAGTGTCCCTGATTCCAGAGGGCAGGCGGCCGTGGAGAGGGAGCGGGGCGCGACTCTCAAAGGGCACGAGGTAAGGACACAGAGCCTCCAGGGGGTCCACCTGCTGATCACAGGGAGCCGGCTCGCGTGTCTGAGGGCGCCTGTCAGCGCCCCGAATCCTCAGCCCGCTGGGGAGCAGGGGGTCATCTCGGCCTCCACCCGCCCCTCGTCCCCCACGGGGTGGCTCTGCCCTGCCTCCCCCTGCCCGCCCTCCCCATCTCCCTGTTCCTGGTGCCCCATCCTGGTCCAGACCCCACACCACCTGTCACCCACTCAGACCACCCCAGAGCCTCCCCGGGGCCCCATAGGGCCCCATCCCCCGCCCCCCGCTCTACTCGGACCCGAGGCCACACGCTACTCACGGGATGCCGATCTCAAATAGGTTGTTTTGAATGAGCTGCTTGCCCAGCATGATGATGCTGAGCTGGATACAGAGCTCCATCAGGCAGCCCCCTGGGGCACACTGCGGGACAGATAGCAGGTGCGTTAGCCCCTCCCCCACTGGGGGACAGAGAGGAGGTGCATCAGACCCCCCCAACTGCGGGACAGACAGCAGGTGCATCAGACCCCCCCCCCCAACTGCAGGACAGACAGCAGGTGCATTAGCCCCTCCCCCACTGGGGGACAGAGAGGAGGTGCATCAGAACCCCCCCAACTGCGGGACAGACAGCAGGTACATCAGACCCCCCCCAACTGCAGGACAGACAGCAGGTGCATTAGCCCCTCCCCCACTGGGGGACAGAGAAGAGGTGCATCAGACCCCCCCCCCCACTGCGGGACAGATAGCAGGTGCATTAGCCCTTCCCCCACTGGGGGACAGAGAAGACGTGCATCAGACCCCCCCCCCCAACTGCAGGGCAGACAGCAGGGGCATCAGGCCCCCCTTCCCCTGCCCATCCTGGAGAGACGGCCGCAGCTCCCAGCGAGGGGAGGTCAGCCCTCATGTGGGTTGAATGTGTCTTTCACAGAGATATGTCCGCATCCTAACCCCCAGAACCACAGAGTATGACCTTAGTTGGAAAAAGGGTCTTTGTAGACGTGACCGAGTTAAGACGAGGTCACACTGTAGTAGGGTGGGCCCTGATCCCGTCACTGGTGTCCTCGTGAGAAGAGAAAACACACAGATACACAGAAGACTGTCTGAAGACACAGACAGAGATTGGAGGGCCAGCCGAGGATGTTGGGACAGAGGCCTGGAGAACCCGCTCCTGAGCCTTCAAAGGGAGCACAGCCCTGTTGGCTCCTTGATTTTGGGCTTCTGGCCTCTAGAACCGTAAGAGAATATACATTCCTGTTGTTTCGGGGCCACCTGATCTGTGGTCTTTGGCTACAGCGGCCTGGTCCCATGAACCACTGTCCATCTACAGTCCCCGTGTGGCCACGGCAGGCCGGGGCCTGTGTAGTTGGGAAGCCACGTGGTGAGGCAGCTGGCCACCCCTCTGAGGTCTAACGTCCCTGTCCCCTGTCCTTGCTGGGCCTGCACCAACCGCCTTAGGCTGGGTGATGGGCAGGCAGGTGATGGACCAGAAGCTTCACTTGTCCAAGTGAAGAGAGTCACGGGACACTGGGCGGCCCTCTGGGGCAGAGCTGACCCCTCTATAGGCCCAGGACAACATTGTTTACACTGTTACCACAGAATTTATGTTGGAGAGCCACAATTTCATTTAAAAAATGATGTCCTTTGCTCTATTCATTTTACAAAGGCATTTCTCCAATTCCTGCGACTATTAAAGAATTTGGCGGGGTATCATTTACGTAAAGAACGAGTCATAGAAGGGAAGATCGCTTCACGGTCCTTTTGCAAACATGTTACTGCGGGGGAGGCCCACGTCTTGGGATGTTCAGGGGCCGGCACTCAGGGGGCTGAACCTCTAGGCTGTGCCCTGGGCAGCCAGATCACCCTGTACCTGAAGCCCACCCCCATGCTCTCTACCGTGTTTCACAGGGTCTTTATCAGAAGACCTATCCCTTGTTTTCCAATAAGCTGAATTATCCTGGGCATTAAACTGGCTGACTGTTCCCGAGGCCTGAGCCACGGGCGGCCCTGGGGCCCCGGCTTGGTCTGACGGGGCTGCAGGAGCCAACTGAGTGGCAGGTGCACTAACCAGACCCATGGTGGCTGGATCGGCCAAGCAAAAGCCAAAGGCCACCAGCACAGATTTAGGGGAGAGAGGTGGGCCTTTCTACGTTAAAGTCAAACAATGAAGCTCAGTTCTGTTTCTCCCCCACGAATCCATTCTAACCAGAGACAAAAACATTCTAGATGCTAGAAAAGGGGGGAAAAATACAACTGGCATCGTTCTTTGGTTTCTCCTTTGGGGGTAATCCTACATGGACACACCAAGTGAGATCAAAACCCCACCCCAGCAGCCGGACAGCAGAAAAGGACTCCCCCAAGAAGGAGGGAAACGCTACTTGACAACATCTGCTTCTGCCGAGTCTGCCGTGGGGACACAACCGGGGAAGCAGAAGAGAACACGGGGTCAGTTACCTCCTCCATCCGGAAAGAACGGAAAATGTACACGTAGTCACCCGGGCGGCCGACAAACCTGCAACAAGGGGGGGGGCAGTGGGAGAGGAGGGGCAGCGTGGGGAGACCCCGAGGAAGGGGCTGGAGCCCCCCCCCCCCCGAGCACACCCCCAGGCTGAGCCAGGACTGCCGTGCTGTGTATTACTCCCAAACCCATGGGGGTGAGACGAGACGGAACTTCAGAGGGAAACCGAGAGGGAAGGCCCCCCCCACTCCGGCCCCGGGCAGCAGGGTCGGGGTGGGGAACTGAGGCGAAGCAGCTGGAAGGCAGACCGTTCCACCTGCCACGGTCAAGCCAGGTGGGGGAGGGGAGGTCCCGGAGGCAGCTTCTCGGCCTCCTGCAGGACGTTCAGGGCGGGGACCTCTCAGGTCCTGCCCCGTTGTCATGCATGATCTCAGGGGAGCCTGGACCCCTTGGCTGGGCTCTGGCATGGGACGGTGGCCACTAAATCACACGATGCTGAGGAAGAAGACTTTGGAGGAGTTCTGGGATCACACCCGCTAGCTCCTGGCAGGAGGGGTGCCGGGCAGTCTTGGGGGTGGGTCACAAGCCCCTCCAAGCCCAGGGTGGCTCAGAGGGTCCCGGCACAGGGTTCGTCACACCACTAGCTGGAACAGCAAGCTGGCCATGACTGCTCTTCTACCTTCTCCTGCAACCCTAATCCTCTCCAGTCATCCCGCCCCCCTGTGAGGGCACCTGGAGCTCACTGCCCAGGGCTCTGCTGCCTGGGGTCCTGTTGTCGAGGGTCCCTGCTGCCTGGGGTCCCTGCTGTCTGGGGTCCCTCCTGCCCCGGGTCCCTGCTGCCCAGGGTCCCTGCTGTCTGGGGTCCCTCCTGCCCGGGGTCCCTCCTGTCCGGGGTTCCTGCTGCCCGGGGTCCCTCCTGCCCAGGGTCCCTCCTGTCTGGGGTCCCTCCTGCCCGGGGTCCCTCCTGCCCCGGGTCCCTATCTGGGGTCCCTCCTGCCTGGGGTCCCTGGTGTCTGGGGTCTCTCCCGTCTGGGGTCCCTCCTGCCCGGGGTCCCTGCTGTCTGGGGTCCTTCCCGTCTGGGGTCCCTCCTGCCCGGGGTCCCTCCTGTCTGGGGTTCCTGCTGCCCGGGGTCCCTCCTGCCCAGGGTCCCTCCTGTCTGGGGTCCCTCCTGCCCCGGGTCCCTGTCTGGGGTCCCTCCCGTCTGGGGTCCCTCCTGCCCGGGGTCCCTGCTGTCTGGGGTCCCTCCTGCCCGGGGTCCCTGCTGTCTGGGGTCCCTCCCATCTGGGGTCCCTCCTGCCCGGGGTCCCTGCTGTCTGGGGTTCCTGCTGCCCGGGGTCCCTCCTGCCCCGGGTCCCTATCTGGGGTCCCTCCTGCCTGGGGTCCCTGGTGTCTGGGGTCTCTCCCGTCTGGGGTCCCTCCTGCCCGGGGTCCCTCCTGTCCGGGGTTCCTGTTGCCCGGGGTCCCTCCTGCCCAGGGTCCCTCCTGTCTGGGGTCCCTCCCATCTGGGGTCCCTCCTGCCCGGGGTCCCTGCTGTCTGGGGTTCCTGCTGCCCGGGGTCCCTCCTGCCCCGGGTCCCTATCTGGGGTCCCTCCTGCCTGGGGTCCCTGGTGTCTGGGGTCTCTCCCGTCTGGGGTCCCTCCTGCCCGGGGTCCCTCCTGTCCGGGGTTCCTGTTGCCCGGGGTCCCTCCTGCCCGGGGTCCCTGCTGTCTGGGGTCCCTCCCATCTGGGGTCCCTCCTGCCCGGGGTCCCTGCTGTCTGGGGTCCCTCCTGTCTGGGGTCCCTCCTGCCCCGGGTCCCTGCTGCCCAGGGTCCCTGCTGTCTGGGGTCCCTCCTGCCCGGGGTCCCTCCTGTCTGGGGTTCCTGCTGCCCGGGGTCCCTCCTGCCCAGGGTCCCTCCTGTCTGGGGTCCCTCCTGCCCGGGGTCCCTGGTGTCTGGGGTCCCTCCTGTCTGGGGTCCCTCCTGCCCCGGGTCCCTGCTGTCTGGGGTCCCTCCTGCCCCGGGTCCCTGCTGTCTGGGGTCCCTCCTGCCCCGGGTCCCTGCTGTCTGGGGTCTCTCCTGCCCAGGGTCCCTCCTGCCCGGGGTCCCTCCTGCTTCCCGGGGTCCCTGCTGTCTGGCGCCCCTGTAGAAGCCAGGCCTCTCCATGGGCTCGGTGGCAGTGAGAACCACACTGACCGCTCTGCCCTGGGCCTTGGCCTCCGGCCTGCAGGGAGATGGGGAGGAGAGTCTCTCCTGCACCGGGAGGACCGTGTTGGGAGAGACCGTGAGTTTCAGTAACTGAAGTCCCTACCTGCCTTTGAAGAAAGCCACGTAAAAGATGGGGGTGTAGGAATTCACGAACTTCAGCAGGAAAGCCTTGAAGATCAGCCTCTCCTCGAAGCTCTTCTCTGTCTTTGGGACTTCTAGAAGGGGTGAGATGCACGTGACCACGTATTCCCCTCTCACGTGAGTGAAGCCCAGAGAGGGTGAGGGGCCAGCCCAAGGCCCCACAGCGGGAAGGCGGCCACGGTCGCCTGGGGCGCGCACTCACCAATCTTGGTGAGCCACCTGGCTATGCAGCCGTAGACCTCGTCCAGGAGGATGATGACCACCAGGTTGATGATGACCGCGGTGGCCGTGACCGTGACCCGGATGTTGGACCGCACGGACGGGGAGGAGTTCATGGCTAAGGCGGCTGCGGTGGAGATCCTGTAGATGATGACTCCCAGGACGATGGCGAAGGTCACGGCAATCTGCGGGGGGAGGAGGTCCCGTCAGACCCCCACACGCCTAGCTCCAGCCCCAAGCCTACAGCAATTCAGGCTCGACACAGACATGGGCTCCTGTCACCCTCTCGATGCCAGGGCTCTAGGCTGGCAAACCTTCACGGACAGATGAACGAGGGACTGGTTTCTGTTTTCTGAAAAAAGGCACTGAGTTCGGAGAGGCTAGGTAAGCAGGCCAGGTCACCCAGCTTGAGCTGGGATTCACCAGGCGAGTCCACCCAGCCTGACATTCACGGGGTCTCTCTGCCACCTGCCGTGGGGCACCGTGCCTCCTTCCCCACCCACGGACCCCAACAGGGCACAGGGTGGTTGGAACCCCGGGGGCTGGCCTGGTGCGTGCGAGCCAGGCTGACTTGGGGGGGGGAGGTTCTGCCCACAGCGTGGCCCTGAGCAGGAGGCGTTCGGTAACCGAGGCGGGGGCGGGGGGGGGGGTGCGCTGGCTGGGATGGTGACTTTAGTCCGTGTGGAGCTCTGGGTTCCTCTTCCTTTTCCTCAGAGGCCCTCACTCCCCACGGATGATTCCATCTTTACTCTCAAGCTGTCCTGCACTGGCAGGAGGACACAGGCAGCTCCCCCCCCGACCCCAAGGACGCACTGAGGATCCCCCCACCCCAAGGATGCACTGAGGATCCCCCCACCCCAGGGACGCACTGAGGATCCCCCCCACCCCAGGGACGCACTGAGGATCCCCCCACCCCAGGGACGCACTGAGGATCCCCCCACCCCAGGGACGCACTGAGGATCCCCCCACCCCAGGGACGCACTGAGGATCCCCCCACCCCAGGGACGCACTGAGGATCCCCCCACCCCAGGGACGCACTGAGGATCCCCCCACCCCAGGGACGCACTGAGGATCCCCCCACCCCAGGGACGCACTGAGGATCCCCCCACCCCAGGGACGCACTGAGGATCCCCCCACCCCAGGGACGCACTGAGGATCCCCCCACCCCAGGGACGCACTGAGGATCCCCCCACCCCAGGGACGCACTGAGAAGGAGGGTGGCTGAGCCCGGCTGTGGACCAAGCCCAACTCCACCTGTGGGCCAGGCTCTGTGCTTTTTCCGTTCCCTTCTGTGTGACCCGTGTCACTTCTTCCCGTTAAGGGTGGGGAGGGCAGGCCCTGCCCGGTTAGGCTGGTCCCTCATGGCTCCCGGGACTGGGACCATGCTGCAGAGGCGTGGGGCTGTCCTGTGTCTCAGGTCACAGCCTGGAAAACTTGTGGCTTCCCCCCCCCCCCCCCCCCCGAGCAAGGCTGCAGCCATCAGAAATCTAGGAAAGCTCCTATTTTCAACTTCACTCTGCACACATCTGTGGGTGCCCGGTGGTGACCACGCCCTGCTCAGGAAGCTTCTGCAGCCCACGCCACACCCTGACCGAGTTCCCCGGCCAGCCCCGGGAGTGAGGGCTTTCCTCGGAAACTCCCTCTCTCCTGCCAAAGGGCCCCACCCAGGGGAGGGCACCACCCTGGCCCCAGAGACGGCCCCAGGCAGCACGTGGAGGTGGGGACAGGGTGGCTGGCCCGCAGGATGACTCAGTGGGGAGGGTGTCCCCCTCTCCCCGCCAAGGGGCTGTGCGCCCCCACAACGGTCTCACTGCCCGCAGGCGATCCCCCCTCTGGGTCAAAAGGGCCACGGGGGTCTAGCCGGCGTGTTCACACTGGCCTTCCCGGGACCAGGAACGTGGGGGCGCACTCAACCAGCGTGTGCTCGGTGAATGAAGCTCCTGGGCGGGGGACAGAGCCGTGGCTGATTCATCCATGAGGGACAAAGGCACGTTCCCCACCTCCAGTTGGGTTCACACAGAGCAGGGGGGCTCCGGAGGCAGGATGCCTGAGTAGCACCTGGGCCTACCACCTCCTGCCTGGTGGCCTGGGGGGAGGGATGAGCCCCGTGGCCTGTGTCCTCATCAGCAGGAGGGGGAGGTATCAGGCCAGGCAGGTTTCCAGGACTCAGTGAGAGACGCCCCGCAAGGCCCTCAGGCCGCTGGATACGCACTCAGCACCGGTCCGGTCCACGGCGGCCGACCCCAGGCCCCTGGGTATCAGCCCACAGGGCTGGGGGCCGTGTGAGACTCTAACGTAAAGCTGGGCAAGGGGCCAGTCCTTTTTACAGTGCCTGCAGGTGGCCCTGACCTCTCGGGGAGGATCAAAGAGCAGCTAGCAGGGGGCTGAGGCCTTCCAGGGATGAGACCCAACTCATGTGGGGTGAAAACCCCCAAAGAGAGCCAGGGTGTTGGCTGATTTAAATCAGCAGCGTTGATGAGCCTGGAGTGACAGACCCTTGGCGAGGTGGCTGCCTGGGAGGCGGGAGGGCTCTGGCCAAGACGTAGCTGCTTCAACAGCACTGTTCTGATTCTTGTTCTGGCTGTGCATTATTTATTTCATGATTTTCTTAAAAAAAACCCCAAAAAACACCACCCAGTTTTGTCTCCACATGGGTAAAATTTTAGGTTTGAACGACTAATGGCGTAAACGTGTCACTCTGGGAGCGAAAGCCGTGTGCCGGGGACCGTGAACCCTGGGGCCCGTGGGTCCCCTGGGGTCTCTGCGGAATCCTGGTCCCCTCCCATCATTCGGGGCCTCCCCCTACCCTGTACCCTGGGACGAGAGCAAATGTCACGTTGATAGCCGGCTCTGGTCTGGGCGAGCACACACCTCTCCCCGTGGGCCTCCCTGACCTCTCCCGCCTCAGCCTTCCGGAACTTACCATGAAGACAATGGAGACCAAGTTGGTGACGTAGGCTGGGAACCGATCTCTCCAGGTCAGCTTCACCTTGTCTGTCTACAACAGGAAACAATGTTGGGTCACCTGGTGGGAACCGTCGCGGAGGAGAGAAGTCTGCGCGCGCGCGGTGGGGCATGGGTGAACGACTTGGACAGACAGAAATACTCAGAACACCTTTGAAAAAAAAAAAAAAGCTTGCGGGTGATGCGTGAAAGCAGACGCCTAGCGTCCAAGGAGGGGCCTGGGGTCTTACCACCTATCAGACGATGTCATGTGACAGAAAAAATAGCGTTTAAAAACGTGGTTCGTCTGTGTCCAGGGCGTAACAGACCCAAACACCTTTCTAAAGGAGGCGCTTAGGCCCACGTCTGGGAGAAGAAGCCTGCGTCTGCGGCCAGAGTCTCCCGTGGAAGGCGAGAAGATCTAAGAGGTCTTGCCCTCTGCCACCCAGACCATAATAGTTATTTTTCCCTCTGCAGGGCAAGCCGAAACAGGCAACTAGCATTCCAAGGTAAAAACACTTGTTGCCGCGTAGCAATGGCGAACCGCGGCGACTCGTGGCCCCAAGGCTCCCTGGCTCAGGGACGGCCCCGTCTGGCGGGCCCGTGAGTAGCAGCAGCTGGTCACCAACCCACGAGGTTCCAAGAACGGGGGCAGGTTTCTGGACGGGGACACGCACGTATCAGGTCAGACGACACTGGCGAGGGCGCCGCACGGGACGCCGTGCGCTCCGGGGCCGGGTGGCATGCGTGTTAATGGAAACGCGACAACCGCTGGCAGGCAGCCGTGACAAGCAGGACTCACGAGCTCCAGGCAAGGCCGGAGCCCCCTCCCCGCCCCCCGCCCCCCCCCCCCCCCCCCCCCGCAGACCCACTGGAGCCATGCAGTGACATCTCAACACACATGGGCACGGCTCGACGGGTGTGGAAGGAAAGCAAAGAGGCGTGAACGTGAGTGTTAAAGAAAAGAACACAACAGACTTCGTGGAGGAAACACAACGGACTTTGGTCGTCGGCAAACAAGTCAAGACTCGCGTTGCCCCCGAAACAGAAAAGTACCAATTTCACCCCCGCCATGGCTGTCTTAACCCTCTGCTTCCATTTGTTTGTTGACTCCTCTGGAATATGCCGGCGCTTCTGGGGGCGGGTGGAGGGAACAAGAGAGCACCGTGGGGTGAAGCGCGACGAGGCTCGGAGGCCGCGGGGGCCAGGCCGATTCGGGTTCTGAGCGTTTGCAACCAATAAGAGATGGCAGCAAAGGTCGGGGAACGGGAGACCGGGCTTTCGCGATGGCCTCAGCGGGGAAAGGCTGGCAAGGCTCTGAAGCGCCCGCTGGGGACGTGGCCACCGTCATCTCCACGGCGCGCAGCATGCAAAGACAGGTTACTCTGAGCGGTTTACAGCGGCGAAGGAAGCCACGCCCAGAAGTGCAAGTTCATAGGCCAAGTAAGGGGTGGGTCTCTTTTTCTCTGGTAACTGAATCTGGTGCCAGAGCTGGGGAACAATTACAACCATAAAGTAGCCGCTAGGGGCCCAAGGAAACCGAGGAGAAAATCCGGGGCGTGCCCGCCAGGAGCATACGGGCCCTGGGGTCGCCATCAGAGCCCTGCGTGAAGGAACCAGGTACCTTTGCTGTTCTCACGATCACAGCCAAGAGGCGGAGTGACAGGGTCCGGGAGGCGCCCCTGGCACGGCTGCCCAGATCCGCTGTTGGGGCTTGGTTGAGTCCCGCGACCTCAATGGATGTCACGGGTGCCACAGAGCCTATTGCTAAGAGGTGCCACCGTGAAGCCACGGGGTGGACTGTCTCGGGGGCCGCACATCCGACACAGGCTGGGGGTGGGGGATGCTGCACGGAACACGGGTCTTGGCGGCCCACAGTGAGGTCTGTGGGGCTTCCTGGACAGCGGTGTCCAGGCCTCTCCCTTTAGGAGAGGGAAATGAGGTCGAGAGAGCCTGATGGGGCTGATCAAAGCTGCTGGGCACCTGCTCCAGACGCAGTGTGCACGGGGATGTGCATTCGTTTTGATTTAACTGAAACAATGACCTCATTTGGGGTGACAACTCACGCCCGTGTGGCTATTTGCAGACTGGAGTCCCACTCAAACCCCAAGAGCGCGCACCCCCTTCCTGGGTGCAGCGGGACTAAGCCGGATTTCTGCCACGTTCCGGGAACTGTGGCCCGAGACCAGGGTTCTGGTGCGCTCACTTTATCCCCCAGAGGGGACCGTGCCAACTGCCACCTCTGGCCGCTCGGAGCGAGCAAACCCCGTCCGCGTGCCTCAGTAGGAAGATAAACCCAGGGGTCCGCCTCAGCAGCCCCAGAGGCTGGGGGGTGTGAGTGTGGACCCCGGGGCTCAGGGAGTGTCTCTCTCCCACCCTTCAAGGACAGACACAAACTTCCCCAGCCGCAGGCGGAGGCTGACGGGGGCCAGCGCCCTGCCCTCCGGGCTTGTTCCAGGGCACGTAAAACACCTTCCTAAGAAAACAGCCACGCGCCTCTAGAGGTGGGCCAGAAATCAGTCTGCAAACACGAGACAGCCCATTTGAATGAGAGGTTTGGGGAGAAGCAAAGTCCCTGATTATCAACAGGTCGTCATCTTGAGACCAGTGTGGAGCACTTCTCTCTCGCCCCCACGTCTGGGGGGGAAACAGGGAATTGGCCGTGTGCTCAAGGGTGCTGGCTGGGCAACCCCTTCCTTCAACACGGAACACAAGGGCTGGACATACTGAATGTCAAGCGTCCTGTGAAAAAGCTCCACGGCTCCCTGGCTCCTGGTGTGGACGTGTTGGCTGAGGTCTGAGACGCCCCTAGGATAGATCAAGGAGGGGGACCCACAGCAGAGTTCGGAAAACTTTGGCCTGTAGGCCAAACCTGGCCCCTTGCTTGTTTTTACAGATGAGGTTTCACTGGCTCACTTGTCTACCTCTTGTCTATGGCTGCGGTTCACCTACAAACAGAAGAACCGAGTGGTCGTGACCGAGGTCTGCAGAGCCTAAGATATTTACTCTCTGGCCCCTGTCTGGGGTCCGGGCCCTGGTCTCCACCGCCGACGGGCGCACAGTGTTTTATTACTAGGAAAGCCACCTGGGCTGTGGCCGCCGTACCTCTTTGCTTTTGGATTCTTTCCTAAGTGACTTCTCCAAAACTCTGGCTTCGTATTCGGCTCTGGGATGGTCCTGTGGAAGAAAACCAAATCCACGTGGGGCCTCGTTAACTGTGAGTTTGAGCGCCTCGGCACAAGCCCACAAGACAAACTCAGCCCTTGGCCTCGGGCGCCCCGTGGGGGCAGTTCGTAGCTGGCTGCTGCCCTGTGCCCACCCGGGACTCTCCCCCTCGCTGGGAACCCCGGCCCCCTGGCGTCCGCGTCCAGGAGGCAGGTCGTGTGTGCGAGGCTGCGGCCCGCCCAGCACCCCCCCCCCCGCCCCCACGTTCCCGTTGCGAGCACCCAGCCACGAACTGGCCCCCGACATGGTTCTGGCAGGAGCCGTGGGGGTCGAAAGAGACGGCAGTGAGCATCAGCGAGTGCGGGCAGACGAGAGGCGCCGGGCCCCAGGCGAGCCCAGAGCAGGTCAGCGAAGGGGGTGCTGGAAGGAAGAACGAGGGTTAAGAGAGGCCCGGAGGAGGGGGAGGAAGCAGAGACCCCTGCCCACGGTGGAAGCCGGGAGCTGGGCAGCACAGACGCGTCAGTGTGCGAGAAGGTCCCTCTCCCAGGAAGACAGGCCACGGGCAGACAGCGGAGTGACAAAAAATCCAAACCTTGACGGCCTCCTTCGGGGCACCAGGACGTAAAAACAAAGACAAAAAGATCGCGTTACTTTGTGTTGTTTTTTAAAGATAGGCTGCGTCCTCTCGAAATCGTTTTCTCAAGAACTAGGAAGGAGGCAGGTACGCGCAGTGGGCGAGGCGGGCACGGGGGTGGGACCGGCCGTAGCCGTGGCCGCCCGGGTGGCTCCTGCAGCTCGTGGGGTTTTGGGGGCCCCCAAGAGCCGGATGTCGGAGACCGGGGGTAAGGGCATGCGGGCCAGCCAACTGTGCTGGCTGCCGGCCCGGGGCTCAGACCCCCACAGAGGAACTGCCTTCCCACCGGTGACCAGCTCCCGGCCAGCTGTGGGGGGCGGGAGGCTCACTCCGGGGAACTCATTCGGGCTGGGGACCAGTGTCCAACGTCCCCGAGGGGTAGAACAAAGGGGGCTGCCCCTCACCCCGGACCCCACTCTCCTTCAACCACAGGCACGTCATTCTAAATCTTCTTGAAGAAGAAGAAGACTGCTTTCTGTGCTACTTGAGTATTTCTATAGAAAGTTACAAGGAAGGCAGCTTGCCCGGCGGACGTCCAGGTGGATGGCCGGGCCGTGGGGGCAGCGTGCTGGGTTCCATGGGGGGCAGCACCCCTAAAGAACTGCCCGCTGGTGGTGGCTAGCTGGGGGCCCGGTTCTGGGGCCTTTCCCGCGGCTGGGCCCTGCTCCAGATCTGCTGACCCTTCAAGATCCCCTCAAACCCCACCGAGTGAGGACTATTCCTCAATCTGTATTTGAGAGGCGAGGACACTGAGGCACAGAGACTCGCCCAGGTCACAGGGCGAGGGCGGTGCTGCATCGGGACGGGACCCAGTAGCCCGGCCCGAGAGGGCGATCTTGTCTCTCTAAGCCGCTGTGGTTCTCTCACCCCCTTGCCTACCGACGGCACAGGCAGCACAGAGGCGGCACCAGCCTCCCCGGCTGACCAGCGGCGGGCCCTTCAGTCCCAGGAGGGAGCGCGGTGTATGGAAAAACACAAGAGGGATGTTAAGAAAATCAGTGGAAGGGATTTCCCCGTCACAGTGAAAGTGCAGGAGAGGCTTCTTTAAAAAAAAGAAAAAGCACGTAGGGCCGCCTGGTTGCCTCAGTCAGAAGAGCATGTGACTCTTGAACTTGGGGTGGTGAGTTCGAGCCCCATGCCGCGGGCAGAGTTTACTTTAAAGATAAAATAACATAGGGGCGCCCGCGGGGCTCAGTCGGTTAAGCGTCCGACTTCCGCTCAGGTCATGATCTCGTGGTTCACGGGTTCGAGCCCCGCATCGGGCTCTGTGCTGATGGCTCAGAGCCTGGAGCCTGCTTCTGATTCTGTGTCTCCCCCTCTCCCTGCCCCTCCCCTGCTTGCACTCTGTCTCTCTCAAAATAAAATGAAATAAAATAAAAACATCAACAAGACCCATGAAAACTAAAAAACAAGAACGTGTTTTGTAAAAGGAAGCCGTGGTCGTGGGGCCACACGATGAAGCTCCGTCCTGTGCTGCAGCTGTGTGTGGGGGCCGCTTTCCTCTTTAGTCCCTCCCACCGCCCCCAGGGAATCCTGGCCGGAGCTACTGATCCGGGGCGGGGCAGTGGCCAGGGGCTTTGGGGCAGGGGTCTCCCCAGCCAGGCCTGACTGCAGGCAAAGAGGATGGCCGGCCCTCCCAGACCCTCCAGGCCGCCCCAGACGTGACGGGGTCGGTGCGGGGAGCCTGGGCACGTCCACGGGAGCTTCGAGATCACAGACTCGACCAGACCCCGCGATCTCAGGCTGCCCTGTGAGTCCCCAGGAGGCGACCGGCTGGGGGCAGGGGTGGGGCGTGGGGATCGCAGGGACAAACCCGCTCACCTCCTCTTCCTCGAAGCCGGTGAGGTCCCAGCGGTAATTGAGCCGCATCTGTTTCCGCTTCCAGTGCTCCATGAAGGTGGCGGCTGCAGGCAGGGAGGGAAGGACAGGGGCACTCTCGTCCTCTGCACCATCTGGCCAGCGAGGGTGACGACATTCTGGACCGAGACCTTCACGCGAGTTCACCCGTTCTGCCTTCCCTCAGACCCCACAGGACAGGGACGCTCACTCTCCCATTTTACAGATGGAAAAACCGAGGCACAGGAAATCAAGTCCCGGCCAAGGTTACTCAGCCAGCCAGGGAGGGGCCAAGCAGGCTGGTCCCAGAGCCTGTGCTCCTAACATCCTGCTCTGTCAATCCTGAGGACCCCGGGTCACAGGTGGGTGTCTTGAGGTCACAAAGGGCGCAGCATGGGCCAAGGTCACTCACTCCAGCTTCACGGCCGTGTAGACAGTCTGACTGCTGAGCTGCACTCTTAGCTGTAATCCCAACAGACTAGACACAGTTCAAACGCTGCCTCCTCCAGGAAGCCCCTGATCATCCCCCTCAGTGTCAGAGAAAACCCAACTCTTCTTGGGACCTCTCTTGCTCACGGTGTCCACACCACCTTCCATATGATCCCTATCCCAGGACGGGGGCCCTTCCGCAGAGTGGCGCTCGGTGAATGAATGAATGGCTCTTAGCGCACAACAGTGGGGAATCATCTATTATCAACGACCCTCCTCCCGGAACGACAGTCAGCGGAGGCTGAGGGCTGGAGGGATGATAAGGGTGGTCATCACGTCAATCCGAGCTCTGAGCTCTGAGCTCGCGGGTGCCCGGCACTGTCTTGAGACCTGTCACAGGAAGTAGTGACCTTATTTAAACCTCCCGGGGGGTGCCTGGGTGGCTCAAATGTCTGACTTTGGCTCAGGTCATGATCTCATGGCTGATGAGTTCGAGCCCCACATTGGGCTCCTCACTAATGGTGCAGAGCCTGCTTGGGATTCTCTCTCTCTCTCTCTCTGTGCCTCCCCGACTTGGACACGCTCTCTCCCCTCTCTCAAAATACATAAATGAACTTAAAAAACCCCCCCAAGAAACAAGAAAACCCCAAACCCTCCCACAGTCATCAGAGGAAGGAGGTGCTGTTCCTTCTCTGGGTTTCCAGAGGAGGAAACTGAGGCCCAGAGGAACTTAAATGGCTTGTCTGGTAAGCGGCGGGGTCAAGATGGAAATAAAGTGAGGTGTGCCACTGTGAACCTCTGGGCGAGCCCCCAGCAGTGAGCTCCGTCACCAGGAAGGGATGCAGCCTCGGAACAGGCAAGGAGGGGGTCTGAGTCTGAATCAGCTTCAGGTTCATCACAGGGCTTTCATTCATCTAGAAGCGCCCCCCCTCTGTCCAGAAGCGCCACTCTCTGTCCAGAAGTGCACCCCTCCATCTAGAAGCGCCCCCCTCTGTCCACAAGCGCCCCCCTCCGTCCAGAAGTACCCCCCACTGCATTAAGGAGGCGTCAGAACAGGGCCTCTGAGTTTGCACATGTCTGTGCACAGTGGGTGTGCTTTCGGTATGAGCTGCTGAACCAGCCGGGCCCAGCCAGGAACCAGGAACCTCTCCAGGTCTTTCAAATGGGGGTGATTTCATCGTGGGAGCTGGCCGCCCAGCCAGCGGGAGAGCCCAGGAGACAAGGTCGGAGGTGAGCGGCCGGAGGTGAGCGGCCGGCGGCTGGAACTCAGCAACAGGAGGCCGCTGGCCGGGCAGGTCAGGGAGGGGGGATGAGAGGCTGTGCTGTCAGAGCCCCGCTGGGCCACCCCTGAGCAGCCAGCGTCACAGTGGGGGGGGGGGGGCTTCCCGTGGGTGTCAGAGCCACAGAGCTGGCAAAAGCCTCTGCCGGAGATGCCCCGGGGAAGCAGGGGACGCGGGCAGAAGTACCCCATCCCTCCCTTGGCCCGCCCTCTGATCTCCAGGGCCTTCCCGTTGGCGATACGGGGCACGGGAAAGCGAGGAAGCTGCAGAGACGGCCCCACGGGCTACCGAGGTGCGTCCAGCAACCACATGCTGAGCAGCGTGGCCGTGGCCGTGGCTGCTGGGAGAAAGCTGGGCCGGGCGGGCCAGGCTGAGGCCGCACTATCTCCCAGGAAGGAAGACACGAGGGGGTTTCTCCACCCGACGCCCGTTCTGGAAGGCACCTCACTCCTCTGTCCTGCCCACCGGCCCGTGGCAACCCCACCTCTCAGTGCTCAGGCCGAGCAAGCGTGGGAACGTGCAGAAGGGCTGACTGCGCACCCCGAGGGTGGGCCTGTTGACCCGCCCTGTCCGGCCTCCCGTGTCCTCCCCGTCCCGGCCTGGCCCTCCCCACCTCCGCCCCTGGGGCCCCACCTGCCCGTGTGCTAACACCACCACGGGCTCAGGAGGACTCCCCTCTACTGCGCCCTGTGCTTGGAAGTCACCGGCGGGTTAGCCCGACCCTCGCAACCCACGCCACGCAGTACGAAGGATTTCTCTCCGCGGATTTACCAACGACCACAGAGACGCAGGAGGTTGAATGCCATGCCCAAGGTCAACTGCAGGACAACAGCAGGGCTGGGATTTGAACCCGATCCTGTTTGGCCCCAGCATCTACACTTAAACCTGACCGGCCCTCTATATGGACACTCGCTCGTCTTTAAAGGGAATAATAATCACAGCGAAAAGAAGTCTGATAATTGGCCAAACTTGTACTGTCGTTTTATGGATGAGGAAACAAAGGCACAGAGTTTAACACCTTTGCCCAAGGTCACCTGGTATTTGATCCCAGGCACTCTTGCTTAGAATTTGTGCCTGAAATCTTTTTTTTTTTAATTTTTAAAAAAATGTTTACTTATTTTTGAGAAGACAGACAGAGTGAGAGCAGGGGAGGGGCAGAGAGACGGAGAGACACAGAATCCAAAGCAGGCTCCAGGCTCTGAGCTGTCAGCACAGAGCCCCATGTGGGGCTCGAACCCACGAGCCGTGAGATCCTGACTTGAGCCGAAGTCGGACGCTTCACCGACGGAGCCACCCAGGCACCCCCGATCATTTTTTTTTTTAATGTTTACTTATTTATTTGGAGAGAGTGAGCGAGTGAGTGGGAAGGGCAGAGAGAGACGGGGAGAGAGAATTCCAAGCAGGATTCATGATGTCAGATCATGACCTGAGCTGAGATCGTGCTGTGACATCTTAGGACAGATACCAGGACCCTCTCCCAGAGGTATCTGGGTCAAGGACCAAGACTGGAACCTGGTGGCCAGGAGTGGGTTTGGTATACAGACCAGCCTCATGTGGCTTCGCTTATGTCTAAGAAATAAAAACATTTCATATAAAATAATTAATTTCCTGCTTCTTTGAACCTCGGAAGCATTGGCACCAGGAGGCTGGAGCTGTGGGGAGACCGTCGTTTGTCAAAGGCTGGGTGCAGCTTCTCCACTTGGCCACAGACCCCACCAGGCCCCGCTGCTGGACCCTGGCACTGAGGCTGTCGCTCCAGCTTTGGAGCCAAGGGATAGAGTCATTGCGGACTTCAGGCCTGGCCGGCAGCAGGGGATGTGAGGGCTCACGCTGCGCCCAGGGGCAGTCCCCTGGGGGTTGAGCTCAAGGGACACTGTGAGCGACTGGGCTCACAGGCGAGTGCCCGTCCTTCCCAGCTGTGCTCTGAGCCCTGCCCCCACCCCGACCACGCGGACAGCAGTGGGTCTCGCGAGGTTCCCTCGCTTCCCGCGAGGTTCGTGCCAGCGTGACAAGGGGGTCACGTCGCACAGACGTGATGTGAGCCCCGCCAGTGTCTGCACGCCCCGTCTCTTCCCACCCCAGCCTCAAGGCCTCCACGCGGGGATAACACACCCCTCTTTACGGGCGCCCCAACTGAGGCTCTGAGCCATCCAGTGACTGGTTCATCAGGGGCAGAAAACCGGACCCAGAACAGATGCCAAGATGGGCCGGGTCGGGGTGGCGGCCTCCCCCCCCCATCTGAGGGCAAGCCGTGTACTGAACGTGGTCAGGGCGCAAAAGAATGGCCACGTGGCCTCACCACCGCGGCCGGCGGGCCCAAGAGACAAGCCCAGGTCCCCGAAATCCAGAGCCCGGAGGACCGCAGAGCACGAAGACAGACGCCTAAGAGGGAGTCAGGCCAGGACGGAAGCAGGCGCTCGAGCTATAATTCTTCTTTCTTCAAACATTTGTCTTTGTGACACAATGGTCGGCAAACACATGCTTGTAGGGGAGCCCGGAGGCAGCAGGTGAGCACGGGACCCGGGAGCCACCCTGGATCAAATCCAGGTGTGAGCCTGGGCACATGACCACCCCGCCCCTGCCCCCTGCAGCACCCCCTCCCCCCGTCTACACTGGGGGCTCGATCACAGAGCCTACTCTGGGGGCCTCACGACCCCCCTGAGGATCGTTCCGAGGACCCAGCTCTCGTGGAAGGATCGCCACCGTGTCTGGGTGGGATAAACGGCCACATGTGGCATGGTTTCACTTACAGGAAACACCCGGAGTATTTACTGGTAAACCCGTAGAGACAGAAGGCGGATCGGTGGTTGCCAAGGGCTGGGGGGGGGGGGGGGGGGGGGAGGCAGAAGGGGAGCTTGTTAAAACTCAGATTCCAGGGCACCACGGAATCTGCATTCTGAACAAGCCCAGCAGGCCACCCGTACGCAGGCAGGCGAGGGTCTGAAGCGCCGACCCGTCCGTCTGTCCTCCCAAACCTTTGCCACCTGCTCCCCAGCCCATCCCTGGGGTGTCAGTCCCCGGGGCCCTGGGGGCAGGCAGGGCTCCGCGTCAGCCCAGGGGCGCGTCCTCCTTGAAATGCCACCCACAAGAACTCCTCCGCGTGGGGACCAGAGGCGCACCCCCCTGAGAGCCGCGGGTCCGGCAGATGGACCTTGAAAACGCCCGTGACCGCTCAGCGGGGGACGGGGCTCGGGCGCGAAGACCCCCAGACCTTGGTTTCCTCACTGAGTCACCAGGAACCGTACTTGCTCGCCCCGAACAAGGGTTAACTCGCGAGCGGCCACTGGCCGTATCGCTCTCCCGACACCCCCTCCCTGCTGGCTTGGGGGACTTGACCGGGCCCAGCCCAGCCCCCAGAGGGATGTCAATCACATCTCCGCCATTTCATTAAGGTCAGGGCCACCTTTCTGAGCCTTCTTGCAGCCAGGGCTCAAATCAAACAACCTGCTTTGTTCTGCACGGAACTGACAAGCAGTTAAAACCCCATCATTATGCCGTAATTCCAGAAAATTGATCCCAGCAAGTAGCTAAGCGGGGCTCCGAGCTGCTTTGTGGGGCACCTTATCGGAGGCTTTGAAATGTCACAAATCCTAGGCGGCAGGGAGCTGACGCCTCTGGGCCCCGCGTGTCAGCGCAGGGGCACGCGGACCCCACTGCGGAGTGGACGTGAAGTTAGAGCAGCGGGAGGTGACACGGCCCGGCTCCCGCTACGGGCGGTGGCGGGTCTGGTGGCTCTGCCATTGTGCCAGCAGAAACGTCAGCAGCCGGGGGACGGAAGAAAGGACACAAGAAAGACGCACCAGTGGGAAAACGATCCCCTAGAGGGAAACGAACAAACGGCTGAACGAGGGATTTAAAGAAAACGGACCTCGCGGTCTCGGCCAATTACGCGTGACGGCGACTGTGCAGAGGCCAGGGCCGAGGGGGGGTCTCCTTCTGCCTCCCCTGCCCCAAGCCCTCCCCACCTCCACCCCCCCGCCCCGGCTCTTTCCTGTGGCTTCTGTCTCAATTCACAATAAGCCCCTTTTTTCCTAAAGTAAGTGCTCCATGGGAGCGGTGTGGCCTTTTTGTTATTTTCTCCCCCAAATGGGAGTGTGTATGCCGAACTTGCACTTGACAGACGGGCGCGTTGTCGTTTCTCTGTGGTGGAAATGAAGCTGGGGAAGGTGTGGGCGGGGAGGGGGGGGCAGCCAGCAGGAACACAGATTTGCCCCTTTCCGTACATCTTGGGGGGGGACGGGTAGACGCATACGTTGGTCTATCTATCAAGGGCCGGCCGACACCTTTGGGGCTACAAAGTGGCACTGCCCTGCACCTAGTAGGTGCTCAAGGAAGTGTGAGAGGAGCAGGCTGGCCTCCCTGCACAGGTGGCAGAATTTGACGAGATCCCCGCAGGGCCGGCCGGCTGATGGGGCCAATCACACCCTCTCTGTGCTGCAGCGTCCCCATCAGAGAGTGACCACCGACCCCTTCCCCCGCCCTGCTCCAGGGCTGTTGGGATGGCACTGAGGTCACCCACAGCAGGGCCCTCTCCCGGGGTCTGGCACACAGTCAGCCCTCGGGGCAGGTTCTGAGGGGAGGGAGGCATATTTGGGGGCAGATGGGGAAGCTGTCCAGGTGAGAGCAAATCGGGGGCCATGCCATCGGGAATGAGGAAGGCCCGTGTGGAGCACGCGTGTCGGTGGGAGAGGGTTCACGGTGCAGGCAGAGGGAGGAGGGAGGAGGGGCCAAGGAGGGGGCTGGAGAATCAGGAGGCGAGGGCTCAGGTCCTGCACCTGCCTCTTCTTTCTGGTTCGCCAGAAAGCCTGGGACAGCGGCCTCAATGTGCTCATCTGTCAAATGGGGTCATCAAGCCGCCTACCTGCTACGGCCACTGGGGGGCATTACTGAGCACAGCAGCTAAGCTGCTTGCACGGTGCCTGGTGGAGAGCAGGTCTCCCCTGAACGGGGTGAAGTGACGTGTTTGACAGAGGCCCCCAAGCACGGGGTGAGGGATCACCCTGGAGCTCCAGCCTGCCTCCAGGGTCCGGGCTGTGTCCACAGTTTCAAGAACCAAGTGTTCGCTGAGCCAACGTAACAGCTGACACAACGCGACAGCCAGCACCAGGCACGGGCCCGTCAGTGTCACCAGGAATGACGCACCCAACGTTCCCAGCGACCCCCAGGGTGGCTTGCATCATGATCCCCATTTTATGGATGGGGAGCCTGGGGCCCAGAGAGCAGAAGCAACTTGCCTGAGGTCACACAGCTGGTGGGTGACTGAGCGGGGAGACCCGACCCCGGGTCTGGCCCGGGAAGTGGCGCCGTTAACCTCTCGACTGTATGCGACCAGCCCGGTGCAGGGCCGACCCGGCTGAGTGTGGGATGGGACCCAAGCATCAAGCCTGTGCAAGCTCTGCTCCACCGGGCCGGGGTGGGGGGCGGGGGGGCACTGCCAGATGCACCTGCCAGGGGCACCTTCCCAGCTCGCAGCAGGCCCGGGAGGCCGTGCGCCCAGCCAGCAGGTGTCCCAGGCTCCGCCTGGGGCTTCCTGGGACCAGACCAGAGAGGCGGGGGGCGGTGGGGGGTGGGGGGGGGAGGCGGCCCAGCGCTGAGGTCTGGAGGGAGCCCAGCGTGAGAACCACGGGGAGGCTGTTTCAGGCCGAGACCCTCGGCTCAGGCATGCGGGACAGACGAGCCCAGGGCCGCTGCTGCTCGGGGAGCAGGGCCGGGCTGGGCCTGGGCGGGGGCTCCCGGGAGCCAGGGTGGATGGACAGTCCCGGATACGC
Organism: Puma concolor; assembly: GCF_028749965.1. Lineage (NCBI taxonomy): Eukaryota > Metazoa > Chordata > Mammalia > Carnivora > Felidae > Puma > Puma concolor. The sequence goes on from NC_141676.1 coordinate 3,151,942, forward strand.
TCTGTCGCCCAAGTGTGCACGGGCTGCAGGTGCCCAGCGAGCGAGGGACGAGTCTGACCGCCGGGCGCTGGCTGGGCCACCCTTCCCGGACTCGGGCGTGGCCTGTGTCTGCTCTGGGGTGACTGCCCGGGAGAGAAGTGCAGCGCCCCACGCACGTTTGCACGTGTTCCCGCGGGCGGCCGTGGAGGTGCCAGTACGCATAAGACGACGCCTGTGATGGCAGGAAGCCAACGGAGCTCTCGGGGAGTTTTGGGCAGGAGCCCGTCTCTGAACACCTGGTACCGACACCTTTCGGCCGGAAACACGGGCGTTACGGCTCAAGATGGTTCATTTCTGCACCGAGCGCCCGGGACCTCTGCTCCCGCCCCCTGCCTGGGAACGGTCTCTCACTGGGCAGGGAGAAAGTGGACACAAAGTGCTGCTTTGCCGAGGAGAAATGCCGCCACCTATAAATTACGATCTGTTCCACGATCTGTTCCGAGAGGCTCACAGAAGCAGGCGTGTTCGCGGGCTGGCCTCCGATGTCCATGCTCCAGGAACCCGGGGGGCCTGCTTGCTCCCCATCCAGAGGCCACGCCCGGGACAGGCAAAACCCAGGAGGCCGACGCCCTTACAGGCCTTGTCACGAGTAGAGGGGGGGACGCTCTAACTGTACCGCTCATGCGTCACAAGAAACCAGCCCAGCCACGCCTGCCGGCTTCTCCTCAACCGTCGGGAACGGCCCGCGTGAGAGAGGAAACAAAGGCCCGAGTCCTTTCTCTGCAGAGTCACCTGGAGTCTGGGGGCTGGGCTCCTCTCAGAGCGCCCCTCGAGGGAAGTGGGTTGGGTGGGACAGCACCGGCAGCCCGGGGCTGGGGAGGGAGGCGACACAGTCTCCTGACGGCTGCTGACCCTTCCTACAGGCCCCCTCCCTGCTCGGCTGTGCTGTGCCTCCCTCAGGATAACCCGGCTTCTCACCATTGGCCCAAGCACCTGCCGCGGAGCTCGCTGTGGTGACGAGCGTGACCACACGCTGTCCCCACTGCAGCTGGGTTGGCCCTCCCTTCACTTTTTTCCAAGCCGTCCCGATATCTGCTGCTCGGACTCCAGAATGAGACACAGGCACACCTTTGGCACAGCAGGCCGACGGCACTGGCTTCTGATCCGTCCCCGTGAGAACACAGGCCCCGGCTGGGCTTCTGGGATCCTCCTGCACCCTTCCCGCTTGCTCCCTGCCCCCGGCAGACCCCTTCACCCAGCCCCGCACCCCCGCCACAGGGCCTTTGCACATGCCGCTCCCACTTGACTCCTCGATTGTAACCTTCCAAGGGCAGCGGACACATCAGTTTTGCCTCCCAGGCTTCCCCGAACACGGGCAGCCCCCCTCGGCCAGGCACCATCACAACACATCTTCTCTACTTCTCACACTGCCCCGCGTGGTAAGCACCCCCAGCGGGTGCGAGGCCAGCGGCAGGACCCCCACTGGCTCAGCTACGCGCTCAGCATCGGCCGAGGCTCCGCAGCCAGTGCCTCTGACCCGTGCCACGTGGCTTCCGGGGCGAGGTGGGGAAGAGGTGGGGCTGGAGTCCGAGTTCCGAGGGGGGTTTAAATGCCCGCTGGGCAGCATGGGCCGACAGTCAGAGGGGCACTGAGCCACCTCCAAGCAGCTCAGGAGCTCGGCACTGCTCACCCTACGGACCACTGGGGGCTGCTGGCCTGGCCGCCACGCAGGCCTGGGCACCCCAAACGGGTGAGTAGAGCCAGGGGCCCACGTGGAGGGTGCTTGTTGGGAACCACCCTGACCAAGCAGGCAGAGGTGGGGGCTGCAGTGTTGGGCCCGGGGCACGAGGCACGAGGCACGAGGCCTCGGGGAGGGAGGCCCCTGGACAGGGGCTCCTGCTAAGGCCACCAAGCGGCTCTCTAGATTCGAGGGTAGGGGGGGGAGTCTACACAGCATCTAAGGGGAGACGGTCCAGCTCACATCCTCACCGGGACCCATCCCACAGCTGGCGGCCACTCCAGTCGCCCCGACCCCGTTTCCGGCAAATGCAGAAATGTACCAGAGGAACCGGGCCCGATGCCCAGCCTTCTGCTCCCGGGCCTCCCCGGAGACGCCTCTCAGCCTGCCCCGCTCCCCGCCCCGCCCCGGACGCCCGGCGCTCCCGGACCTCGCCGAGGATTCTCTCAAACCCCACCTTGGGTTTGAACAGACTCGTGGGCAGGGGAGGAGGCTGCCGGGCCGTGCAGGGGCGGGTTCAGGCCCGGTGAGGATTTCGGCAGCGTGCAGCCCGGGCACCGGCTCTGCTCTGCCACGGAGGCTGGCTCTGCCGGTCGTCCCTTCTCTCCTGCTGCGACAGACCTCCCCAGGCACCCCCGGGGCAGCTGCCGAGTCGGGAAGCACAGGTCCCGCCTTCGAGGATTCCGAGATTCCGAAGAATCTTCCCGAATGGAGGACTCCGGTGCGTCTGCGACGACCCGTTCCGCTTAGCAATGAACCGCCCGCACCGGATTCTCCGTCTGACCGATCCTCGCGGATCTAGGTCACGCTGACGGGTAAAAACTGCACGCCTGGCTGGCCGGTGGCAGCCTCTGTCCCCACGTGCAGAATAAGCAGCTTCTCAGCCCATCCCTGCCCCTCGCCGGCCCACCGTGCACGGGGACAATACCGAGTGTGCGGAGCTCCGGAGGGGGCCCTTCAGCAGCAACGTGAGGCTCCGGGAGGCACCGGCCGGGCTGTCCCCAGGCCTCCCTGTCTCTACGCCGAGTCCCCGCACCACAGGTGCTCAGCATCTCTGCCCTCAACGTCTTTAGAACCCAGCTCGAGGGGCTCACACCTCTTCCAGGAAGTCTGTCCTGACTTCCTCCTCCAGGGCTCTGGACCCGTAGCTCCCATGCCCAGCTCCATCCCCTACTAGATGGGAGCCCCCGGAGGCGAGGACTGGGGCTCCGGCACCCGGGGGACAGGTCAGCACGCTGCCGCCCAGGGCCCGAATCCCAATCTCCAATCCCGATCCTCCACTGGCAAAGCTGTGACACAGGGCCACAGAGAAGCCAACGGGCCAGTCTGCTAATCCAAAACCACCTGCCCAAATGCACCCAACCGCCACGAAGCATCCCGGAGGAGGAGCTGAGTGCCCTGGACTCGGGTGGCACCGGAGTCCAGAGGGCACAGGCTCTGGAAACAGGACAGATCCACCCCTTGGACGCTCAGGAGCTCAGTGATCTTGGGAGAGCCGCACCAACTGTCTCTAGGCCTTGGCGTCCTTCCCTGTTGCGTGGGCACGCGGACCCTGCAGGGAGGCTCTGAGGATCTAACGAGCGATGTGCCCCAGGGCCTGGCCCCGTCAGCCTTCCCAGCATCCCCTGGCACTCCGGGTTCTGAGGCACCTGCCTTCCTGGGCCAATGATCCCGGTCCCGGGCGAGAGGGCTGCTTCTAAGAGCAGAGCACCTTCCTCAGCTTTGTACAAGGGGCTCGTGGCTGGGTCGGGAGAACCAGTCTGCCTCTGGGACACAGCCCAACACGGGGCGTAATCTCCCCCGACTCTCCCTCCCACGTTCGATGATCTCGAGGAGAAGGAAGGAAATGGAGGGGCCCGTCCAGAGTGCCCCTGCCCCCCAGAGCCGGGCGGCGGCTCTCTGCTTACCCCAGAGGGCCATGAAGACGGAGAAGAACACGGTGGCGGGGTTGTCGAAGAGGTGGCTGGCCCGGGCCGTGGCGCACGCCGAGCTCATCTTCCAGTAGCTGCAGGTCTTGTCGCACAGCGGGCACATGGTGATGTTGTGTCTCTGGTCACACATCTCCATGCTGGAAGAGAGGGAACAGCCTGCCAGTCCCCGGGCCAGGACGCGCAGGGCCTCTGCCCGCGCGGGCCGGACGCCTGCTCATGCTGAGATACGATATTCGAAGGCCATCGGCCGCGTGAGCAGGAAGCTGCAAGAGCGTCGTCTGGCCCAGACCGGCTTTGGGGACGATGAGACTCCCGCGTCCACTGACGGAGGAAGGAGTCCAGAGAAGGGACGGTACTTGCTTTGGGCCACACAGCAGAGCGGGGACGGGGTCCCGGCCTCTGTCTGTAGAGCCCGTGCCGTGCCCGGCTCTCGCCTCCTGCTCCCGGGTCCTCCTTGGACTATTCCCGCCCTCTGTGCCCCTGGCCAGGCCATCCAGCCCCAGACTCAGTTTCTCCTTCTGGAAGATGAGGAGAGGGGCCGGAGTAAGGCCCTCCCGGCTCTGGCCTGCCCTGAACTTTCTCCTCCCTGCTGGCCTGGACGAGGCACAGAGCCAGGAATAGACACCAGGCAGGAGTGCTCATTCCCAGGGGCTGAAGTGGAGGATGGTTTTAGTGTCTTGTTTCTGGCTGCACACGGACTCATGTGCAGAATCGTGCCCGGCCCACAGCAGTCGGTGTTCAATCAACACCCGCTGGAAGGCTCCCGTCGACCCTCCTCTGCCCGGCGCGCGGGGGGCCTTCTGGCTCACTTCTCAGTTACCCTCAGCAGCTGTGAAAACAGCGTGAATACAATGTGTGTGCCAGGCACGTATGAGGCACCGGAGATGCAAAGACGAATCAGAGCGAGGCTGCTGCCTCGGGGCACCTGGGGGAGCGAACGCGCGTGCGTGGGGGGCAGGGGGGGACGGCACACGCAGGCGCTGGGCAGCGAGGCCCCCCGAGCCAGCCGGCTCTGCCTTGGGGCCTAGCCTCTAGCGTTTGTCATCTGTGCGGCCTGGGGCAGGTTACTCCAACTCCTTGGGCCTCAGTTTCCCCACCCATATCGGGGGGCGGGGTGTGCTGGGAATGAAGCTGCCCCCGCGGTCGGCTGTCGAGAGGATTCAACGGGAAAGCACAGGAAGGCCCTGGAACGGTGGCGCCCATCGTTAGTATCACGGGGGTAACCAAGCCCAGACGGCTGTGTGTCCCCCTGGCTGAACCTCCTCTCTGCTGAAGGCCCTTGCTGGGTGGCAGGTGTGAGAGGGGGTGGGACGTCCCACCCTTGCCTTCCTGCTGACAGAGGCCGCCCGGGGCCACGGCGACCTGGCCTGGGGTGGGGGGGGGGGGGCACGGAGGGCCAGGCCTGCCTCCCGGCCCTCCTCCGCGTTGGCATAAACAAGGCCAGCCAGACAAAAAGCCTTTTTCTGCTGGTTTTAAACCCTGTGCCGCACCCTTCATCACCTGCAGCCAAAGTAAAGACAAAGAAGGGGAAGGGCTGGTCTTTGGAGTGGATGGGTGCAGTGGGGCGGGCCGGCGGCTCCTCTAGGGGCAGGGCGGATCGGACTCCAGAGGGGACACACGCCTCCTGCTTCGCACACGGCACCAGGCGGGCCGAGGCCGAGAATCTCCGAGGTTCCTCCGGAATCCCCAGGAAACGCTGTTCGCCTCTCTCGCCGTGTCAGGGGGCGGTGGTGCGGGCCTGGCCGAGGGGACCTCGGCATCCTTGTGGGGGAGCGCACACGCCTGCCGGGGCAGAGCCTCCTGGCCGAGGCTGCGGCCGGTGGTGCTGCCCTCCAGGGGAGGGAGGAAAGGAGGTGGAGAAGTCCCCAGGGGTCCCGGCCACTGGCCAAGTCCCTCGGGGCTCTGGGGTTAAATCCCCGCCACACCTAGGCTACTTTGATGGCCACAGTCAGACCCAAGCACGGTGACCTCATGTCACATTAGCCAACAAAGGCGCAAGCTTCCTCTGGCCTGTCTGTGCCCAAAATAACCCTGGAGGGGACATAAGCCAGATTCCTTTACCGTTTTGATTCCGGGTGGGTGGAATACTTTAGGTGTTACTCATGCATCAAAGCACCATTTATACAAAAATTTGCCGGATATGGCCTTTCTGCACTGCTGAGTCGTAATGAGCCACTTTCTTGGCCAGGTAGAGACTCATTGGATCTTCAGTGACGGGAACTACAGACGAATTTTCCAAGCCACAGCCCTGCTTTGGAGACACCGGGCTGAGTCGTAAGGAATACACCCGAAGCAAGGGATGTTCTATGATTTTCCCCGAGGGACTGCAAGCTCGTGGAAGGGGGGCCAGCGGGCAACCCCGGCAGGGTCGCTGACGGAGGCAGGGGCTTGTTCCGCGCATGCAACCCAGTTCCCTCCGGCTCCGTGTTAGCGAGCCGAGGAAACAGTCGGAAGGGACCAGAGAGACTCCTCGCGCACTGAGAAGCGGCCTCCAGGCTCCCTCCACTTGACTCGTGTTCTGGCTGCCATGTGGGGAGAGCCACACCCCGGCACGAGGCCAGGCCGCCTCGGGGACCCCGGCCTTCTTCCACGAGCTCCCCATGCCTGACGTGCCCGTCGGGGGACGGCAGCGGGAACGTCAGCTCTGAGCTCAAAGACCTGGGTCTGCCCCTGCGCCACGTCCCAGAGCCCCGGGGACAAGGGAAGCTGGAACCAAGAAGCGAGGGACCCGGGGGCTGAGCCCAGGCAGGGTGGTTTGTCCCCTTCCCGGAGCTCACCGGGAGGCAGCGGATGTTCTCATCACATAGGGACTGAAAGCTCAAAGCGGGGGAACAACCCTCCCAAGGACGAGAAGGAGTCGGATGCTCAGGGACGTCTTCCTCCGGACGGGAGAGCGCCTCCCAGGGCGTCTGTGCTCGGAAAGGACGCCCGCGCTCAGCGCTCGAACCCACGGCCGCGGCTTCCTGGGGGGCCGAGTGCCAGGACGAGGGGTGTGGCGCCCGCCTACCTGGGGATGTTCTCGTCGACTGTGGCACATCCGTACAGGAAGACGATGATCCCCACCACGGACGCGGGGATGAGCATCTGGGTGTACACGCCCAGCCAGGCAAAGTACAGGCCGATCTTCTCCCCGAAGTACTTCCTGCGCCGCGGGGCAAACAGAGACCGGCTTGCGCTTGCCCCACACCCCTGCCCGCCCCGCAAAGGAGCGGCTCCAACCGGGGCCCTGGCTTCTCCCGAGCAGGACTTGGAGGGTGGGTGGGGGCCCTGGGAAGGTGGGGTGCTGTCCCAGGTCCCGGTCAGCGTGAGCGCAAGACGCCAAGAGGACGTATTAAGGGTCTCTGGCGCCTGGAGGGGCTTACATGGGTTTTGACGGGCTGGACTCCCGTCTACAAGTCCCCACAGGACATCCGTCGCCTACTCCGCTCCCCTTCCCGCCCCGGGAGAGAGGACGGCTCTCGTCTTCCTCCCGACCCACAGACTCAAGAAGCCTCACCACTCAGCGGGGTGGGGCCCGGGCTGCGGGTTGGGGAGGAGGGGGTGAACAGGACGGAAAAGAATCTGTGGGCCCGTGGGGGACCTCGGGCCCCCTACCCAAGCTCAAGTTCAGACAGGCTCCCGGGTGCGGAACAGTCAGTGCGGTGAAAACGCACAGGGACACTCATCCGACGGGCTGCCCACCAGGGACTCGCCTCCCACCGCCTCCTTCTGAGCAGCCGGGCCTGCTCGCACCCGGCGACCCCCTCTCACCTGACCAGGTCGATGGGCTGGTACTTGTAGAAGACCCCGTAACTCGCCCACTCTTGGTACAGGAGCTGGGGGAGAGCAAGCAGTGAGGACCAGTGGAAAGCAGCTTTGCTTCCTAGTCTTGGCTTACGGTGCGCTGTCCATTCGTTCAACAAAACCCCTCGAGAGCCGGCCACATGCCGGGTACGGTGCCGGGCACTGGGCTTTTGGAGAGGAGCACGGCGGACACAGCCCCGAGCCCCGGGGCTCCCGTTCTGGCCGGGGAGACCCACACAAACCCTTCAGCTCCCACGAGGGTCTCAAAGAACCCACCGCCGTGGGAGCTGAGCTGGCAGGGGATGCCGGTAGGGTCTCCTTTTTAATTTCTTCTTCTTTTTTTTTTTTAACATTTATTTGTTATTGAGAGACAGAGAGACACAGAGCACGAGCAGGGGAGGGGAAGAGAGAGGGGGGAGACATAGAATCCAAAGCAGGCTCCGGGCTCTGAGCTGTCAGCACAGAGCCCGACACGGGGCTCGAACTCACAAACTGTGAGATCATGACCTGAGCCGAAGTCAGATGCTTAACTGACTGAGCCCCCCGGGGACCCCCAGCTTGGGGGGGGGTGCTCCTCAGCAAGAACGGGCTACTTCTTTAAGTGCGGGTGAGGACGGGAGAGAAGCTTCTAGAATCCCTATGGAACCCCGACTCTACATGATTTGACCCGGAATCGATCTAAAACAGCCCAATGCTGTGAGGCTTTTCCCTTCAGGGTTCTTGGTTGTCCCAGTCAGACACCATGTCATTCTTCATAAAGGACAGAAACCACCAGGCTCTGGGAGCAGAGAAATACCGGTGGCAAGATTTTTAAAAACCTCACGGGATGCAAAGAGAGCTCGACGTTCGTCTCCCGAGATGCGCTGTCTGATTAACATGGCTTCCTGAAAATCAGCACACACCCCATTGCCCCCCCGGGCTTTGGGCAGGGATGGTAATGAGCTTGGTGGATGGAAGGCCGTGTATGAACACGTAGAGAGCGTCCTAGGAAAGACACCAGGTTAGGGCTGCAGGTTTTAAAAAAGAAACCCCACTCCTGTGGCTAATCGATGCTTTTCCAACCTTAACGCGGAGCCGAAGTCACACGGCCAGGACCCTCTGCGTGGGGCCGCCTGCCTCGGCTGGCACCAGGCAGAAAGGGGGAGCGAGGCAGTTGTGAGCACGGCCCCAGGGGCCCCCTGCTCCCTTCCGTGCGACACGGCTTGCCTTGTGACCTCCCCCCGTCTCTCAACACTTAAGTTTAACATTTTGGGGGGCGGGTTTCCCAGACTCACATCGTGCGCTGGTCCCTGGGAAGCACACTACGCCATGTCCCCACCACAAACACGCCGTCCTACGGACCACATGTGTGTCCCCCCACCCTCCCCGCCCCAATTCGTCATGTCGAAGCCTTAATCCCACTGTGCCTGTATTTGGAGATGGAGATTTTGTGGAAGTGATTCTGGTTAAACGACATTGTGCGGGTGGGGGTCTGATCTGAAGGGACGGTGTCCTTCTAAAAAGAGACACTAGAGGGGTGCCTGGGTGGCTCAGTTGGTGAAGCGTCCGACTCTTGGTTTCGGCTCAGGTCACGATCTCGCGGTTTCGTGTTCGAGCCCCGCGTGGGGCTCTGCGCCGACAGTGCTTGGGGTTTTCTGTCTCCCTCGCTCCCTGCCCCTCCCCCACTCGCACTTTCTCTCTCTCTCAAAATGAATAAACTTAAAAAAAAAAAAGAGAGAGAGACACAAGAGCTTTCTTTCACCACGTCTGCGTGGAGAACATTGTGAGACAGCAGCCGGCCGCGAGCCAGGAAGAGGGCCCTCCCCTGAACTCGGCCCGGCTGACCCCAGGATCTTGGGACCTCCAGCCTCCAGAACCGGGAGGCCATGAACATCTGGGGTTCTGCTGTCGGTGGCCAGCCCTGACGGATACGCCTGCCCCCACTGCCCCACAGGCCGGAGCTGACAGACGTGACCTTTACGTGCACGAGACATCTTCAAGTAATTCTCTGAAAACCAACCGTGTGCAAACGGTTCGCCGGGAGGGGTCCTGTTTCCACGGACCAGGGAGTCAGCGGTCCCTAGAAATGACCCTCCAACTCTCCATGTCCTCGGGATCCTTGGCAGCTCTGAGGAACAGGGCTCAGGGGAGAACGTAAGTTCTCTCTTCAGAGCGGGGAGGCAAATATCAGAGAAGCAAAATGCATCCTCAGGGAAGTACAAGCAAACCTCGCTGTCAGAATCCTGGGTTTTGTCTGCTCTGATCTTTGTAAGAGGAGCTCTCTTCAGATTTTAAGGCTTCCTCTAAGTGCTACGCACTGTGTTCAGCCGGGTCCACGTTCTGGAGGACTAGGGGCCGGGCCGGCTGGTGGGCGGCCTCTGCAGCCCCCTACGGAACTGGGGTGCATGGGGTCCCCCCAGGAGCTAGAAGCCCCACTCCTGTGCCGAGATGCGGGCTCTGCTGGGCCCCTGGTGGGCGTCCTGGGCACGGAGTCTGAGTCCCGAGCGCCAGGTGGGGGTCTGGGGGGACCCCCTCCCCTCTGAGCCCTGTCCAGGACAGACACTCCCCTCTGAGTGCGTGACAGGCTCTCCTTCCTCCCTGGTCTGGGGGGACCCCCACGGGCTTAGGCTTAGAGCTGGGGCCTTCCGTGTCTCAGCAGGCCCAGGTATGCAGAAAAGAACGCGAAGGCCCCCCAGTTTCACCCTGCAAAGCGCCAACTTTGACGAGGGTGCGGGGCACCTCCGGAGAAGCGAAGCGGCCACCAGTGACCCGGGTGGCTTCCTCCCCGAGCCGAGATCAAGCTGCCGCCGCAGGCCACACGCAGGCGGGGGGGGGGGGGGGGGGCGCACCAGACATGGGGCCAGAGGGAGGAGGGAGGGAAAGAAAGGGATGAGGATTTTGCCGGGGGACGGAAGGCCCTCTCAAAGGCATGGCCGGCCACGTCACGCCGGTCCCCGTGCTCCCTGGCCTGCCCAGTGACACCGGCCTGCAGCAGGCCGGCCACCCTTCACCGGTACGTGTGGCACACGGTGGCTTCCTACGTGACCACTTTACCTCCACGTGACTCTCTTCCCTTCAAGAAAAGAATATCAATCACCCTGCAGCTGTCAGCGTAGAGAAATCGAACTCGAGATTTCCCTGTCACGGTTGGCAGAGCTCCAAGGGTGCACCTCAGCCTTGCGAGCAGGGTGGGAGGTGTCAGGGCCCTGGGGTCCGCCGGCTGGGGGCTGGTGGGCCCAGTCACAGTGACCTAAGAGCCTACCAGAGCCCGGGCCTCAGAAGGAGCCCAGCTCAACCCACTGGCATCTCTCCTGCTCAGACCTCCCTCCTGGGCCCATGTGGCTGGGCAGGCCCATTAGGGCACTAACGCTGTCCTTAATTTGTCCCTTGCTGTCTCCCTCTAGCACGAATGCCCAGGAAGGCCAGGTTTGTCTGTTCATGTTATCCCCAGAGCCTCTAATAGGGCCTGGGGCAGATAACAGGGTCCTAGTAAGTAACTGGGGAAGGAAGGAAGGAAGAAGGGAGGGAAGGAAAGAGGGAATAATAGGTCAGGGTCCTGTGGCTCTCAGTCCAGCACAGGGATGGAGACAACTCAGTTGACATCTGGAGCAACTGCCCTGCCCCGTGTTCCCGGATGAAGGAATGCTCGCTCCCAAGGGCCCTGAGGATCAAGCTGACAGTTATAGCCGTGCTCAGCCTTGGGTCTAGCCTGCCTCCTGCTCAAACATCCCTACTGTGCCCTGCTCCTCCAGCTCAGCACAGAAAAATGGCCTTAGCTAGACTGCAACCCCCTTTTCATCCTGTGAGGTATCTTGGGTCAGGCACTTGGGGCTATTGACACCGATGGGACCAATAATGGGGGAACCACAGACTTTGTCACTGGAAAGGCAACATACTCAGAACGAGGTTGCTTAAAATGAAGCCACACGGGAGAAGGAGAAGTTCTCCAAAGCTCTGAGTTAGGACCCAAACACTTATCTGGGACATTCCCCCCACCCTCCATCCCTTCCACCTGTCCACCCACCCAGCATCCCCACTCATCATCCATCTATCCATCCAACTACCCACCCATCTCTCCATCCATCCCACCCATCATCCATCTATCCATCCACCTATCCCTCCATCCCATCCATCATCCATCCATCCCTCCATCCCATCCATCATCCATCCAACTACCCATCATCCATCCATCCAACTACCCATCATCCATCCAACTACCCATCATCCATCCATCCATCCATCATCCACCCATCCCTCCATCCCATCCATCATCCATCCAGCTACCCATCATCCATCCCATCCATCATCCATCCAACTACCCATCATCCATCCCTCCCTCCCTCCCTTCCATCATCCATCCAACTACCCATCCATCCATCCATCATCCATCTACCCACCTCTCCATCCCATCCATCATCCATCCAACTACCCATGCAACCATCCATCCCTCCCTCCCATCCATCATCCATCCAACTACCCATCTATCCATCCATCCATCCATCCATCCATCCATCCACCCATCATCCATCCACCCGCCACTCCATCCCATCCATCATCCATCCAACTACCCATCATCCATCCAACTACCCATCATCCATCCATCCACCCATCCCATCCATCATCCATTCAGCTACCCATCATCCATCCCATCCATCATCCATCCAACTACCCATCTATCCATCCATCCATCCATCCATCCATCCATCCACCCATCATCCATCCACCCGCCACTCCATCCCATCCATCATCCATCCAACTACCCATCATCCATCCAACTACCCATCATCCATCCATCCACCCATCCCATCCATCATCCATTCAGCTACCCATCATCCATCCCATCCATCATCCATCCAACTACCCATCATCCAACTACCCACCATCCATCCATCCGACTACCCATCATCCATCCAACTACCCATCATCCATCCCATTCATCATCCATCCAACTAACCATCATCCAACTACCCATCATCCATCCATCCAACTACCCATCATCCACCCATCCCTCCATCCCATCCATCATCCATCCAACTACCCATCATCCATCCCATTCATCATCCATCCAACTACCCATCATCCACCCATCCCATCCATCATCCATCCAACTACCCATCATCCATCCCATCCATCATCCATCCAACTACCCACCATCCATCCATCTATCATCCATCCCATCCCTCAATCCCTCCATCCCTCCACCCACTCACCCCCCCCATCCACCCATCATCCGTCCATCCAATACGCCCAGACTACCCCCATGGGCCGGGCCTGGTACTCACTGCTGGGACACTAAATTCAGTGGGGGCGAGGGGAGTGGAGGGTGGCCAGCGTTCTAAGCAGAAGGAACAGGTAGAGCTGAACAAACCTGGAATCGTATTTGCTGGGCCTGGTGCCCAGTGATGCCAAGTAGCTCCCGAGTAGGTAACTGAACAAGACACTTTGGGTGCCAGGTGGCCACAGGCTGCGGAGTCTCAGATTAGCGAGGTGGCCAGCGTGGCTGGTGCACAGGGAGGCAGTGGGGAGAAGCCACAGGAGGACTGAATTGGGCCTGAAGGGGGTCCCCGGGGCCCAAGGAAGAAGCTTCCCTAGGTGGAGAAAGGGCATCAGACAAGCGACCCAGGGGCACAAAAAGATGAAGTGGGGTAGATTCTGAGGCCAGAGCTGGCCCAGGCAGGCCTGGGGAGGGGACGGCGCTTCTCCAACGGGATCGAATGGGGGAGTTCTGCAAGTCACAGGGTCACAGACAAATGCCAGATGTCCCACTAAAAATAACCAAATATGTAATTTTTGAGCTAAATCAGATAGTATCTTCAGCTGGATTCCCGGGCGGGCAAGTTGTATCCAGTACCAAAGGTTTAAAAACATGTACGGGGGGCTGGAGGGAGGCAGGAATGGAGAACATTCCTCGCACAGAGGTTCCCAGCCCGAGACTTGGGACAAGGCCACCATTGTGAGGTTCTCAGGGAAGTATCTCCACCCACTGCCTCCGGAAGGATCTGCTCTTGGGGGACAAACACAGGTCCGGCGAGGACTGTTCCCCGAGGTGAACGAAGTTTGCATTTGGTTGGGAACCGGGAGGGGCTGCGGTGGACACGGGGAGGAGGCTGGACGCCAGGCATGGGTTTGGGCGCTGGACGTCTGGGAAGAACCTTCCGCAGCGTGGGGGATGGAAGACAAAGGGCCACGGTGGGGGGGGGCGGGGTGGTGGGGGGGGGGAAGCAGGGAGCCTGGGCTGGGAGCGGCAGGGAGAACACTGAAGAATAAAAAGAATACTCCGTGTCTCCCGACGTGTAACCCCAGGAACAGTAACTTTTCCATGAGAAAGGCTTCCAGGCCGAATAAGCTTGAGAAACACCGGCTGAACGCGTCCACCAGACTCGTTGGTGTGCGGAGGGGGCCTGGCCACAGCGGGGCCCAAACTTCCTCACCCAGGAGCCGTGCGGGATCAGGCCCAGCGTCCGCAGGGAGCGTGGCAGACTGAACACCCGGGTGAGATACAGGTTTGGGGGCCCGCGGGGAAGGTCCAGGTGGAACAGCACACCCTTGCCTTTATGCAACCCCCGCAACGCGCCCCGGACACTTGTCAGCATCAGCGAGAGGGGAGCAAGGCAGCGGGCAGGGTTCAGCGCCTTCCCCCCGGGCGTGGGGGCTCCCGTGGGGGCCTCGGAGCAGCCCCGCCCCACCCGGGGCCCCCAGGGCCGAGCAGCACGGCCTCCGCTCCACGTCCACTTACTTTTCTGTCGTTGAACTCCACGTTTTCACCTTCGTAGTCTCCCTGTTCAAAAGGAGGAAAGAGAACTCTCGCCACCGGATGCAGCTTTTGAGTAGCGCAAATCCGCATCCAAATGCGAAGGCCAGACGGCGCATCACAGGAGAGGGAGGCTGGCCTGGCCCAGCACCTCCTCCGGGCAGCCCTCCTGCCCTCGCCCCCGGTCACAGAGGCCACGTCCCGGAAAGGACCCAGGGCCACTTGCTAGGAACCAGCAGCATGCAAGAAAGGGGCTTTGCGTGGCCGTTGGGGGGTGGGGGGGCGGCTGGCGGGACAGTCCCAGTGCCTTGCCTTGCAGGTGCTGGGAGGACAGGAAGCTATAAGGTCACTGAAGACAGATCAGTGAGCCCCACACTCGCATTTCACACTGGTAACGCTGAGGCTCAGAGAAGCAAGGTGACTTTTCCGGGACAGACTGCTAAGCTGGGACCCGGTTCCGAGTCTTTAAATCCAACGCAAGGGAGGGAGGACCTGAAAGTCAGAAGCCTGCCCAGCATATCAACAGCTGGAACCAGGGACTCAGGGGAAGCAACAAGGGAGCACGGCCCCCCGCGGGGCCGGCCTGGCCAAGCGGACTTGAAGATGGCCCGGAGGAAGCTCTGAGGCCTCCCGGAGGTCTGCCGGGTACCTGCTGCACTCACCAGATCCTTCTATGACCCTCCCGCCCCTCCAGGCAGGGAGCACTTGGCCTCACGCTCTCTGAACAGAGGTGCCCTGAGACCAGTGTCATTAATGTTTCCCCCTGAGTCTTCAGCGCACCCTCCCCCGCCCCAGCCCAACCCCGGAGGCTTTCTGGGTGTTTCTCTCCATGGCCCAGACAGCCACACACTCCAGCAGCATCTCATCTATTCGGGACCTCGAGGGTGACAGGTGCCAACCAGGAGGGAGGCTGCCAAGCCGCCACCTGAAATGTTAGTCCTGTCCCAGTATTTGATGCACGAATTCCAGGAGCCCTCCTTAGGGTCTCGCTCAGGGCAGACCCCTACTCCACACACCATCCTCACAGTGGCTCTCTGGTTGCCATGGCATCCAGCGCCTTGCCTGATGGGTATTCTTGTGGAATGAATGACCGGATGAACGAATGAGCACAGTAAACGAGGCCCTGCAAGGGGGTGGCGATGCCGCGGGCGACGCTCTGAGGGCAGCAAGCCGTGACGCAGGACGACGGCGGAGTTGGAGCAAGGACCACCCAGCATGCGGCCAAGAGCCGGGCACCTGAGCCTGGGTGTGTGGCTTCACGGTCCCGCCCCCTGCTTGAGCATGCGGGGTACGTTTGGACCGGTTCAGGGTGATTTATGTCCCCAAACGTTCCAACATCAGCTGTGGTACCTACGGGGGTGGGTGCCCTTCAGTTGTGGGGAAAATTCATGGCTGTAAAATTCCGTAGTCCCTCAAGACGCCCAGAGTCCTTACTCCGGCTGGAAAGAAGCCTGCAGGTAGAGCTGGAGGCTGTGTGCCCCTGGACAAGCTGCTTGGGCAACTGCAGCCTCAGTTTTCCCGTCTGCAAAGCGGGAGCGGGCCCCCCACGGAGGGCCTCCCCACTGCCGTGTGAGGTTCAACGTTGGGCCCAGCTCCCCCCGCAGAAGCTGTTGCGATCCGGACCACGTCATTAAGCCCGAGTCTCCACGTCTGCACCAGATTAAAGGAGACAGAGCTCCCAGTAAACACAGCTCTCTGCGTACAACGGGCGCTCAGAAATGTTGATGTCTCCCCTTTCCCTCTCAAGCCTTAGAGGGCTGACTCCAAACAGGTCTGGATGGCCCAGAACAGGCCCTGGCATCTCAGCAGGGGTGAGATCAAGGGCCCAGCAGTTTGTGAACTGGCGCAGGGCTGCGGGGCGGGGCCGTATTCCGGGAGCCAGCGGGGTGAGCCCCCACTGACGAGGACGGTGATCGAGGCCCCTCAGCCAGGACCACCGGCCAGGACCCGGGAGGTCTGAGCCCTGCCCTTGAAACACGCAACAGGTCGCCGGCCAAGGCAACCGACCCACGCGACCCAAATCAGCACGGCGCTCGGTGAGCACCTACGTGCCGAGTGCTGCGCCTGTCCTGAGACCCGTGGGCGAGGACCAGCAGGCAGACGGCGGTGTCTCTGTGGGACGGGGTGCACTGGAAGCCAGGGGGATGGGGGGAAGCAGGGAGACATCAACGGGGCAGGGGCAGGGGGCAGGAGAAGGGGGAAAAGGAAGGCTTTGGGTGGATGGTCTGTCCCGGGGAGGGCGGCTGCCGAGGAAGAGCTTGCAGACAGAAGGGACAGCATCCCCGAAGGCACAAAGCGGCTCAGGTGACCCCACCTCCCCACAGGGAGTGACGCGAGGCTGGCAGCTGTGCGTCTCTTGGAGGCAGCGGTCAGGCAGGGCGGGGGGGAGGGGCGGCCCTGTGCTGTCGCGGAGATTGGTTTTCTCCGATCCAGCGTTTCACTGGAAGAAGCCCTTCCGCTTCTGTGTTCCCTCTGACACTGCTGGGAACAACTCCCACTTGCTGATGGGGACACTGAGGCTCAGCGAGAGGACGGGGGCCGCCTCCGCTCGGGGCTGCGGAAGAGAGCGGCCAGGACGAGACTCTGGGGGCCCCGCCTCCCTGTCCGGCTCCCGCCTCGAGGCCCCCAGTCCTCGTAGCCACGCACGTCTGGAAAGTTCCAGAGGCCCTCCGTCCGGGGTTCCCACACTGCTGGGGCCCCACGGTGCATTCCCAGTACCCTGCTGAACCCTAGCCCCGGTCTCCATAGAGACAACAAGAAGAGACTCATCCCTCTCCAGCCAAGCCAATGCACGGCCGTGGCCATGGGCTATATTTGTCGGGGGATACCGGAGGGATTTGGAGATCCAGCTCAGGAAGCTGGCCACTTGCTCTGCAGAAACAGACACACACAGAGCCCGGGTCGTTCTGCCAGAGCGGGGGCGGGGTGGCCGGGGAGACCCAGGCAGGGGCAGCATCTCAAGGACCAGCCGGCCACTGGGACAGGGTGTCGGCCACAAACACCCCTGCCTCGGTGGGCTCGTTCTGCAAGAAGAGATGCTCGGGGGGTATAACAGCAGGGCCCCCACCGGGGGAGCAGGGAAGGGCTGCGTGCCGCTGACATTTACAGGAGAGCCAAAGCAGGAAGCCAAGACCGCAGGATAATTAGAGCTCCCCGGGGGTGTGGCCCGCGGGGATTCGGGGCGGCCAATGACGCAGGGGCAAACTCCGTCAAGGTTACTTACATCGTGCAGGGGGTAGGCGGCCGAGTAAACGCCATTGGCCAGCAGGCTGGTGATACCTTAAAGACAAAGGCAGAGCGAGGATTAGGGACCAGGTCTGTCTCCTGCTTCTCTCTTTGCAAACAGAACAGTCCCAGGACTGACTCAGTCGCCGAGAATTTTCTCAAAGCCCACTGCACCTGGCGGCCCAGAGCCAGGCCGCCCTTCTGGCGTTTCCTCCCCGGGTTCGACCAGGAGACGGTAAAAAACATGCTCTATCGGGGGCGCCTGGGTGGCGCAGTCGGTTAAGCGTCCGACTTCAGCCAGGTCACGATCTCGCGGTCCGTGAGTTCGAGCCCCAGCGTCAGGCTCTGGGCTGATGGCTCAGAGCCTGGAGCCTATTTCCGATTCTGTGTCTCCCTCTCTCTCTGCCCCTCCCCCGTTCATGCTGTCTCTGTCCCAAAAATAAATAAATGTTGAAAAAAAAAATAAAAAAAAAACAAAACATGCTCTATCGGCAGAATTAGGAAGACAGAGAGAACACCCCGAGAGAAAGTTCCATCTGGGAGGAAGGAGGTTCCCGAACGTGCCAATCCACCAACTACCCACAGCTGCTGGAGGGCCAGCCTACAGACAAGAAAGGTGGATTGTAAGTGGTTAGAAAAGCTGAATCACGAGAAAAATACGGACGGGAAAATTGATGGTGTCAGGAAACACACATACAATTTGCAATTAGATTTTAGGTTGATTGGGAGAAGCCGGAGGGGAGGCCTGTGGGCCCCGCGTGGGGGCGGAGGCACTTACCGTATTTACTACATTTTCGCCTCTTACTTAGAAGGGCAGAGTCCTTCTTTCTTCCCTCTCCTTGCCCTGTTTGTACATCGGGCTATTAGTTACATGAAAACGCCTGAAAGGACCAAAGCTGCATTTGGGGGAGAAAGCGCTCGGTGGGGCGGTGGCCGGGCCTCGACGGCTGCCCCAGGCCCTGCGCTGGGCGTGTTACGAGAGTCGCCATACCTGCACCTCCCAGGGCCCCGAGGTGTGCATTCGGCGCCCCGCCCCTGGAGACGGGAAGGCAGAGCCGGCCACGCACGCACGGGGAGCCGGAACTCTGATCTCGCGCACATCCTCGGGGGCCGGCGCGGCACACGAGTCTCCAGGAGCCCTTTCCTGGTCACAGAAGCCTCTGCCTGGCCGAAGGGGCTTTGTAGGGGGTCAGTGGGTCAGGGTTGGCCGTGGCCTGGCCGGCCCATCCTGTACTACTCCACGGGAAAACAGTGGCAAAGTGTCTTCCTGAAATCCACTTAAAAAGAGACCGCCTCTTCGGTCAGTGATCTGGAATGCTCGGGGTACCTGAGGGATGCTTGGAAACCCAAGCCAGCGAGAGGCGGAAGCATACGGCTAACGCCCACCTGCGTGAGAATTCATCTGTAATAAAAGTGGACGTGGGTCTGATTCAGGTTCATAGGCTCTTTACTGTTCCTAGAACACTCTCAACGTGGCGTTGCCACAGGGCCTTTGCACAGACTGCTCCCTCTGTCTGGACCCCTCATTTTCTTCAGATCTCTGCTCAGATGTCCCCTCATCAGAGGGCCTTTCTGGTCATTGGTCCTAAATCCTCCTGGCATCCCTTCCGACCGCAGCAAGACGATGTTCTGGCTTTTCTGATTATTTATTATCTATTTCGTCCCCCAGAATGTAAATCCCCCGAAGGCAACAGAACCCATCAGTACTCGCTGCAAGGTGAATGTGTGACCTCGAAGGTCGGCAGGGCTTTCAGACAAGGGACCGAGGTGAAACGGGGTGCAGCAGGGACCCCTCACCTATCTGCTGTGGCACCGGGTTTGCCAGAGAACTGACAGGAACACTCAGACGTCCACCCGGGGGAAGACCCAGAACAGAGATCAACTCCAGCTGAGAAGCCCCCAGACCCGGGACCGCTTACAGACCTTCGTAGCAACCACGCAGGTTTGTCCTGGAAGGGACCCGACAGGGACCCGACAGGCAGACTGAGGTCTGGGACACAATGCAGGGACGGCAGCCACACTTTCTCCCATTTTTGGTGACCCGGGCCACCCTGGAAGCTCCTGTTCCCCCTGAGGTGGGCTGGGCCTCCGGGGACAGGTCTCCTGGGCTCCTCCTTGACCCGCGAAGGGGCCCCCCGCTCCCACGGACTTAGGACACGGGCTTAGAGACTCCAGGCCCAGAAGGAGTCCCTGTGACTGGCCATCGGGCATCCCAGCAGGACACGTCAGCCCAGAGGGCCCAGCCTCCCCTCCCTCTGACTCCGGAGGGTCCAGCCTCCCCTCCCTCTGACTCCGGAGGGTCCAGCCTCCCCTCCCTCTGACTCCGTAGGGCCCAGCCTCCCCTCCCTCTGACTCCGGAGGGTCCAGCTTCCCCTCCCTCTGACTCCAGAGGGCACATCCTCCCCTCCCTCTGACCCCCGAGGGTCCAGCCTCCCCTCCCTCTGACTCCGGAGGGTCCAGCCTCCCCTCCCTCTGACTCCGGAGGGCCCAGCCTCCCCTCCCTCTGACTCCGGAGGGCCTAGCCTCCCCTCCCTCTGATTCCAGAGGGTCCAGCTTCCCCTCCGTCTGACTCCAGAGGGCACAGCCTCCCCTCCGACTCCAGAGGGCACAGCCTCCCCTCCGACTCCAGAGGGCACAGCCTCCCCTCCCTCCGACTCCAGAGGGTCCAGCCTCCCCTCCCTGCATCCTGGGCCGTCCCCCAGCAAGCCCCCACACTCCTGCTCTCTGCTTGCTTCCGGTGGTACTCTCCCCTCTGCGGGAAGCCACGCGTGCGAGGGTTCCCTGTCCTGCCACAGGCTCTGTGCCAGCCAGCACCGCCCTGTACCCCTGGAGGGCGTTGTGCACACAGCTCTCGGCGGGGCGAAGGAGAGCTTAAGGAGAAGGGGGGCACTAGGCAAGGACGTTCCTTGGCTCCAAGTCTCTCATTCTGGGGACCTCAGCCTGCCGCTGCAAGCAAGGGGCCTGCGCTGGGTGGGGCCGGGGGTTCAACTCTGCACACCTCAGTCGGGAAACGTCTGCATCTGTGGCTTGAGGTGTCCTATAAACCGGCACCTGAGGCGCCCAGCCGGGCTGGTTCTGCGGCAGGTTCGGAACCTGGGGCGCGTGTCAAGCACGCGCCTTCCGGCGAGGCTTGGTGTGGGGCCATGCGGGTCCCTGGTGGGGTGCCTTCCGCCCCCGGCCGGAACCCTACTTCCTGCTGGACCGTGAAGGTCAACGGCAGGGGACAGGGCCTCGGTCACCCCCGTCGCGTCCGGAGGCCAGCGGGAGGCTCCGAACGGCACCACGGAAGCCTCGAGCAGAGAGAAGGCATCCTGAGCACCGGGCCGTAAAACGGCCCCACGGTCCCAGAGCGGCCCTCCCGTCGGAAACGGTTAGACCAGCTGAAACCAAAACACACTCAAAACCCCCAAACCGGCAGCCCGCCCCCCACGGAGACGACGGAGGCCAGATTAGCCCGGGGAGGGGAGCGCTGAGCTCAGGCCCCAGCAATGTCCTCACCCATGCTGTACTTGGCCTTGGTACATGTCGTTCTTTTCAGGATTTCATAGACCTGTTGCAGAGACAAGAGGGGGGGCAGACGGTTATCCAGGCGGCAACAGCATGCAGAACCTGCCAGGCGGTGGCTCAAGAGGGACGTGGCCGAGCATTACGGGGAACGACCCCCCACCGCTCTCTGAGGACAGACGGCAGGCTTCGTGAGGTGCACAAGAACAGGGCCAAGGGCATGGTGTTCTCAGGGATGCGTGTGACCGAGGGGTCCCGTGTCGCGCTTCCCTCCGTGGAGGCACCGGCTGTGTGGTGCTGTTCAGGGTTGAGGGTTGTCCCCGGCGCCCTGGGGGACGGGCCGTCCTCCCTTTGGGCTGGGAAGGGAGTTGGCATTCAGAGCCACAGGGACCCAAGCAACAGCGCCCCTCCCGGGTGTAGCCCTGGATCTTCTAGAAGCCCGAGGCGGGGGCAGGTCTCGGGGTTCCATGCCACCGTGCGTCACGTGGCAGCAGGGCGTGGGGTGCCTGGCGGCGGCCGCCTGGAAGGTCCCGCACCAGCTCTGGGCCATCTTCACTAACGAAAGGTTTCACCCGGTGGCCTCGAGAGCCCAGGCTTGGGAGCCTGCCCGGGTCTGGGCCTGGCTTCACGTGTAGATGTGAAGGGCAAGCTACCTCACCACCCTGTGCCTTAGTTTCCCCACCTGCAAAATGGGCCGAAATGACTGGCCCGAGGCCACAGAAGTGAGAGCGGGGGCGCACAGGGCTCTCCCACGGCTGCCGGCCGCCCCCAGGCCCTGCTCCGTTCACCCCTGTCCTGCGTCCCCACCTGTCCCAGCCCCGGCCCAGCAACCTGGCCTCAGCAAACCCTCTCCCGAGGCCCAGGCCCTTCGCTGTCACTGTTCCTTCTGCCAGAAGCACTTGTGGCCGGAGACCTGAGGCTACGGGGCAATTGCCACTCTGTTGCTCTGCCTCCTCACTCTGCTCTTGTCCCGGGGTGCTCCCTACCACCTGCCAAAGAGGTGCCTGTCGCCTCTCTCCTCCCGCCGGTGCTGGGCACACACCAGGTGCTCCCACAACCGCCCATGGATACATGAACAAACCACTCAGTCAGGTGGCCCCCTCCCTGTCACCTCCCGAATCTAACTGGTGGCCCCGTCCTGACCTTGCCGATTCTCCCCTAAGTACCTCCTCCCCATCCATCTGGGGTCACGGCCCCCCTCATAACCACATCCGCCTCCACTGGCTGTCATCTTTCTAAGGACAGACCCGATCACAACCCAAACCTTGCTCTGCAGCCTTCTGTGGCTCCCTAGTGCCAGAGGCTGAAAGCCCGAGTCCCAAGATCGACACGTCTGGCCCTTCCTGCTGATCCTGACTCCTACCCACGTGCACACTGGGCGACCCTGATGCCAGGAGCACGGGGGGGGGGGGGGGAGGCGGGAGGGGCTGTTGACCGCCGTACCTTTGCCTAGAATGACCTTCCCCCAACGCCGGAGACCGTCAGGTCTCAAAGACCATGGGGCCGGACTAACCAAGGGCAAAGTTCCGGACGGCCAGTTTCTCTGGGGGCTGGCGGTTTACAAACTGGCCTTCGAGGTCTCTGGGAGAGGCCACCCCCAGCCCGGAGGTAAAATGGACCTGGGGGTCAGGGGCGGAGCTCTATTACGGAGACCCCTAATGAGATGGGGTCTAGAGCTCTCCGTTCACCTATGTTCCCCCTTCCTCAGCAGTGTGAATTCACGAATTTGCACGCTGCCCTGTACTTCTGGGGGCATCCTGGCAACCCCAGATCATGCAAAAAGCGGGGGCACGCGCACATACTGAAGCCGACACGTGACTCAGTCTCCCTAGCTGGCCGTCCCGACTCTCGCCCATTTCATGGTGGCAAAGAACCGTGGCTGGTCCTCCTCCTCTCCTGTGCTCGAAGTCGGAGGGAGACGCACCCCTGATGGCTACTTGGCGGCCCCCAGCTACGCCAGAGGGCCGATATTCCTGCATAAACGAGTTCCTTCTCGTTTATTGTAATGAGACTTCATTGCCAGGATCAATCAGTAACACGCTGAGTGAAAATCACGCTGTGCCCAGGTCACCCCGTGTGGAGGTGAACCACCGCCCTTCGAGCAGGAAGCCAGAATCATCCTCGTTCTGACGCAGGCTCGGTGTCTCCTGAGGTCACGAGGCTGGGAGGGGACCGAGGGCGGATGGCACCCAGATCTGCCTTCCCGAGCCCCCTCGCCAACGCGACCGGCACCGCTGTCCCGCGCCCGGCCACCTGCCGGCCGGGGGACGCGGCCGCGAGGGGCAGTTATCTGTTCAAGGCCAATGGCTGCTCCCCCCGCCCCCCGGCCCTGCACGTCTCCCCTCCAGGCTGGGCTTTCTGGGCAGGGGAGGCAGCAGCGGTGGCCTGGCTGCGAGGTTCATTTCTGGTGTAGAGGAAAGTCGGGTCCCGAGCCGCGCGTGGCCCAGCCTGGCTGGCAGACAAGCCGGTGGCTGATGCATAAACATTAAACCGATACCTTGAAGAGGGCAGGGTGGCCTGGTCAGATCTCCAACTCCAGTGCATTTCTCTGGCACAGCCCCCGCAATCTACCCCGGCCCACACAGCTTTGCCCCCCCTGCCATCGCTCCTGCTGGGACTGCCTGCCTGGAACCCTCCGGGCCTGGGGCCCCACCATCTCCACTAAGGGCAAGGGCAGGGAGGCGGGGGAGAGACGCCGAGGGGTCTAGAGGCTCTCCTCCTCCCGAGGAGGGGCGGGGGCTCCCCCTGGGCCCCTGAGGCCTCTCCGTCTCATTATTCTAATTATTGCTGTCGCAGGCAATTAGAGCGGCCCTCCACCCGAGGCGTTCTGCTGAAATGGAATCATCACCCGTGTGTCCCCGGGGCCCCCCTGCTGGTGAGCCAGTGGTTCCCACGGCAATACTTACTATCGTGCTCCGGGTTTTGCTGTCGAAAAAGGAATCCTTGTCAGACAGGTCAAATCTGTTGAAACATTGGGCAGAAACAGACACACAGCTCGCTGGGGTCGCGGCTGTCCCGGTTTCCAAGGCCCTGGGAGGCCACGCCGTCCCCAGGAGCCGTGACCGTGAAATTGGGGAGGCTCCCTTCTGAACGCCAGGGGTGAGCCAGCCCTGGGCGTCTGGAACGGTCCGTTTCGTCCCTCTGCCCCCCTTCGGGAGGCCCGCACACCCACGCCTCCCTCCTAAGGATCTGCTTCCTTCTGACGACACCCCCAGTCTCTGCTTCAACCGATGATGCCAACCCACCGTCAGACAAGATCTACGGCAGTCTCCCTGTTCTTTACAAATGGTTTTAGCCCTGAGGTCTTGGCCCCCGCAGAGCTTTCCTGAAGTTTCCTGAGGGCAGAGCGACGTCTCTGGGACGTGTTACCCACTTCCCAAGGCACTCAGGGTACAGCCGGGGAGGGTGGCTTTGTCCCCATGGAGCCTGCAAGCAAGCTGGGCTTGGCCAAGGGTGTCAGCCAGGGCAGAGCCGAGGGAGGCTGGGGCGTGGGGTGGGGGTGGGGTCCTAGGAGGAGGGCATCTCCCTCAAAACCCGGGGCGCCCCCGTCCTGGGGCCCCCCTCCTGGAAAGAGCTGGGCTGGGGGCCACTTTTTAAAAACTTCCTATCCCTGGCAGGATCGAGAAATACAGCGGAGTGCAGCACGTGGTCCTTGCCCTGTGACTAATACATCTGCCCGAGCAGGAGCCCCAGTTCTGAACCGAGAAACAGTTCTCCACGCCCCGGGAGACCAGTGGCATCTTGGTGACGCCCCCGCCCCCGCCCCGAGCTTGAAATCCACGTCCCACTGGGCCCAGAGCCCGAGCCCTCTCTGTTCCCACCACTGCTCACACTCCAGCTGTGTCCTGCGAGGCCCCACGGAAGCCGCAGCCACCAGCGACCCAGGGGGCTATGCCCCACTGCCCCTCGGGAGCCGAGTAGGAGGGAAGGTTCCAGAACAGGTGCCAGGCAAGCCTGCTGGCCGCGAGTCCCTGGGGCGTCAGGACTCCAGCTGGGGCTGCCTTTCAGCTCCTGCCTCCCGGATGGAGCTCGGCAGCCTTCGGGAGGCACGGTCAACCGGACCCTCCCACTGGAACACGTCCCGAGAGGGACGGAGAGGGACGGAGCGGGGCGGGAGGGAGGAGGTGCCCAGATCACCGCTTTGGGGCTTCGGGCCAAGGTGCAAGCATGCTCTCACTCGAGCCCACCCGATTTTTCCTAAGTGTCCCC
The DNA here is from genome assembly GCF_028749965.1 of Puma concolor. Lineage (NCBI taxonomy): Eukaryota > Metazoa > Chordata > Mammalia > Carnivora > Felidae > Puma > Puma concolor. Next base: position 3,177,041 of record NC_141676.1, read on the forward strand.
CGGCAGAAGGACAAGACTCTTCGCCTCACAACTCCTCCATGGACGGCGACCTTGGAAAGCACTCTTGAACCTCTTCTGTGCTCAAGAACCATAGGCTCTTCTGAGGACGTGCTTCTGGGGCCGAAACTCCCACACCCTTGGGTGATGGGGAGCTTCCTTCGGCCCAGGGGACTGTCCTACAACCTGCACCTCTCAGGTCACCCAGCATGCTGCGGGGGCCACCCAGCAGGGCCCTCTGGGAAGGGATGAGCGGGCGGGGGGAGGGGTGTTTCCCCACTTACAGGTGCTGCTTCTCCCGTGAGAAGGGGTAGGACAGTCTCTTCGTAGTCTGGGGTCTGTGCCCTGCCACCTTGGGCTGGATGGGGTCCGTGATTTTCTGGAGCACGGAGTTGATCTTTTTCAGGAGGCCACGGGTCTCGTTAATGTGATACAGCTGCAGAACAGACCGGGAAGGGGGGAGTCTGCGTCATCTGCTGAGCCGTGACCCTCGCAGTCTGTTCTCAGAAGGTCACAGAACTGTCCCTCTCCACCGAGATGGCAGGTCCTGGGAACAGAGCTCCGGGATGGGCCAGAAGGCTCCCTCTGCGCCTGCTTCATCCGGACAAACCCAGCGAGCCCGGCGGAGTCCGAGGAGAGCCCCGAAAGCACACACCCTCCAGAAAACCTGCCTGTGGACTTTCCTTCATTCCAAAAGAGGTAATCCAGACGGTCTCAGTGGACCCGAGAAGCCGGGGGCTGATTTACGCCCGAGGACAGCTTCGCTTCCTGCCTCCCTCTCTGCACGCGAAGGTAAACAGGGACGCCTCGCTAAGCTTCAGGAACACGCTGTCAGGCCGATTCCCGGCCGGAAGTTTTTAGACATGACAAAGAAAAATCCCAGCAAGCTAGGAAACGTAATTAAAAGGAGTCTGATGAATTAGCCGAAACACCGCAAGCAGGAAAAGCAAGACTGAGAAGCCTGTGTTTGTGTTTATAGCAGGTTCCTCTGACCCCTCTGCTCACGCCAATCGCTTGCTGGGGTTTGGTCCGGGGTCTCTAAAGGGCCCCCTGGGGCCGCCCCACACCCCCCACAGTCAGGACACGGGAGCCCACGGCCCTCGCTCGGCTTCTCACCACAGCCGAGGAACCCTCCCATCCCGACCGCCCCCCCCCCACCCGGGTGGCATTTCCCCCACCACGTGCCCCTGCGACACTCAGACCTCGGGGCAGCACCAACCTTCTTCGTCGGCATCTTCAGTTTCAAAAACTCGGCTTCTCTGCACAGCACGTTCCAGGGCGCGTGGATTTTTACAAATCCAACCCCGTGAATTTTAGTCTAGGGAGGAGAGAAGTGCTCAGTCAGCGCGCAGAGCCCGGGGTCGGGGACCGTCTTCCCCCGGGGGCACGACCGCGGCTGCTGGGGTGCTCGCTCACTCCTCCTGGCCCCCCTCCCTGCAGGGCGCCCGGCAGCCAGAAGGGCCTGGACCGGGGTCCCGGACTCCGGGACACGTGGGGCATTTTCAGGGACTCCAAGCGGCAGGTCCGCAAGAGAGGACCTTTCACAAGGGAGCTTGGGCCCGTTTGACCCGGGGGATACACGAGCCGCCCGGTGTCCCCGAGCAGGGATGGGCAAAGTGGACGCGTCCCCACCCCCGGGCTGGATGTCTTTCCTCCGTGGGGCCAGGCCACGCCTCCACCTGTGCCCAGCAGACCCCTGCGGTCCCCCTGCGGCCCCTGCGTCTGCACCCGCTGCCTCCATGCTCACGTGAGCGGACAGCCCGGTACAGGGGCTCGAGGGCGGGCCTGTTGGAGCCTGGCACCCCCAAAACTGCTGAGAGCTTGGAGGGGGAGTCGCTTCCCCCTGGGCCAGTGGGTCTGAGGGACAGCGAGGAACGGCCCAGGGCTACGGGGGCTGGCTGGCCGGGAGCTGCACGGCCAGGGGCTTTATCAGCGTGGATACCACGGCCCTTCACGGCGGGAACACGGGGCTTGGGGAGTAGAGTCACGGCCCCGCCTCTCCCCAGAATGAAAGCAGCACACGGTGCCTCAACGCCCCCCGCCCCCCGGCCCCGGCTGTATACCCAGAGGGAAAAAGCCTGGACCTTGGAAAGATACGTGCATCCCACCCTCACGAGCACCCTTCACGCCGGCCAAGACAGCGGAACCGCCGCGTCCAAAGATGGACGAGTGGGCAGAAGACGCGGTGTGTGCGCACAAAGGAGGATCACCGGCCACGACGTGGCAGAAATCCCGCCATCTGCCACAGCGTGGACGGACCTGTGCCTTCTGCTCCATGAGACAAGGCGGAGAAAGAAAACACCCCGTGGGACCCCCGACACGCGGGATCTTCGACGGCGGGTTTCACAGAAGCGGAGAATCGACTGCTGGCTGCCAAGGGAGGTGGGTCAGAGGCTGCAAGCTGGCGTTAAAGGAAGCCGGGCTCTGAGGTCCCCGCGCAGCACGGCGATGCCCACACCGTGGAGATCCTCCGCAGCGGCCGCGTCCGAGATCTCACCTGGGCCACCGCCCCCCCGCGGGTGAGACACGTGAAGCCTCCGACACCCCTCGACCTATCTCCGAGCCCCTGAATTCTGGGTCTCGATTCCCTTGGTGGCTCCAACAGCTCCAAGGAGGTGATACAAGGCATGTGCAACATAACGGACGTTCCGAGCGCCCCGAGATAACCAGCGTGCCCCGTGGTGGTGACGTCACTGCGACCAAAAGCCAAGAAACACGGCTCGTCTGTGAGCCAGAGGCGCCTACGGCAGAGGGGCCCGCAGCCCACCCGACTCCTCGAGGGGGACCCCCCCCACCGGGCTCAAAGGCCGGGCTGCCCCAGACAGAGGTCCCGCCCGGCTCTCCTTTCCACGGTCCTGAGGTGTAAGGGGACCGACCGGGAGTCTTGGCAAAAGGGGCCCAGGCTGTGGAAGGGAGGGTGTCGCCCGCGTGAGCCCGGCACCCAGACTCGGGCCCAGGCTCCGTGTCGCGTCCCCAGCCCGGGAGTGGGCACTGCGCGTAGCTTCGTTGCAGGTCTGGGGGGAGGAACAATGGGGCCAAAGTCACGTGGGGAGGGATGCTAAGAGGAATATCCTCCGTGGGCCAAATACACCCGCACACCAGCCCGCGAAGCCGAAATTCACAGGAACCCAGGAGAACGCGGGCAGCTGGGCGGCGGGAGGCAAAGCTTCCAGGTTGGCACAGAGAGTGACAGGCGGACCCCACCTGCACCCGGCCCGGGGAAGGGGGCCCTCCCCGACGCCGAGCTCCAACTGGGGCTTCCTCCCCATCCCAAGAGAGGGGGGCAAATGCCCTCTGGCGGAATCCCAGCCCACCCCTCCTCTGCCAGAGCCCCCACTCCCCTCGGGGGCCAGGGGAGTCATCCTGTCCGGGACCCTGGCCTCAGTGCCACCTCATAGGCTTCCTCTGCGCCGCCCCAGCACGAGGGCCGGTCCCGCTCAGGGGCCTTGGCCTCCCGGCCCCACTGCCCACGGGCACAGCGCACGCGCCCCACACGTGCTTGTCCAGTGAGGGGATGAAAGCCAGACACAGGAGGAACAACCGTGACGGTGCTGAGACCCGCTTGGTGCACGGGTGTGCATGGACTCAGCCTGAACACAAGCCTGGGGGGTGTGGCCGGGCCTCACTGCTGTCCTCGTCTTGGAGCTGGGGACCCCGTGCAGGCTCACGACACGCACTGCGCGGCTTAAAACGACGCGGATTCGTTCTCTCACGGTTCCGGGGCCGGAAGTCTAAACTGAGCTGCCCTCGCGGCCACAGTCCGCCTGGAGGCTCGAGCGGGAAGGTCCTGCCTGGCTCTTCCAGCCGCTGGGGGCTCCAGGCGTCCCTCCAGCCTCCGCCTCCGCCACCACGTGGCCTCACCCGTGTGTCTCTACGTTTCAAACCCCTCCTTTCTCTTCTAAGGACACCTGTCATTGGATGGAGGGCCTGCCCTAAATCCCGGGTCATCTTGCCCAGAGACCCTGAACTCCATCCACAAAGACCTTTCTTCCAAGCAAAGTCACATTTGCAGGTGCCAGGTGGACGCAGCTTTGGGGGTCACCGTTCAGCCCGCCACGCGGGTCGTAGAGCTGCAGCTCTGAGCCCCGCAGGGCTTTGTGCAGGGAGCCTGTCTACGTGGTCAGAGGAGCTTCCAAGAAGCCTGGGCCCAGGAGCTGGGGCCTGAAGTTGCCTCAGAGGGACCAGCCAGGACCAGGGTGCTCGGGACAGAGGCCCGATGGGTGAGGGCTTCAGGGGCCCCGGCGTGCCGTACCCAGCACAGGGGGCTCTGGGGAGCGGAGCCCCCATCCTCCTCCAGGGCCGGCGGGTCCGGCAGGCACCGGATAAGGTCCTGAGGTTGGGTGGCCCGAGTCAGCACCCTGCCCAACCCTGTGTGTCTCTGGCGAGTGATTCAACCTCTCTGAGCCCGTTTCCCATCTGCAAATCTCTGCAGCGTAAGACTTGCTGCATCCTCAGGGCAGCCCCTGGTGCCCCTGGCGTCCCCACCCAGCCCCCCGGCGGGCAGGAGAGGTCACTCTGTTACTTCTGCTCAGGAACGCCTCCCCTTGGCCACGGGGCAGCCGAGGCCATGCGGCTAACGTGCACGGGCGCCCTTGGCCAGCAAGCCCGGGGAAGCCCCGGCGGGCACCGAGATCTGAGAGGCCGCAGGGCCCCGGGTCCCGGTGACTCATGGACACAGGCTGACCCCGCGGAGGAACCCGGGGCGGGGATGAGTGACCGTCAACAGCCCACATGCAGCAGGAGGCTGTCTTCCCGTGTCACAGACCCGGGTCTATTTCTGGGCACCGCTCACCCACCCACAAAGACCCGAAATCCACTCTCCAGAGTCCCACGGAGATTTGTGTGGATGACGACGAAGGAGCTGGTGCCTGTGGCCGGCCTGCCTGGGAAAGCACGCTCCTCTGTTTACGTGAGCAACGAGGTCTCTCCCAGGAAACATCTGGCGGGATTTGGGAAAGGGGCCGTGGGACCAGTTCGGAAAAAACACATGTGGATGTGGGATGTTCTCGGACGTGGTGCCCGGCCTGACCGCAGTCCGCCCCCAGCGGGAAGAAAGCGCGAGAGGGCCGGGTCCCCGTTTCCCCAGCCGGATGCCCGGAGCAGCGAGGGGCGGGAGTGCCCGCAGGCCCCTGGCGCTGTCCTGGGCAGGGGCAGGGCCCCCGGTGCCCAAGCCGAGGACATGCCCACCTGGCCAGGAGCTCTCCGGGCGCAAACTAAGTACGTTCAAGTCTCTGTTCTGAGCCAAACTCGCAAAAACTGTGACCTCGCCAGAACTGTTTCTAGCACTTTCCTTTCAGAAGGAAGCAGAAAGTCACAAACCAAACAAAATAACATCCCCACAGGGGACTCGCGGAGGCTGAGCGCCGCAAGGGCTCCCCCCACATCCCCACGGCCGCCATCTGGTCGCGGCCTCCTCCGGCAGCTGAGGGCTCGGGGATTGCTGGAAGGTTCTCGGCGGCAAGGACCAGGCATGGGCGGTTTCTGGTTGCCCTTGGCTCCCCAGAGCGCTCCGGGCAGCACTGTCTCCTCGCCCCCCTCTGACCCCCAGGCCGCTTCACGCCCCGCAGGCACCCTTCTGGCTGCCGCGGGGTCCTGACTGAGGGAACTGAGGGTCCCCAGGGTGCTGGTGGCACCAGGAAGGTCTCCGCGGCGGCTCCCGCCCTGTGTGCTGACCCTGCCCCGGCTCCACGGGCGCTGGCTCTGCTGTCCCCAGCAGGGACGCCTGAGCTCAGTCCGGAAGGGGAAGCCCAGGAGGGGCTCAGGCTGGACCCCCGACCACCACCCGGGCCTCGGCTCCCGACGAGGACCTCGCGACGCCCACCTGGCACAGGCCCCCTCCAGACCCTGCCCTCGGAATGCCGGGCCCGCCCTCGGGGAGGGGTCCTGTTCTCTGCCACAAATAGGTTTTCGTGGCCCGCGACGCCCGGTGCCGCGTGTCCCGCCAGGCGCATTTTCCGCGGCACGGGTGTCTGTCTGCTCTTCTGGTCGGCACCAGTGTCCCACACGGATGTGACCTGGAACACTGGTTCTGGGCCAGAGATGTCCGTTTGGCTGACCACGGATCCCCTGATCCTAGGGATGGAGAGGGTGCCTGGTGCCCTGGGTCCCTGGAGCAGGTGCTCGATGACGCTCGCCGAGGAGGGGGGAGGAGGGCGAGGTCACCCCTGCCGAGCACCCGCTGGGCGCAGCCTGGGGCGGCCCCCTCCCCGACCCGCCGGCAGGTACCGCCGTGCCCTGGCTCGGGGCAGCTCGACCCTGATGGGTTCACACCTGCCCCCCACCCACATGGCGTCCCGGAGTCACCCTCCGTCACCAGGCGTGTGGTCCGCTAACGGGCATTCCCCGCGTCACAGTCTCTGCTGACCATGTCCAGGAGGAGCGGTCACGTCGTGCACTGGGGCAGTCACGCCTCCTACACCATCACACCGCTGTCGCCAGAGTCAAGGCTCAGGTGAGCCGGGGGGAGGCCGGGAACGGGAGCGAGGACAGGGCGGGGGGCATCTGTACCCCCAGTCCCTGCCACGGGCTCTGCCCCCAGGCCTGGTGTGCTGAGGGAATAAGTGATAAATAAACCACCAAAAATAGTCTTTCGCGGTCCTTGTTCTGTGAAAGGCAAAAAGTAAATAAAATGAACGTCACAGCCTCAAAGGAGCTCAAGGGGTAAGAGCAGGGCGCTGATGGGCTCAGAACGCTGACCAAGGCTGGGCCGTTCCCAGGGCGCCCCAGGCCCACCCCCTAGGGAGCTGGACACCCCTGGAGACCCCCAGGAAGGGCCCTCCCCCTCCACACACGGGCAGTTGCAGGGAGGGCGGTCGTGGTGCTGGGCAAAGCAGGAGAAGGGGGAAGGGAGGAGGTGGAGATCGCCCTGAAAAGTCCTGGCCCCCAAACTCCTCGGATCCAGTGCATCCGGGGACCTCAGCCTGTGACCTTGGTTCAAGGTGGTTCCAGCTGTAACACCCTCAGATGGGTGATGCAGACAAGCCCCAAGCCTCTCCGGACGAGGGCCCCTTCCTCCCAGGCCTTGGGGACCCCCGGGCATGTAAAGGGCAGGGGCTGGAGGGCGAGAGGGCCAGGCGCCCCAGGATGAGAGGCGGCCGGGGAGAACGTGCAGAGCGTGCACAGGCCCCCCGCCCCCCCCCCCCCCAGCCAGGGGACGCAGAAAGGATTACATGGATCACAAACCAGCCATGTTTACCTCGTTCAAAGAAATAAACGTCAAGTCAGAAAGGTCCTGCAAAGGACAGGAAACCACGGAAAAAGTGACACAGCCAATTTGGGAAAGAACCAAGCAGAACTTCCAGAAACAAAAATGTGTCGTAAGGAGCCCTAACGCTCAGCAAACGTGTTTGAAGATCCTTCCTGCCTGCAAGGGGAGGGTCAGAGGAGTTGGAGAAGTGTCCGACTTCGGCTCGGGTCACGATCTCACGGCGCGTGGGTTCGAGCCCCGCGTCGGGCTCTGTGCTGACAGCTCAGAGCCTGCTTTGGATCCTCTGTCCCCCCCACCTCTCTCTCCCGGGACCACGGCAACCGTTTCCACCACCAGCCATGATCGCCTCGTGTCAGTGTGGTGCACGAGGGGTCCCCACGCACCAGAGGACCCTGCCCTGCCCAGATATGCCTTCTGATTCCCATTGGGCGGGAGGGGTCCCGGGGGGCTGCGGGCAAGGAGCTGTTTGCTTTCCAGCCTTCCCCCCCAGCACTCCGCGAGGAGGGAAGGGCCATCGTCCCCATTTCACAGGCGGGAAAACTGAGGCCCAGAGAGGAGAAGCCCCCCGGCTGCCCCGGCCGAGCGGGTCTGAACCTCACTGGGAGCTCGGAGGCCGACCTCCCCGCCGCACTGTGCACCCCTGAAGCTCATCTGGAAACAGCAGCCACTCCTCCTGACTCGCTCCTGAAAAGGAACATCCACGCTAACAAAGATGGGAAACCCTTGCCTCGGGGGCCACGTCAGCTCCGGGGCAGGCATGCTGAGAAGCGCCGGCCGGCCGGCCTGGGTGCAGAGGCGAGCCCCCGTCAGCAGCATGAAAGCAAACAGACGTGACAGGGTTCCTGCGTCCGTGGCCTCCACAGCTCTACCAAAACCAGGGTCAAGTTCAACCCCGGGGCAGGATGGGCCCCAGCCACCCCAGCACACACAGCCGGGACTTGAGCGCGTGGCCTTCTCGGCAGTGACCCGCGGACATAAATAATGTCCGGCAGGCTTTGAGGCCAGACTTGAAAAACACTGACGGGTTTCAGTGGCAAGGAAACGTTGTCCTCCGTTTGGTGGGAAGCCCGGACGCTGGCCCCGCTGCGGTGGGTGGGGAGGGGGCGGACACCGCCCTCCCTTCCTGCCACTTCCTGTCATGCCGTCCTGGGGCCTCTGACACGGGAGCCCTCCTGGACCCCGTGTCCAAAACGGACGTGTGGGGCCACCCTCCGGATCGCGGCACCGAGGCCTGTCCGCCCCAGGGTCTCTCCCTTCCAGGCGTCTGGGACGTGGTTTTCAAATGGGGTTCCTCGGAGCCTACGGTGCCTGGGGGAGGGCAGTGCGGAGGGGAAAGATGGGGGACCCCCGGCCACAGGCTCCACCTTTACTGTCCTGTACCCAGGGGGGGGGGGGTTGTGAGGGACAGTGTGTTTCCCGTGCCCCCTCGGCCCAGCATAGCTACTGCTGGGGTCTCCGTCCGGGGCTGCCTCTGGGGGACTGAACAGTGCACGGCGGGGGGCTCGCGTGGACACCGGGGGGCCCATCTCGGGGGATGCTTCTGCTGGCTCATGAAGGAAAAGGCCTGCCAGCTCCTCACAACTCCAAGTACGTTCCGGGCTCCTCAGCCACCGTGCACCCTGGGAGCTGGTTGGAGACGCTGCTCAGACCCGCCCCCGGCCTGCTGAGTCGGAGTGAGCATCCCGATGGGCTCCCCCCCCCCCCCCCCAGCGTTCCTGTGCGTCTCCTGGCCCTGCAGCCGGACAACCTGCCCGAGGCCGGACCCCGCCCTCCAGACCACCTGCCCCGATCTGCCCCCGACCACGAGCCACGCCTCTCCCGCCCACCGCGGGCACCGCGCCACCCCTGAGATGCCCGCTCCAGCGCAGCCTCAGCTGTTGCAGGGGGTGGGTGGCGTCCCCCCAAAGAGACGTCCACGTCCTAACCCCAGAATCTCAGAACGGGAGCTTATTTGGGTATGAGACTGCAGATGCGCTCAAGTTAAGACGTGGTCACAGTGCGGGAGGGCAGGCCCTTACAGGCAAAGGAGACACACGGAAGGCGGCCCCGCGGAGGCGGAGGCTGGAGGGGCGCGGCCACAGCCCAGGGATGCCGGGGGCCCCCTAAGCTGACAGAGGCAGGAAGGACCCGGCGCTTGAAACCTTCAGAGGGAGCACAGCCCTGCCGAAACCTGGATTTTGGACATCTGGTCCCCCAAACCGTGAGACTCAATCTGTGGTCATTTGTTCGGGCTGCCCCAGGGCACTAACTGGTCCGCGTCCCTAGGACGTCATCCCAGGACGTCTTCAAAGCAATAAACCTCCTGACTCGGGAGAAAGGCCCCGTCGGGGCGCACATTCTGCCCAGGAGCAGCGCGGCCTTGCACGCCCGCTGGCCTCTCGCGGAGCAAAGGCAGGTCACGTCCGTGCCCTGGTGACCTCTGGGCGGCTGCCCGGTCGTGGCCGCAGAAGGCTGGGCCAGCAGAGTGCAAGAGGGGCCCTCATCCGGGGCACCTGGGCGGCTCAGTCGGTTGAGGGTCCCACTCTTGGTTTCAGCTCAGGTCATGATCCAGGGGTCATGGGATCAAGCCCCGCGTAGGGCTCCGTGCTGGGAAGCCTGCTTGAGGTTCTCTCTCCCTGCCCCCCGCCCCCCGCCCCATTTCTCTCCCTCCCTCTTTTCCTCTGCCTCCTCATCCAGGCTATCGAATGCGGGGTTTCTCCACCAGGAGTGATGCTGGCTCCGAGGACGTCTGGAAACCTCTGAAGCGTTCTGGTGATCGGGACCTGGGGGCGCCACCGGGGCATGGCAAAAGCCCCTCCTTAAAGAGTGACTCCCCACCTTGCGAGCGTTTGAGTATCTGGTGGAACGCGTGGGTTTTTCTCACCAGGAAAGCGCACCTAAGCCCCGGTGCCGCTTCCAATCGGGTCAGCTTGCACAACTGGGTTCTCCTGGGGGCTATCCTATTTCCAAAACTGCCACCCTTCGCTCCTTGTAATCGGAGCACACACACCCCCGGGAGTGATTCATTAGCCAGGACGTCTCTCCTTGAAATCGAGGCGACAGCCGCGATCTGCTAATCACGCTGGCAGGGGCCCGGGCACACCTCAGCGGCCGCGTGCGCCCAGACGGTCTCTGAACAGATTCTGGGTCTGCCCGTGTCCAGCAGGGCGGGGGGAGGCACCAGGCTGCGGCGGGCGGATGGTTCTGCCAACCGCCTTGGGCCCTGGCCATCTCCGATGAAAGCCCGGGGGGGGAGAGGGGCCCTCGTAGAGCACGGTTTATGACTCGAGGGACCCCGGGAGGGAGAGGACACGGCCTGGCTTCAGCCGCTGGAGCCTGGAGCCGCCCCGTGCTGCTTTCGCTTTTAAAACAACCCAAATCCACTGCTGAACAACCTCTTTTAGCCATAGGGCAAAACTTTCAATGAAATTCTTAGGTCTTGTTGGGAAAACCGGATCTTTTGTGGGATAGTGCCTGCCATCTCTCTGTTTCTTTTTTTTCATTATTATTTAAAAAAATTTTTTTTTCACTTTTGAGAGAGAGAGAGAGAGAGAGACAGAGAGAGCAAGCGCTTTCGTCAGTGGGGGAGGAGCAGAGAGAGAGGGAGACACAGAATCCAAAGCAGGCTCCAGGCCCCAAGCTGTCAGCACAGAGCCCGACGTGGGGCTTGAACTCACGGACCGCGAGATCACGACCAGAGCCGAAGTCGGACGCTCAACTGGCTGAGCCTCCCAGGCACCCTTCTGTGTTTGCTTTCTACTTCAAAGTCACGACCACATCCTATGAAGTTTCAAGAAAGGCGTGTGTGTTGCAGTTGACTGGACTTGGAAAGGCTCCTCCCCCCCTTCCAGATGAACCACAACACGTGATTTAACGTTAACGACAGCCCAGGATTTGCCTCGTGCCAGACTCGAGTTAAGCCCCTTCCCTTTGCTCACGATCACCCAGTGATACAAACACGACTGCCATTCCACGTTACAGACAGAGAAACTGAGGCCCACGCAACCCCGTAAGCCTTGCGAAGGGCAGGCCAAGGCTCTGGGATCTGGCCGGGGTCACTGCGCATTGCCACACCTCGGGGGGGGGGGGCCTTCCGGGTGCAAGACTCTGAAGCCGTCGTCGGGAAAGAATGATGGGAACAGGGAGCGCATCCCTTAGCGGACGGACCAGGCACAGGTAGCTTGGAGCTCAAGCTCGCCGCTCTGTGTGCAGCCCCCAGCAGCCTCTCCTGCCTCCGACGGAGCCCGTTGTCTCCTCCAGCTACGAAGCGCCACGTCAGACCTGAGTCCGCGTAGTGGCCACGTTGTTCGGACAACAGCACGGGGCTGGCCGGGCGGAACGTGCCGGAAGTCAGCGCACCGACGGCTCCCCTCTTCTGAGTGGCCCGGGGCTCAGGTCTCAGACAAAGTGAGGAGACAGAAAATCCCAGGGGACGGGCCCATGCGCGCCCTGCCCTCGAGAGAGCCCTCTGCAGTCTCCTTAGGACCGCGAACATCAAAGCTCACACGCCCCTCCGACGGGAACCACTCCAGCCGCAGAAATCAACCCCCGCCAGGGAGCCGAGCCTCCGAAGGAGAAAGTCACCCAGAGAAATGCTCCGTGTGCAGCACGAGATCCCTCGACTGCTAGGTCAGGGGAGAGAGAGGCCCCACCACGCGTTTCCGGACGCCTTCGGGGCCAGCACTCTGAGCGTGTCGGGAAAGGGCGTTCACACCAGCTGACTCCGCCGACCGGCTTGCTGGTCGGAGGGCCCCAAAGCCGTCCCTCTCGCCGGACCCAAAGCAGCCATCATTTAAGGACGCGGTGGTTCTCGGCGATACGCGGCAAACTGAAACCAACTTTTAAACACGCGCCGTTGGCTCACGGCTCCCTCAGGCCGCCTGCTGACTACTCGCGCTGCTCTTAACGCGTCGCAGAGACTTTTGCTCATTCTCGGCCAGTCTGCACGGTGACAGCGCTGTGGGCGAGGGGCCTGTCCCCCCAGTGCTCACGGAAGGAACCCCCCACCACCCTGTGCACAGAGAGGTTAAGGAGCTGGCAGGGGAGGGCACGGCGAGCTTGCCGAGAAGCGCAGGGAAGCACCGACTGTCCCAAGGGCTGCCGAGGCCCCGCTCCCGGCCGCTGCCCAGCCTCCCGCCACCTGGGCGGCCCTGCACCCCGGGAGACAGCCTTTCATTCTCCCCAGAACGCTTTCCTTCGAAAGATGCTCAGGCTTCGCCAGGGACAGGCGCTCCAGAGAACGGTTTTGTGGTCGGGGGATTTCAGAGCACCAGAGCCCCCAGAGATCAAGCCAGCCTGACCTCCCCACCTGATAGATGGAGAAACTGAGGCCCCAGAAGGGCCAAGGTCAGTCTCCAGGAGAGCTTCATCCTCAGTCCCTGGGGAGGGGCGCGTCTTCCTTAGGGAAGGACGTGACCAGAGCAGGAAACGCCCTGACCCCGAAGGCCAGCCCCTCCCCGAGAGCAGGTGTCTCCGGGGCTGGTGGGTGCGGGTTGCTGGCTGGGGGGGTCTCCCCCAAACCCGAGAGAGCGATTTCTGCCCAACCTTAACAGGAGCGGCCTTTGCGTCGGCCCTTGTCGGAGAGCAGGCTGAAGCCAGAAGGACCCCTCGCCGCACCGCCTTCTGGACACGGCGCCGGGGCCCCGGCCGGCCTGCGCGCCCCGCACGCCCGCAGGAAGCGGGCACGGTTACCTCCTCGTCCCGCTCCAGCTCCAGGCCGGCCTCCAGGAGGTTGCCCTCATACTCCTCTCTGCGGGAACGCTTGTCGTCCTCATGGTAGTCCGTCGGGGGCTCGGGCCCCCCCGCCGCCCCCACGTCCCCCTTGCCCGGCAGCGGCTGGTCCTGCCTGGTGCCGCGGGCTGCGGGGGCCGCGTCGCCGTGCTGCACCCTCCTGGCCGGGGTCCTGCTGCCCGAGGGCCTCTTGGGGTGGTACACCAGGATGTAGTCCACCTTGCGCCTGCCGTCCCGGAGGTAGAGGCCGTGCTTGCACTCGGCGTCGGGGTCCACGGACAGCGAGTTCAGCAGCTGCGAGGGGAGGACAGATCACCGCTGTCAGACCGTCAGGGGCGGGCCCGCGGAGGGGAGCGGGGTCCTAACCGCCCGAGCGCCCACCCTGGGGCCGGCAGGGTGGGCGCACGGCGGCCCCGTCTCCGTGGAGCCGGCGTTCGAGGAGACGTTCGCCGTCACCGTCACCGATGCAGGGAGGCCGGGCCAGACCCCCCCCCCCCCCGCCCCGCTCGGGAGGCCTCCCGGTCTGCGGAGGTGGAGCGGGCTTCCTGGGAGGGCCCCGCCTGCTTGCAAAGTGCAAGACCACCCACCCCCTCCAACCCGGGGAAGTGACCTTGATTCGCTTCCCCAGGGTCCCCGGCCGGGGCAGAGCCACGCTCGGGTCCCGCACCTGCAGATCTCAGCCTTTGATGGCCGGCGTGCGGGGTAACTTCCCGGCAGCATGGCCGTGGGCCACCCCCCTCCCCCGGCCCGGTTCCAGCTCTGACGCCAGTTAGCTGTGTGTTAGTCTGGGTCCCCCAAGGGCAGAGCCTGAGTTGAGTGCGTGGGTTCAGAGGTTTACCCAAGAGGTCGTCTCGGGGGCCAGAGTGAGGGTGAGGGGAGGTGGGCACGGAGGGAGGGGCTGAGAGAGGCGGGCTGCAGGCGGGGTCACGGCCTGGGGCAGCCGGGCTCCATCCTGGGTGGTTATCTACCTACTCCTGGGCATTAATTCCCCTTCCCAGGTGGCCTGCACCTGCTCCCGCACCAGGGGGTGCCCTGGGATGGGCCGAGGGGTCGGGGCAGGGCCCTGACAGGGTCTGCTCTGCATGGATTTGCTTGCCTCGGTTTCCCTGTGTGCCTGAGGGGCTCTAGGGGGCCAACGAGACAGAAATGGGGGTCTGAGGAGTAAAAATTTAAACCTCCAGGCGCCCGGGTGACTCAGTCCGCTAAACGTCTGACTTCAGCTCAGATCACGATCTCACAGTTCGTGGGCTCGAGCCCCGCGTCGGGCTCTGTGCCGACGGCTCGGAGCCTGGAGCCCGCTTCGGATTCTGTGTCTCCCTCTCTCTGCCCCTCCCCGCTCACGCTCTGTCTCTCTCAAAAATGAATAAACGTTAAAAACACATGAAAAACCTCAGCACAGCTGCACTGCCACTAACACTCAACGCGAATTTCTAGAACTCCCGTGGGATTTCGCTGGTTGCCGAGGGCGGACAGGTTAATCAGCAAACGGGTCTTTGGCAAGAAGGGAAAAGAAAGAAAATCATGCTGGAAGTAGCCTCATGAGCAGCTCTCCTCAGAGCCGAGCCTCAGTCCTGCAACCTGACCTCCCGGCTTTCACCCCATTCCTGCCATCAGTCCTAGACACGCACCTTCATCCAAGAATGAGGCCCCCCCAGCGCGTGAGCCTGGCACGTGGCTGAAGGCAGGCCCCAGGCCCCATGGCTCGAGGACAGAGCTGTGCTCAGAGTCTCCCCACAGGGTCGCCTGGAGACCCAGGATGTCCCCCAACCCCCGCACCGGGCTCCGACGGGCCTCGCGCGTGGTCAGGAGAAGCCGTGGGAGTCCCGGATTTCGGGGCTGATGGTCTGTGTTAGGTCCGAGGTGCATCAAGGACACCTGGAGGGCGGGGGCCCCCGTGTGATCAGGTTTCCTTCCAAATGTCCGGCTCAGGGGCAGCGGGGAGAGAGGAGAGGGAGAGAGGCAAAGTGACGGATGCACGCCTGGAGGGAGAGGGGCGTTTGGGCCTCACCCCTGGTTAGGGAGGGGGGCGTCACGCCCCCCCCCCCCCCCAGTCGCAGGCTCCCTGGCTGGTGTCAGGGTGCTCACAGCCCGACAGGGCGCGGCCTGCACCCAGGGCCGGCAGGTGGCTGGACGTGAGCGGTCGACTTCCACCTGCAGCGACTGGGAATCTAGGGCTGCTCAGGTGGCCTTCAGGGGACCTGGCAGTGTGGATGCCCAGCCGGCTTGCTCTTACGGGTGTCCATCCGGAGACTCGTGGGTGAGCAGGGGCCAGGGCCCCACCTGCGCGGGCAGGGTGGGAGGAGGAGGGAAGAAGGGAGTCCCAGCCCCGCCAAGCCCCGCTCGGGACACGCCCGCCCAAGACCCCAGCCTCTTTTCAGGGTCCTGAGAGGCAGGAAAGAACGGCTCTCCTCCTGTCCTCTGGGAGGCGGGGGGGGGGGGGATACAGCACAGGTGGGGAGGCTGAGCCCAGCCCCGAGTCCCGTCTGCACACCCAGGGCCCCCCCCCCCCCCCCAGTAACTGGGACAGGGGCGACACTCTTCCTCAGCTCAGGGCACGTCCTCTCACTGAGTCCCGACCTGATGAGGGAGCACTGTGGTACCATGGGCAGGACTATTTCCCACACAGCGGGTGGAGGCTCACCCTTGGGAGGAGGTCAGCCCGCGCTGCGGGGCCGACCGCCTTCTCCAACCTGCCTGTACCGACTTCCCTAGCTTCCTCTCCCCACTCCGGCAGGCTCTGCCCGAGTCGGGACATCCGTCTCCCCCGTCCTCGCCTCCGCACACGCCGTGTTCCCTCCCTGCAGGTGCCTCCCTGCTTCCCGGACGTGGGGCCGATCCCCATCCCCAGTGCTCCGGGGGCCCCCCCGGTCACTCCAGCCAGCGGAGTCTCTTGGGCTGGGGCTGTCTTGGGACCATCTACTCACGAGGTGTTAACTCCCAGGAGCAGGGTGGTGGGATCCCCAAAGCCGGGCCAGGGACCCCCCCCTTCACACAACTCCATCTAGAACCAGCTACACACACAAGGGGCTTGGCACCTGCCGGGGGCCCTGCAAAAGCTCCTGGGTGGCTGGGATAATGGCTGGTATTGAACAAAGTGGACAAAAAAAAAAAAAAAAAAAAAAGCTGTAGTGAATGGGAAGGAAATTCAGAGTGAGCCCATCAGGTCAGAGGGCAGGGAAGTGGGTCTGGGGACATCCAAGAATCCCCCCACCAACACGAGACAGGGAAAAGTTAACCGGGTTCAAAACTGAACACTAACCGTCTGTCTGCTGGGGCCCGATCGTGACCTTTCAGGGCCTTTGTAGTCTGGGGGAGAGAAAAAATATCCCTGAAACATCTCCCCCCACCTGGGGGGGAGCGGCACGGAGGCCTCGTCAGGAACGACTGTCCCTTCTACCTGCATTCCAAGACCAGCTGTGCACTTAGCTCTGCTACCCCAGGTAGCTCCTTCTGGAACCTTCCTTGCAAAATGAGGGTCAGGGGGAATAATAAAACCCCCCTCATATAACGCGACTTCCTTCAAAGGGTTACTGGAAGGGTTAAACATGTCTATACACAAAGAGTTCACACCAGGCCCCGGCATATAAAGAACCCACAAGAAGAGTTTACTGTAAGTGGAAACTGAGACAAGAACAGATAAAGAAATAGGGGAGGGCAGGGGAAAAACAATCCCATGGTCCAAGTGGACCACAAGTGGAAGACGGTGGGCTGCACCGTGGGGACGGGCAGGAGACAGCCCAAAGCACTGGTGCGAGAGTCCCTGATCTCCCTCAGGGCCTGGCCCGGTCACTGATTTGTTGTGGACCAGGGGCGTTCTCTGTTTGGGTCTTAGTTTTATGAAATGGGGGCGGTCCTATCTGAGTAAATGTAAGGGCTTAGCAACCTTTACACAGAAGGCGTGGGTTCCCTTCCTACCACACTGTATGCAGATCAGAGAGCGATTCTGAGCTGGGTATAGAAGGAGCCGGAGAGGGAGTCGCAGAGTAAGGCCACGGGGGCGGCCGTGGTGGCCATGTGTCTCCGTGGGGCCCTTCCGTGAAGCGGGGCAGTGGGTGCTTTTCTCGTGCAGGACGGGACGAAGCGGTGAAGATTTAAGTTGCAGCAGGAAGGTCACGGGTTAGACTCCATGTGCAACTTTCCAGGGCGAAAAAAGCTTGAAAAAAAGCCTCAAGACCTTCTCCTCTCCGGATCCTCGAGAAAGGGGCAGGTGGCCCCTCGGCACACCTTTCTTGAAGGCGGGGGACCTGTCATCATCTTTTTGACGCCTGGCGCCGAACGTGTGGTTAAAGAATGAACAAGTGCACGCACACATAAAGGGCCACCGGGGCTGGGCCTCTGCACAATTCCCGGCGGGCGTCGCCAGGTCAAGGATGCCGGAGCTGAGACCCAGCCGGGCCAGCAACGGTAACACCACACTCCCCAGCCCCGAGCCTCAGTTTTTCCATCTGTAAGGTGGGGACAAAAACATCCCCTCGACCTAAGTCACGGGATTCTTACGCGGACACGCGTCACGGGAGATCTGGAAGTATTCCGAGGATCATCCCCAGAGCGCCTGGCAGGAAGCGCTCCCGGAAGGAGCTTCCCTGAGGAGGACGGTAAACATAGTGGAAAAGGAACGACTTCCTGAGGTCACACCGGAGGATGTCAGGGGACCGGGGTCCCCTCCACGGCAGGCCTGCCCCAAGCAGCACAGACAGCGGGAGGGCAGCCTGCACCCGGTCCACACCTGCCTCTCTAAACTCTCTCCCCGAGCTCCGAGAAGACGGCAGAAGAGGCGAGCTGGCCTAGGACCCGAATTCGTTTATTTGGCTTCTCACTTGGAACCGAAGTCACACGTTCGTGTGAGATGGCCGAAGCCGGGGCAGGTCTAACTGGGGGCAAAGAGAAGCTGCTACGTTCCCTTGTTCCTAAAACGGGGAAAAGGAAGCCAGCCGCCTGCAAAGCTTCTTTCGGTTCTGGGACTCTTTCCCCGTTCACCTGCGAACTTCACTTTGCTTCCCCAAACGTCAAAGCGTAGACCACCCGCGCCACAAATGACTGTCGGGCGCTCCCCACCACCTCCGCACGGATCGTCCCCGGTCGCCGACAGAGAAGCCCTCTTATTTTGCAGGCAGGTGGATACCAGGCCCGGGCACTTCTCTCTGCGGCTGCCTGGGCTTGTCGGGGCGTACCGATCCGGGGCCGCCGACAGCCAGCAGCACGAAAGCAGAAGCTCTCAAAGATAAACACAAAGAAAACTTAGCGAAATAAATTGCGTTCAACTTGGCCCCTGGCTCTTGAGTCGTTTCTGGCGCCTCGTGGTACAGAAACAGCGAGCTGACTCTAATCCTGGAGCCTGGGAATGTCAGGAAAAGTAGAGGCCCGGGGACTCCGGCTGGGAAGTGGAGCCTGCACGGGAGGGGAGTCCCGATGGCCACGTTAAACTCCGTCCATGCTGCAGCTGCACGTAGGCAAGCTCGTCTGGGAACCGGATAGCAACTCTGTGGCCAGCCCACGCCCTCCGGCCTTCACCGGGTGACTCAGGGTAATCACCGAGCAACCATCACTGGCTTGAGCTGTGCTGGGGATGCCCTTGGAGGCTCTCCCCGTCGTGCTTACAGCCCGGCCCGTAGACATTTCACCGGCAGGACACTGCTCGTGGGGTCGGTGCCCCTGATTCACGGCCCTCCGAGCCCAGGGACTGCCCCGAAACCTGCCCATAGGAAGAGCCGTGTGCAAATTCAGAGGCGACAGTCTCATCGGGGCTTGTCTACGCCTTCCCAGGCCGTGAAGACCTCTAACGAAGGGCCAAGTCTTTGCAGGTTTCGGGGCCCCCGCCAGGGTCGGGGGCAGACAGAGAGTTTCTGAATCCAGATAAGTAAGCAACAGGCCCCTGAAGTACAACTCCGGAGCCCAGGGCCATTGTTAAGGGCTCCGTTCCCTATTTCAGACCCAGCCCTTCATCAAGGGGAATTCGGTCTTCCTCTGGAACGTCCACTCCTCTCCACCTCTTTGGCTGGCATTATCTCTGGTGCCTTCTCACTGGTGCCCCCACACTCCCGCCTCTGGGTGTTGCCACAGGAGAGAGACCTCTTTGTCTGGAAGGCCCCACCCGACCCCCATTACGGGTGTAACCAGCTCCTTCCCCGGGGCGTTTGTTCCCCTGGCAGGCCGTCCATGACACCCGCTTCTGTGCCTAGGTCCCAGTTAGCTCTCCTCCCAGCTGCTGGGTGACCCCACTCCCGGCCTCCGTGTGCTCACAGGTCGTAGTGACAGCGCCTACCCCCCAGAGCCGTCAAGATTAAGTGGGCTAATTCTCAGCTCCGGCCCCTTCTACGGAAGGGTCCCTCCGCCACTGTCCTGGGCCACGCTCCGTCACCACTCACAAAGCCCCAGACGGGTGCCGTTCCCCGTCTCATTCCCCGGGGGTGCCCGCCGCCCGACCCGATGTGGGCACACGGTGTTTTTGCCGAAACGATGGCTCCGAGCTTCTGAGGCCAGTGGTATTTATCCCAAGCAGACACCCCTCTCTCCATCAACACCCGCTCCCAATGCCCCCCTGCATCTCTGTGCAAACCCCAGTGCAGAGAGGGCGCAGGGCCTGGGGGTGTCTGCTGTCCCTGGAACACTGAGAGCCGCCCTGCCAGGATCCCAGCCCACAGGCGCCTCCCTGAACGCCGGGCCGGGCTCTCCAGTCCGAGACTAGGGAGGCCAGGCCTGCATCCCCCGAGGTCAGAGCCAAGACACAAGGCTGGGGCCTCAGCGGCAGACGCTGTAGGGAAGAGGGGGGGAAGGAGAGTCTGATCTCTGGTCTGGAGTGAGCACCCGGGGGTCCCCTCTGCTCTCACTGACGGCCCCGCTCAGCCCTTCCCTCTCGGGGCCAACTTCCTTCTAACTTTAAACCAAACCCCCTCACTGGCCAGTTCTGCCCTCCAGGGGTCCCCGTGACCTCTGGATCTGGCCCCAGAGGGAACGGTGGGGGTAGCAGGCCCCAGAGAGGGGTCCCCAAGCACGTGGCCAGCTGGCGCTAGCCTACGCGGCGGCTTCCACTTCCACGCCGGCTGGGGACGGGACCGGTGCGGAAAGAAGTCCGGTTCCACCGGCGTCCCCTCGCTGGCTGCCCGGGCGTTGAGCGCTCCGAGCGGGGCACGGCGCGTCCCGGGGATTCCGCGTGCCCCAGCAGGTGAGCGACTCGCCGGAGGGTCCAACCCCAGAAGGGCTCGGCTGTCGCCACCCGGGGTGGGGGCCGGAGGCTGCCACCCTCCGGCGGCCGGATCGGCGAGGCGGCTCCCCCCCTCCCCCACGGCGCTGCCCCCGCCGGCCCCCACGGCAGGGGGGGCGTCCCCCCGGGGGCCCAGCCGTGCCCCCGAGGGGGGGCGGGGCGGGGGAGGCCGGCTCCGCGGGGAGGCGCCCCCCCCCCACGCGCCCCGGCGCGCCCCCCCCCCCTCCCCGGACGCGGCGCAGGTGAGCGGCCCTCCCTCCGGGGCGCGGCCGCCCGCACTCACCGTGCCCTCGGACGGCAGGTAGCCGATGTCCTCGATGGCGCAGATGTTGATGATGTGGACGCTGCGGTCCTCGGCCGGGAGCGTCGAGTACTTCTCGTTGACCCTCATCGCGGCCGCCTGTGCGCCCGGCCGGCCGGGCGGCGCGCCCTCCGCATCCACGGCCCCGGCGGCCTCTGCGGGGCGGACGGGGCAGCGTTGGCGCGCTCGCAGGGGGCCGGGCCTCCCGCCCCGCCCGCCGCCCGCCCTGCCCTGCCCTGCCCGCGCCCCGTGCGCTGCGGCCGCCCCCCTGCGGGCCCCGCGCGCTGCTGCGGCTGCTGCTGCGGCGGCTGCCGGGGCTGCCGGGGCCGCGCTGGGGCAGGGGCGGCGGCCGCGCGGTCAGAGTTTCCGAAGAAATTTAAACACAGGAAGAAAGCGCTCCGTCCCTGGGCCCCCTCCAAGTGTTCTTTTCACCCGGGAGGGCGCCCCGTGCAGTTTTGGAGGGTGGCGGCCCTCTCGTCCCCCGGGGGGGCGGGGAGGCTCCCAACAGCCCCCACCTTCAGGAAAAGTCTCCAAACCTCGCCCTGCTCAGCGGCGGGGTCGCCTTGCCTGGGGGAGAGGGAGGGGCTCCTGGGGTTGAAGTGGGAATGCCCGCCCTGGGGGACTTTTGCTACCACTCAGACACCTCCTCCGGGGAGCCTCCCCTGCTTCCTGTGGGCCCACCCTCTCCAGCTGGCCCTGGCTCCCTCTGCGGCTCCCTCCTCCGGGGAAGCATCTCTCTGAGCCCCCATTTACGGGAGGCTTAGTGTCCCGTGACCGGGCACAGTCTGGTCCTCACTTTGCAGCGGGAGGGTTTGGGGGGGCGGGGGGGGGTGGTGGTGGTGAGGGCTTCCCAGGGCCAGGGAAGGGGCCTGGAGTCCCTGCACGACACTCTACTGCCTCCCCGAGGGAGGGACGGTGACTTAGTTGGCTCTCATCTCAGGATTAGCAGGGAACCGGCACACGGTAGGTAGGCAGGCAGGTAGGTGCTTCTCAGGACATGTTTCTAATCCTTCCTCCCGTCAAGAGGATGGCACAGGTCTCCAGGAGCAGCCGTGCTCGGGTTCGGCCCCCACCCCCACCCCCAGGGGCCACGCTGGCAACCCTGCCCAGGGGAATGAAGTCTCCTTTTCCTCTGCCTCCCCACGTCTTGTTAGTTCCTTCGGGGGGGGGGGGGGTGTGTACCGAGCGCCACCTCCTCCGGGAAGTCCTTCTGGATTGCTCCTCGCCCAAGCGCTCGAGCCTAAGACCCACTCTGCACCTCCACTACAGCACTCCCTTTCCTCCACCTCACTTTACGCCAGGTTTATTCCATACAATCAATGCTCAACAGCTGCTGGCCGGCCACCGAGGAACATCCAGGGCCTACAGAAGTGACCAGAAAGCTGTCCTCCGAGGTGGTGATGTCACCGGCACGCTTTGATGCCCAGGGTGGATGCTGGAATCACAGAGGACGTGGTGGGGGGATGGGGTGGGGTCCGGTTCCAGCTCCAGCACTTTCCGGCCCTGTGATCTCCGTCAGGCCCCCTCAGCCTCACAGAGGCTCCGTCCCGTGAAAGTCACGTGTGCGTGAAGCTGTGTTC
Source organism: Puma concolor (assembly GCF_028749965.1). Classification (NCBI taxonomy): domain Eukaryota; kingdom Metazoa; phylum Chordata; class Mammalia; order Carnivora; family Felidae; genus Puma; species Puma concolor. The sequence goes on from NC_141676.1 coordinate 3,199,036, forward strand.
AGCTCAGCACCTGGCACGGGGAGGCTGGTCTTGTCACTGTCGTGACCTTCCCTGCTCCCTCACCCCTCACCCCCATTTAGGCTCGGGTTTGTGAATTTCTTGAACTCGGAGAGGTGAACATCTACGAGGTATGATTTGGGAAAAAGGAGCAAAAACTAGAATGCCTCCATTCTGGGTACACTGAGAGTCCCCAACGCCTGGGAAGTGGCACCCGACTGCGGACCGAGAGCGCTCTGGGGCGCAGCGGCTGGGCGCTTCTGGGAGATGCCGGGTGGGGCACAGTCTCTCAGGCGAGGCCGTGCCCACCTACCCTCTGTGGCTTCGCCCAAGAAGCTGGGCTTCACCTGTGTCCGTGGTTGATGACGTGGCCAGGTCCGGACACGGGTGCGCTCGCCAGGCATCACGTTTCTCGGCCACACGTCGGCCGATTTCCTTGCTCTACCCCTGGCCTTGCATTCTGCGCCCTCTCCCGACCCCCGGGCTGCCAGGTGCACAGTGTGGAAACGCTCGAGCAGACGGAGGGGGGCGTGCAAGGTGGCCTCTGTGCAGAGCGGAGAGGACAGGCCAGCATGGATTCGTTCCGTCCCCAGGGCCGCTTGTGGCCTGGGCCGGGACTTTGTGGGTCTTGGGATCTCGGGGATCCAAAACGAAAACCAGCATTCCCCGCCCCCTGCCCCCAAACCAGGGAAGGCAACGGGGTTCTTCCACCTACAGCTCTCCTCCAAGTTGGGACTCGGAAGGCCTCCCTCCCCGGTTTCCCGCCTCGGCTGTCCTGCTGGGACTGGGTCTTTACCCTGAGCCGCTAACTGCTCGTAAACCGGACCTCTGGAAACACTGGGTGCGCTGGTTTCGCACTTTCTGCTTTTTGCCTCAGTGATTCTCATCGTTCAAAACCCAGAGGGACAGATCTCGCCAGCCGGATTAAGTCCCCGCTCATGAATTAGTAAAAACCCAGTCTCATTAGTCTAAATGGTGCATTTTATTATGGGAAGTTCCGGGCGTCACCGCTCGCCCTACTTTGCCGCGACGCTACCCTCTCGGGCTGTTGTGATGTTCACTGCTGTCATGCTCTCGTGTCTTTGCCGACATTTGAGTAATCACCAGGAGCACAAGCACGGGGTGACAGGGCAGCCGGGCAGGGGGCTGAGCTCGCAGTCAGCTGCAAGACAAGCTCCCTTTTAAGAGGCTCAGGGGGCCGGCCAGCGACATTTATTTCCTCTCCTTGCCATTGCCCACGAGAAGGGACACCTTGCTCTGTGCCCTGCCCAGCTGCACCTGCCAGGGCACTCCCGGCCGTCAGCAGCCTAGCGAAGAGGTAAACAGGCCAAGCTTTAGAAAGTGAGGCAGGTCAGGTGAGCCCCAGGTCACCCGTCCAGGCCCTGGTGAGCCCCAGGTCAAGGGTTATTCGAGCGATGGCCTCTCCTAATGGGGCGCCCTCCGGCTGGGCTTCTCGGAGGCACTGCTGACATCTGGCCTGGCTCGCTGTTTGTCCCGGGGAGCCAGGCTGTGCCCGGTAGGAAGGTCAGCGACATCCCTGGCCTCTGCCCACTAGATGCCGATAACAGCCTCCCTCCCAGTGTGACAACAACAAATGTCTCCAGACATTGTCAGATGTCCCTGGGCGGGGCGGGTGGGGGGCAACCCCCCCCCCCAAGGTGAGAACCGCTGTCCCCAGGCTCCCCGTTGGCCCCTGCCTGCCTCTCAAGACCCACAAGGCTGATCTTACCACCCACGTCCTCGGATGGGAGGGCAGACGCCGGGAGAGGTGATGTCCTTGGCTTCAGGCCCCGGCCAGGAGGCAGATCTGCCTTTCCATCTAGGTCTCCTGACCCCACAAACCAGGGCTCGTTCCGTGAATTCAACACGCACACACGCCCACGCATGTACACGCATGCATGCGTGCACACACGGGACTAGACCGATGAAGCAGGAGATTCAGTTTGTTTTCACAAAATGCACAAGTGGCCCTCGGGCTGCCCGCAGCCGGTGGAGGGGGTCGTACTGGCTCTGGCCATCCCCACAGCAGGACAGCCCTCGCCCCAGTACCCGTCTCTGCACTCAGCGGTGCTAAATAAATGCTGTTGACTCACACAGGCAGCCGGGTGGGGAAGACAGCACGGAAGGAGTGAGCCACTCATGAGTCAGGGCTATTGTGAGCCCAACGGCCCCGTCCTGCTCCTGCGCCGGCCCCGCGTCCCTTCCAGGGTCCGGTGGGCGACCGCCAGAAAGACACGTGCCAAACAGGTGTATGACCTCATGCGCTAAATACGCCTCGGGGTGTCATTTCCCCCGGGGAAGACGTGCCCGGGAGCTGACAGCTGAGATAGGGTGGGCAGGAGACGCGGCTATTGTCACTTCCTTCCCTCGCATGATGTCAGAGCCCTGAGAGGCGGCGAGGGAGACTCCGCGGGCACAGACCCCGCCAGGCCCGAGTTCTGGAGCACGGCCAGGGCATGAAGTTCTGTCTGATCCCTGGATCAGGCGTTTTCAGACGCCTCGTGTGTTTTGCTAACCCGTGCCTGCCTTCTGAGAATTCCTAAGAACCCCGCGAGCACGCCCGGCTGGGTTAGAGCCCGGCCAGCTCAGCCGGCCGCCGCCTCCTCCCGGAAGCCTCTCTGGTCCGGCTCGGTTGGTGCTACCCTCCTCTCCTGGCCCCGCTCCCGGCTCCGTCCCGGCCCTCGGGCTCGTTTCTGCTCTCTTTCCACCCTTCACCCCCTTCCGGTCCTCAGCACATCACAGATTTCCCTGTTGGTGTTTATTTATTTAACAAGCAGTGGCACGGGGCTTGCTGTGAGCCCGCACCGTGCTGAGCCCTCTACAGACATCAGCTCGAGCTCTTACGGTCATTACAGACGTCTGCAAGGAGATTGGCACAGCCGTCCCCTACCCTCCAACCCCGGGGTCCTTCCTTGGGAAGCGTCGGGGGAAGTCCGGCCTGAGTCTCCCTCCTCCCCAGCGCCCCTTTGGGAATCACAGCGTTAATCCTCACGACAGATGCCTGGGCCTCAGAAACCCCGCCCCCCCTCCCCGCTCTGGGGGCTTGGGGACAGGGACAGCCCCCCTCCCTGCCGAGGCCCGAGCCAGCCGCCAGACCCCCCTGCCCAGCGGTGTGGAAACTCCGCATCATGGCCCGCCAGCCCCTGCTTCTCAAAAGCAAAGCCTCAGAAGCTCCTTTTCTGCTTTAACTGTTCTCCCCGGGGTTTGAAAGAAGGGAAGAGCTTCAGACCGCCCTGCTCGGGGCAGGGGGGAGTCCCTTGCACCAAAGCTCCCGGCGAAGACAAAGGACGCCCATCTCACCTACATGAATTGAACTGCCGTCCCCTGAGCCTAAACCACTCCGCACACGCAGAGCCTGCCTCCCGACCGCGTGCTGCGTTCCAGGTGGACGGGAGGCTCTGACAGACAAGGACAGGGTGCTCGCTCGGGGTCAGGGCAGGGAGGCCTCCGGGCTGCGGAGCTGGGGGGCGAGCCGGGGCCCCTGCCCTGCTGAGAGCGTGTGAACATCCCCCCCGCCCCACGCAGCCCTGCATCCTCCACGTGTGTCGGGGGCCACGCGCGTGTGTGTTGGGAGAGTAAATGCATCACACCTGCACGGTCGTTCCCCTGGGGTCAGTGGCCCCACGCTGCCCTTTAATTTCCCTAAGGCCCCATCTCCAGGGAGGCTGGACCCTGACGTCACAGGCTCTGGCTATGGCTGGACGTCCAATCCCCTTGGACGTGTGTGGCTTCATAGAGTTTCCCCAAGGATCGAGCAGACCCAGAGCCCCCTGGACAGATGACCAGGCTTAGGGATCTTTATGGGATGATTCTGATGCTTTCCTGGGGGACTGGAAATAAGGGACAGGAATAAGCGACATTTCCAGGTTTTCGCGGGGCCCGGAATGGCCTTCCCCTGGAAACCCTGACGTTCAGTTGGTCACGCCCTTCCCATGTACGTGACTTCGGTATGGGCCAGGGTCTCCGTCCTGCGCCGAGCTGCTGAGCCACAAGCCTCTCTCGGGCGGACAGCCCCGGGGTATCCCCGGGGCCGGCCCGGCCGGGCACAATTGCCCACGATGTTTGCAGGACATATGAACGAGCACGGAAAGCAGGGGCCTCAGCAACAAGTCAGCCGGTCTCCCCGACCCAACCCCGGCGATCAGAATATGAACCGCAGACCTCATCCTCCGGAAGGAACTTCTCTGAAAGGAGGGATTTCCTGGACCCTAGAGAACGGCACTGGCCGACGGGAACATGATGTGAGCCGCGCAGGTAACCTGACATATTCCAGTAGCCACATCACAAGCGTAAAATAATCGGGGTGGGGGGTGTTAATAAAAGACTTCATGCAGCCTATTTCACAGAAAAGTAACATCTTTTCCATAGGTGATCAATACAAAAGTTACTAATGAGATATTTTACGTTTCTTTCCCCTACTGCGTGTTTGAGACCTGGGGTGCCTTTTGCCCCGATGGTACGTCCCAGCTCAGACGGGCCACGTTCCTGGGGCTCAGGCCACGCGGGGTCAGGGACAAGGTGTCGGAGAGCTTGGCTACAAAGCTTTCTGCCAGGTATCCTTCTGCGTTTCCGGAAGCTTCCGCAAGGAACCCGAATTAGTTTCTTCACCAGGAAACGCGTGACGGTTTCGGACACCATTGACCTCCCGTGGGGTCTACGGGCTTCCGCTGGGCCCTTTTATCGTTTAAGGGAAAGTGACCCACCTGCTGAACTTTTCTCTCTCTGGCACCACTTGAGAGAAGGCCCCCTTTGCCTCAGAGCCGACGGAGCACATTCCTCAAGGTTCTGACAGAGCGCCTCCACTCACCAGACGGATCACGCGGAGCGGGTCACGCGGGCTTTGGGTGGAGGGGGCGGAGCTCTCCAGCCGGCCCCGAAAGCAAGCCCACCAGGGCTCCCCGAGGGCACCTGGGTCCTCCGTGTCAGCCTCACCACCGCCCGACCGCGTGCACAGGGCTGGGGGCGTCGGACCCAACCGCCTCCCCTGGGGAGCCCTGGACTCAGGCCGATGCTCAGGAGGTGGCGGGCCCCCTGGAGGAGGTGTCTCAGGCTCTTCTGCACCAGGATGTCTGGTTGGGGGAGGGGGCGCTCATTCACTTGTTTACCCAGGATTCACTCACTCATTCCCTCACTCATTCATTCATTCATTCATTCATTCATTCATCTACCCTGTTCATTCCCTCCCACCGCACTGGCTTATCGGCAGGTGTTCTGGTATTTGCTCCCTCCCCCTCCCACCATCCTGTCACCTCTGCCCTCCTCTCCATCCCCTGGCTTTGTTTCCCTCCCCAGACTTTGGGGCCCTTGTCTTCTTTGCTGTCTTGCCCCTCCCCCTCGGTTACAACGTCGGCTTCAGGCCAGTTTGTCCCGAGTCACTGGTTCTAGATTTTCATGCCTGAAAATGACACCGGCAGTAGCTGTGGGCACCCAGGAGAAAGGCACACACACGCGTGCACGTATGCACACACATGTGCACACACACGTACGCGGGGAGACCAGCTGATCCCTACGGGGCCCAAAAGGGACCCAAAGCGTCTGACCTCCCCTCTCCTGTCGATATAATTAGTGGCCCTGAAATCCATCCAGAAGCTCAGCCCGGCTACAGCCCAGCACTGCCCAGGTCCGCGGACATCGGCGGCCCCCTTCGAGGCGCCCGCACCCCTCGACCCTGCACGACTCGGCCTCCCCACTTCCTGTGTGTGGACTGTTACCTCTGAAATTAGACTCTCTGGAAAACCAAATGTCTCTGCTTTCTTTCCCCTTTCTTGCCCCTCCCACCCACCCTTAAGCCGCTAGAGAATCCCTTGGACAGGTAACGTGTCGGTTTTTTATTTCCTGCTTGGATTCTCGGTGCAAAGACCTTGAGATTTTCTTAAGCATCACGCCTCCTCTCTGCTTTCTTCCCCATTTGCTGGAAGCCCGACCTCTGACCTCAGCTCTGGGTACAATGCCCAAGACCCCTGCTGGCCCTGGCTCCTTCCTGCCACCTTTCTGAAGAGAAAGCCCATCCTATCCGTGCTCAGGGAGGACGTCGGAGCGCCCAGTTCCTTCCAAAAGGAGAACAAAGGGAAGGAGAAACTCTGGACGGTGCCCAGAGGTGGACCGGGTCCTGTGTGAGCAGATGCACTGAAACCATTTGGTGAGGCAAGTCTGTTGGGGGGACATCCTGCTGTCCAGGGGGACACCGAACGGGCCCTGCCCCGCCTCTGTGAACGCGCCTCAGAAAGGACAGCACAGCCTCCGGCCCTCGGTGCTGGATGGCCGTCTGCAGCCCCGGACGTGTGGGGCCCGCTTTCCGGCGAGGAGCCAGGTGCTTCCAGTCCTACGGCCCCAGGTCACGGCCTTGGGGACCAGAGCAAGGGGACTGTTCTCCCTTAAATGACTCCTGGGACCCCCTCACCAAGGAGCAGCCTCTTGCTAACGCCCTCACAGGAGTTCGCTTCTTCCCCTTAGGCTCAGATAGCGCCTTTCCAGAGCGCGTCCCCCGGCCCTCGCTCCTAAGCTCCAATCTGGCCTCTGTCACTTGTCCCCTGGCTAAGTATTTCCTCTCTGTGCTACGAGAGGGGGCTGCTGTCCGTCCTGCTGTCTGCTGTCTTCTCAGCACCCAGTGGAGCCTGGCACTCGGCAGGCTGCAAAGGTCTTTTTCCGAAGCATGAACGAATGAATGACATGCACTCCATCAGCGTCCACACATCCCAGCGCCATGCGGAGCGAAAACTGGCACCCACGGGCCCGTTTTCATCTGCACGGCCTGCCTGTCACGGGACGCCGGGAGATCTTTACAGACGGGTTCTTTCCGGGAGTGAGGAGGACGAGGTTGTTGTCTTAACATTTTCAAGCTGATGCAGCAGCTAGGGAACGTTCTGGAGGCCACTGGTCCAGCTGCCACAAAAGCACCATTGACAAGCCCCTGCCGGGGGAGGGGGCAGGGCTGGGCTCTCCAGGCAGGACGGCACCCCCCCCCCCTACAGGGGCCATCAGCGGATTTACTGGGGTCCTACCAAGAGCTGCCTCGGAGCTGTGGGCCACAGACACAAAGGGACACGGACGGACGCAGCTCACAGCTGCCCGGGAAAGTAAAAAAGAAAAACCCATGGGCTACAGAAGTAGAGACAGATCTGGGAAAGAAAGTTCAGGAAGGTTCTCCAGAGGGAGTGGCTTCTCAGCGGAGCCCTAAGAACTCCCCCGGGGACAGGAAGCGGCAGAGGAGGGGACAGTTGTTCCAAAGCAGGGGGAGGGCCTGCAGGAGCCCGGAGGAGGCCTGAGTGGGGCCGGCAGGGCGCAGGGGAGACGGAGGGGTGGCAGGGGAGGGCAGGGCGGTGGGCTCATCCATCCCACTGCTGCCCGGAACACAGCATGACACGGCTGACCAGGCGCTGGGTCCAATAGTTTTCAAATAGTATTTGAAGGGAGGCTTTTTTTTTTTTTTTTAGAGAGAGCGAGAGAGAGAGAGAGAGAGAGAGAGAAAGAATCCCAAGCAGGGTCCGCGCTCAGCACGGAGCTCGACTCTGGGCTCGATCCCACGAATGGTCAGATCATGACCTGAGCTGAGATTGAGAGTCAGATGCTCAACCCACTGAGCCACCCAGGAGCCCCAAACACGAGGATGTTTATAAATAAAATGTTTATTTATTTTTGAGAGAAAGAGACACAGTGTGAGCGGGAGAGGGGCAGGGAGAGGGAGACAGAATCCGAAACAGGCTCCAGGCTCTGAGCCGTCAGCACAGAGCCCGACACGGGGCTTGAACTCACGAACCGTGAGATCGCGACCTGAGCCGAAGTCAGACGCCCAACCGACCGAGCCACCCAGGCGCCCCAAACACAAGGATTTTTAATGATGTGCGTTGGCACTTTCTTTTTGGCAGCAAGGGTGACCCCTGCAGAGCAACGTCCTTGGGGACGAGGGTGACCGACATGGGCAGTGCTGGTTGTCGGCCTGGGCGTGGGCCACAGACTGGCCTCCCTCGGGCCTTGGGACGGCCTTTCCTTGCTTCTGGGCCCTTCTGCACGTTCGTCGGGGCGGGCGGGCACTTCCTCGCTGAACTATAAGGGGGTGGCCCTGGGGTCCTCTGACCCTCCGTGGCCTGGAAGGTCACAATGGTGGCCTGGCCTGCGTCCGTGCTCCTGGACGGATTTAAAAGTCCTCGGGGGAGCAGCAGGCTTGGCAGCCACCAGGGGGAAGGCCAAAGTCAAGGCGCCCCTGCCAGCCCCGCCCTGAATCACTTGACACACAGCAGGTGCTCCAAGAGCCTGGGAGACACTGGCCCAGGAGGCTTCCAGAAGCGTTAGGTCCTCTGTTGGGACGGAACTTCCCCGAGAATCCCGCCAAGTCCCCATATGCCTTCAGGGCGACCTTGGGCAAATTCCCTTGGCTCTGGGGTCCCTGTTTCCCCCTGGCTCCCAATAACAGGCTGTTGGGATGGCGGGAAGGGACCCAAGACGCCCAGCACAAGTCCCACACGTGATGCAAGCTTCGCGCCCGGACCCCGCTGGTCAGGGCTGTGACGACGCGGGCGGAGATCCGCGCCTGGCCGTCTGCTCGTGACAGCCGCCGATCATCACAATTGTCTCGGATCCGGAGGGGCCTGAACGGAAGAGCATTCAGCCGCCCGGGACCTGTCTCTCGGCCACCAGTCACAGCCACCCACTGGACGCCCCCGCGTGCCCGGCCGCTGTGCCCCCCGCGCCCGCGGGGCCGACACCCCAGCGCGGGAGGCAAAGAGCAAGCAGGCGCGTCAGCGGGCCGCCGTGGCGACGGGGACGTAGGGATGGTCGTGCCGCCCCTCTGGGCAGGTGTCCACTGAGCAGAGGCCACAGCAGGAGCCAGCCCTGGTTCCGGTTCCATCGGCAGGAACCGATGCTCCCTCGAGGAGCATTCCGGGTGGAGGCCACAGCCGGGGCCCGCCCTGAGGGAGGGGGTTCGGCAGGGAGAGGGGGGTCAGGCTGCAGGGGCTCCGACCCTGCTGGGCTGGAGAGGAGCTTAGAGGTAGGGGTTCAGCAGGCTGTGCTGAAGTGTCAGCCAAGGGCCCCCAACAACGCGCGAGGCCTCCTCTGATGATGGCGAACCGAGATCTCAAAGATCCCAGAGGCGGCTGATTGTCCGCGGGGCAGCCCTGCCTGTCTCGGAGGGAATCTGCTCACAAAAGCAGCTGCTTCCACGCGTGGGCCCCACACAGTGGCTCCTTCACAGGAAGGACCTCACAGACTGGAGTCAGCCGTCCTGCGCCCCGTGCGTCCCTTCCTTGCCCAGCCCGGCAGCCCCCAACTCTCTCCACACCCTCTCCTCGGTTATGCCGCAAAGCACCCTGCACCCTGGGCCCCTTTGTCCCGCAGCACGGGTAGTATGCAGACTCAGCCGGGACTCAGGGTGAGCGGCTTGCGTGTATGAGTGCCCAGGCTCTGCGGGAGGCCCTCCATCCTTAACCCCGGTTTCCTGTAACCACCCCAGATGTCTACATTGCGGCACTAAGCTTTTCACTGGCCCCGAGAGCAAACATGCTGAGAAGAGGGCCAACTACCAATCAAATTCATACTAAGGTGTAAATGACTTTCCCCTCCCAAATCACTTTAGTAGGTGAACAGGGCAACCGGCAACAGGCCCACAGATTCGTGGGGATGAGGGATGTGAAGAAAGGGAAAGAACTTTCCACAGCAAAGGGACAGGGAAGGAGGAACAGGGACAATGAAACCTGTTGTTTCTTGCTGGGCTGGCCTGGACGAGCTCAGGCCTTCGCTGCCCAGTGCCTTGACTTTGGCCGCCAGCACAAGCAGGGAAGGGGCCAGCATCTGCCTGATCCCCAGGGGGGAGATTTTAAAGTTCATCCTAGTCCAGGGTGTCCATCTGAAAAGTGTCTCCACTGCAAAAATAGAACCAAGAACGAAGGAGAAAAAATGGTTCAGAGAAACAAAGGGCAACATGGGGACTGAGAAACCTGTTTTTCAGATAAGCATCTGGCCTTTGGAGGAGTTTTCCTTCTCGTCTGTGGGGCTGAGGCCAGGGAACCAGGCGGGGGGGGGGGGGGAGGGGGGCATGGGGTTCTTCCCGATAGTCGGCGCCTGCGTGCAGACCCGGGCCCCAGCTCCCCGGGCACAGGCTGTGAGGCCCCACGGACCTGCCCCTGCGGGCTGAGCCTCCAGCCCCATCAACCCGATGCAGGGAGCCCCGGAGGCAGGAGGGAGGACCCTGGGTGGGGGGTGGGGGGGGGGCTGGTTTTGAGTCATCAAAAAATGACCAAAAGAAGGGACAAATGGGGCTCTGGGGCGGCCGGTGGGTGGGTGAGGGTCACAATGTGCTCTAAGGTGACAGCACTCTCCTCATGGATGCCAAGAAGACAGCGCTGAGACCTCGGGAAGGCTGGACTTCCAGGGAAGTGTAATGCCCCAGTGATAAGACCCGCGTTAGCATAAATGCGCTGTCATCTTGAAGAAAGGCAGGAATCGCTCGGCTAAAACGCCCGCTCTCGCTGCAAGGCGGCTGGTCGCCGGACCACGCCGGAAGCTGGGTCTGCCGTGGGACTGGGGACTGGGCGCCGGGAGCTGGATCCGCTCTCCGAGAGAATGCTTCCCTTCCCTCCCTGCCTTCTTTCAGCCAGCACAGTGCGAGTGCCAGCACCCTGGAGCCGACGGCACTTTCCTGCCCCAGCAAAGTTCAGCGTCTCGGCCAATGTTTACCGAGCGAAGGTCTGGGTAGTCACTGCTTTAGAAAATGCCAGATGGAAGTCCTCACGTTCAGAGATTTCAACCGCTCCGAGGGGCTCGGAGGGCAGCTGGGGCTGGGGCGCCCCCTAATCTCAGGACGACGGACATGCACACGGGGAACCACGATGCCGCTGGACCAGTAACCCCTTATCGATCGGGCACAGAGCCCACGGATGCCCCGAGGAGGGGCTGCTGCACCAGGCTGAAGAGAGACGGTCACATCTGGACCGGGGCTCTCTGCATCTTTATTAAGAAAAGAAGTCATTATTCTCAGACTGCCTGTGGCTACACTCCCTATGGCTCCTCCTCCCACAAAGTCTCTGAAATACACGGCAAGGGGCATCGTTAGACCATTTTGCAGGTAAGAAAAGCGAGGCCCGCGCACAGATGCAGGGGCTTGCTCAAGGTCACGGTGTTGGAAGCAAGAGAGGGGGGTCTCTCCCCTAACTACTTGACCCGGGGGGCAGGCTCTTCCTCTGCTGTTGGTCTGAAGTCCCACCTCCGCCCGCCCCTCTGCGCCTACACCCCTCGAAGGCATACGGGGGCCTGCAGGAGCCAGCTTTTACGATGCATAATGGGGAGCCCGCTTCGGGCCATGGCACAGCGTGACCGTGTCAGAGGAGCCTTTCTGCCAAGAGCAACTACAGGAGCTGGGTAGAAGCAGAAACGGAAACAGAAGGGCCCGAGTGTTGGGAGGGCCTGGAGGGTGGCCGAGGCAGACAGGACTCGGGGGCTGAGACCCCAGAGAGAAGGGGACCCCCGAGAAATGGGTCCAACACTCTGCTCAGCTGGTCAGACAGCTGCAGGTGCACAGACCGACAGGCTGAGAAACAGGCAGCCGGTCGGAGACCCCAGCAGGTCCCCTGACGCTGGGGACACAAAATCCAGGGCCCATCAGGAGGCGAGGGTCCTCGTAAACCTGCCAGCTCTCAATCAAGCCTGGAAAATCTACGTTCCCAGAGCCCAGCCTCCCCGAATCAGGACGTGTAGCCGCAAGTCCTCTGCAGCCCTGAGAGAAATGAGCGGACATGCCCGCCAAAGACACAAAGATCCTCTCTGGAAGAGGCGAGCATCTGCCACGGCTGCCCCCTTTGCACACACAGCATCCAAGTTGTCGAAGAAAATTACAGCAGGTGCCAGGAGGAAGGGTCAAATAGTTAAAACTCAAGCAAAACACACACACACACACACACACACACACACACACAGACTCCCTTGACAGCAGAAATGGTCCAACGGCAGCCCCAGATGTTGGGGGTCATCAGACACGGGTGTTAACCTGCTGCAGAAAACGAGGAGAATGTCATAGAAGGGCTGGAATCCGCAAAGGGCATCGGAGACTCTAAAACCCCAAAGGAGAATTCAGAAGGGGGGTAGAGCAGCAAACTGGAGAGCAGACGAGGTCCGTGAACGGAGAGGTGGGCCAGTAGAAAATACTCGGCTTGGGGGCGCCTGGGTGGCGCAGTCGGTTAAGCGTCCGACTTCAGCCAGGTCACGATCTCGCGGTCCGTGAGTTCGAGCCCCGCGTCGGGCTCTGGGCTGATGGCTCGGAGCCTGGAGCCTGTTTCCGATTCTGTGTCTCCCTCTCTCTCTGCCCCTCCCCCGTTCATGCTCTGTCTCTCTCTGTCCCAAAAATAAATAAACGTTGAAAAAAAAAATAAAAAAAAAAAAAAAAAAAAAAAAAAAAGAAAATACTCGGCTTGGAGCAGAGGGACAGGAAGGGATGCGAAACAGAAAAGACTGTGAGAGACTCACAAGTTTTGGGGACCACACAGCCAGAGGGGGTGGGGGAAGCACTGTGTTCGAAAGATCAATCATAAGGCCAACGGCTGACTTTCCCACAGAAAACGGTGGGACGTTAAAAGGTGGGACGATAAAAGGGCATAATTAAATTGCTGGGAAAAACCACCACCCACTTCGGGTTCTGTATGGAGGGGAAAGATCTTTCAGAAATGAAGGTGAAAGAGATTTTTCAGATGAAGAAAATCTAAGGGGACTCACTGCCCAGGCCTGCGCTAAGGGAAACAGCAAAGGGAGTTTTTCAGACGGAAGGGAGATAACTCCAAATAGAAGCAAAACGGATGGGTGCTGGGAAGGGCAAACGTGTGGGCAAACCACTGCTTAAGCCAGAATGATCACGTCCCGTGGGATTAAGATATAAATAGAGTTAATCCGTGACAAAAATGAAACAAAAGGGAAGAGGGCTACATGAAGGGAAAGGCATTTAAGTTTCTACTGGGCTCAAAAGTGGTAACAGTGCTATTTTGAGGCAGACGCTAAAATGCCAGGATGCATTTCATAATTTCCGGTGCAACCTCTCGAAGCGAAATAGAGGAATGTACGGTTAAGCAGCTAATCAAAAAGCAACTGGAATTAAGTAAGAATTTATTAATCAAAGAGGAGGTTAAAAAGAAAAGGCCCCAAAAACCAAACAGGACAAATAGAAAACAAAGACTAAGGCAGTGGGTGCAAATCCCGACACACACATCGATGATTACATTAAGTATAAATGGACTAAATACTCCGATCAAATGACAACGTCATCAGGCTAGATTTTTTAAAACTTCAGCTCCGTTCTATTTACAGAGGACACACTTTGGTATAAAGACCCCGGATGCTCACACGTTGAAAAATGGGAGAAATACAGGCCACACGAGCACGATCAAAATGAAGCAGGTGCCACTGTCCTAACACGGAAGAAGCTGGATTTCAAAGCGAGACGCGAGATGTCTTCCCAGAGACCAAAAGGGATGTTTCGTAACATAAATCAACTCAGCAGAAAGATGTAGCAACTGTAGAGTATGTTCATTAATCTCACACTACGGGAGACCAGAGCTGACAGAGCTGAAATAAGAAATCAATCCTCAGTCACCGGGAGATTTTTTTTAAGGCTTTCGGCAGAGCGGAGACTCCGTCGGAACTACCGAGTACGGACTTTCCAAGGGCCCCCGGGCCATGTGCCTCAATGGCCTGGGCTGCGCTGGGCCACAAAGACAGTCTCGAGACGTGCTGAAGTGAACTCCCGTCCTCTGGGAGCAGTGGAAGCAAATAGAGACCAATAACAATACATGGCTAAAAAAATGCACACTAGGGGCGCCTGGGGGGCTCAGTCGGTTAAGCGTCGGACTTCGGCTCAGGTCACGATCTCACAGATCACAAGTTCGAGCCCCGCATCTGGCTCTGTGCCGACAGCTCGGAGCCCGGAGCCTGCTTCGGATTCTGTGTCTCCCTCTCTCTCTGCCCCTCCTCCACTCACTTTGTGTCTGTCTCTCTCTCAAAAATAAACAAACATTAACAACAACAACAACAACAAAAAGCTGCCATCAGAGACCTTAGAGATGAGAGTGAAGAGATCAGGAAAGTTCTTCTAAGGCTCAGGCCTTGAAGGATGCATACGAGTTCAGGAGGTAGATGGGGCCCCTGTGCGGCTCAGTCGGTTGAGCGTCCGACTTCAGCTCAGGTCACGATCTCACGGTTCGTGGGTTCGACCCCCACGTCGGGCTCTGTGCTGACGGCTCGGAGCCTGGAGCTGCTTCGGATTCTGTGTCTCCCTCTCTCTCTGCCCCTCCCCCGCTTGCGCTCTGTCTCTCTCTCAAAAATAAAGATTTAACACAAATAAAATATTTCCTTGAAAGAGCCACTCCCAGCGGCCCCGTATGCACACGACGTGGTGACTGCCGCCATCGCTCCACAGAGAAAGGCTACTTAAAAGCTGGAGAGACCCCACTATGTACTCACCGGAACGTGGAGGGCAAAGCAAAACAGAACAAAGCACTCAAACCTCACAACCCACACGTGGGGGATGGGGCGGCTCACGCCTGTCCGCGGAAGTCCTGCCGGGACGACCATGTTGGAAAGCGGGCAGTAAGGACTGAAGGGGCACACGAGCGTGTCCTCCGCCCTGCGGCACCTCTCCCAGGCGGGGGCCCCGTGCAAAGGCGCGCTCAAGTTCACCCGGAGACTGGCTCGTTGCTAATCACAGCCCCAGCTGGAAACAGCGCCGACGGGCTCAGCAGGGGAAGGGGCGGCTGTGGACGGTCCTCTCTGCTTCTCAGCCACGTGGGCCTTGTCTATCCTCCTAAGCACTTCTGGACACCCCCCTCTGGCTCTCCCTAACCCCGCTGGCACCCCCACCTTACAGATGAGGAGGGCGAGGTCAGAGGTGTGAATGAACCTGCCGGGGGCCATGCAGCCGTGAACGCACCGGAAGATTCGAGCCCAGGTCTCCCGGCTACAAACACCTCGTCCCTTCTGCCTTTCCAAAGTTTGCCGACCCTGAGGGGAGGCCAAAGAGCCGTGACCCCCAGGCGTACGTTAATTTGAGTACCGACCTTCTGTAAGGCACCCTTGGGTCCCGATGGGACCGATGTTCCGGGTGTGGGGAAGGTGCAGGGGTGGGCCTCGCCCCGAGGAGAGTCCCGGGAGAGAGGACTCAGGCCCACAGTGGCCGGGCAGCGATTTCCCCGCAAGGAGTCAGGTGGGCACTGAGGCACCTTGCGGGTGGGGGGCAGGGGCCGAGGTCAGTGGAGAAAGGGGAGGAGCACCGGGGTTGGGGAGAGTCAAAGAAGGCTCTGGAAGGAGACAGGGGGCTGGGCTCGGGGCCGACGAGGGACCGGAGGGGGGGGGGTCTGTGAGGGGCGAGTAGAAGCCAAGGCCCCCCGATGCCAACAGCCCTGCTACGTCAGCAGCCTCCACAGTTGAGACCCCGTCTGCCTGTCACAGGCACAGAAACAGCTGCCTGATCACAGCAGCTATGGGCTCGCGCATCAGGCTAGCTTTGTCACGATGCGCCTCACCCACGAGGGGTACTGGCTTCCACGTTAAGGGACTGGGTCCAGGAGGAAAATCTCCAGGTAACATTCAAGAGACTTCCCCAGAACGCCGTCTGTCCTCTGCAGGGATGGCATGATCTCACCTCAACGCGCCCAGGGGCCGCATCTGCTCCTTAAAACACAGATGGACAGACGTTTGTAGAGGACTAGGGTGGGCACATCATTCACTCACTCATTCATTGATTCATTCACTCATCCATCCATCCGTCCATCCACCCATTCACTTCCTGGACAAGTTCTATCATTGCATTTTGGCTTCTGTCTGATGAGGTAAATGCAACACGAATGTTTTAACGATCTAGCCCCATAACAACGCCCGGAACATAGTAGGTGCTCAACGCACCACCTGCTGATTGAATGAACAAGCCACCATTTATTTGACACCAACTAGGTGGCGGGTGTTTCATGTCACACCCGCTACGTTGGTCATCTTCGAGAAAACCTTTAGGCAGGGACTGGTTCCCCCACCCGCCGGATGAGGCGACCGAGGCAGAGAGAGGCGAGGTAACTTGGCCAAGCGCACCGGGCTGTCAGGAGCCGGGTCAGGGCTCAGAACCGCCAAGCCAGAGTTCCAAGCCAAGAGGCCCCCGGGACACCTGCTGCTTCCGCTGGTGACATAGGCAGGGGTGGGAAGGCACAGGCAGTGGAGGCCGAGGTCTCGGTCTTACTTCACGCCGGTCATGGCTTTCTCTGCTGAGCTGGGCTCTGGCCCCTTTTGAACCTCGGACCTCCACCTCCTGGGTGTCGCGGCCAGCTCCCGACCTGAGCCACCAGAAATCGGTCAGAGGCCATCGCCAGTGGCAATTGCTGTGAAAAGCAGTGGCGGTCCAGGAAGAAAACATCCTGCTCGTCCGGGAAGCACATGCCCAGGTGTTCACCCAGGACACACATAAAAACACAAAGAAACAAGGCAGAGCCCTGCACATTCGAGCAGAACCTGTTTCCTCTGGCAAGCACAGCGCCCAGAATCCCGTCGGCCCACTTTCTGGTGGCGGTGAGGCCCCGGGTTTATCATTTCCTGGTGAGCAGAAGCCAAGTGCCAATTGGGAGAGGTCTAGCAGGTGCCACACAGCACCTAGTGGCCGGAGAGGTTAACTGCGTTTCCCTCTTCCCACCTGGTGGGGGGCGGGGGGAGCAGAGGAAGCGAGAACCCAGGACAAGGTTTATGTCAAAGCTTGGATTTCCTGAGCTCCACTCTCACACCTAATCAATAAACCACACCCCCACTCATTGTCTCACCTCAAAAACTTGATTATACACGAGCAGAGGGGACATCCGTAACCAGTTTGGAAACGAGATGGGGGGGAAAAGAACATCCGCGAATATTAAAGGAAAAAAAACACACGCCCCATGAACCTTAAACTTTAGTCAACCTTAAAAGATGCTGAAACATCTAATAGATTGATACGGTTTATAGAAACGAGATAGATGATCAAAAGGAAAATGTTTACTATGTTTCAAAAATTCGAATCACCAGTTCATCCACTGGGTAAATGTTTATCTCAAAGTTCAGGGGCAAAGTTAAACTGTTGAAATAAAATGGAATTAAGCGTTAATATTTTGTTTTACTTTGAGTACAGATGGACGACAAAAATAATAGCTCATAAAACGGAAAGTTTCTATTTTCACCAAAATATTTGGAAAAGTTATTTTATTCTTAATTTGGATACCTAGATTCAATGTAACTTCTGCTATGGAGGTCCTCAGCTGAATCCTGTGAGCTACAGTATCTGGAAACTGGCTGGGGTTATTATTTAAAACATTCATTCCACGGAGATACAATTTATTTCTAAAAGTGTCATTCCGGCCAGAAACTGCCCGTAAACGCAGGCTTGTAAAATCCTAGCGGCTCCAGGGGAAATTCCCTGCTTCTTTTTATTTGGCGGCAAGTCAGGTGACAAAGCACAGCCCTTGTGAGCCTGCACACCTAGGGCGACCCTCCGATTGTGTCCGGTCCCTCCCGCCTTCCTGGCGGAGACGTTTTGTCTTCTGGAGCTTTTGTTGACGACGACGGGTTTACACGCAACCCTGAAAGTCATTTCCAAGGGGGTCACGGGGATGCCGAATGACAGAGGTCATTAGAATTCGAACAAGTGTGTAGAAAATTTTGTCTCCTCTCTTTGTTTTCGGCTGAGACGATAGTTTTCAGAGACCCAAAAAGTAAACAGAAGTTATTCTTGGTAGAAGGTCCTTCTCTGGTCTACTTTCTCTGCCCCCACTGCAGAGCTGGGGCTCTTTTGACCGGGTTTCTGCCTTCTTAGCGCGCTGTGAAACCGAGGCCTCTCCCAAGCTGGCGTTCTCTCTCCTTCTGACCACTCGAGGATTCTTGCAACTTTGACAGGTCCTCAGGACTGAGGCCATTATTCCTCGTTTTTCATATAGTTGCTTTTGTTGCTGTTGCTTCTGGGATAGTTTCAGATTTACAGAAAAATTCAGAAGGTGCTACAGGGTTCCCCAAATGTCCGGCGTCTAGTTGCCCCTCTTACTAACATCTTACATCTGGGGGTACACTTGCTCTGGTTAATGAACCCACTTCGATATGCTATTATTATTATTATTATTATTATTTTAAATGCTTATTTATTTTTGAGAGAGAGAGAGAGAGTGTGAGCTGGGGAGGGGCGGGGGGGGGGGGGACAGAGGATCCCAAGCAGGCTCCCCACTGACAACACGGAGCCTGACGCGGGGATCGAACCCACAAACCGTGAGATCGTGACCTGAGCCGGAGTCAGACGCCCAACCGACTGAGCCACCCTGGCGCCCCGATACATTATTACTGAACAGAGTACGCACTTTATTCAGATTGTCTTAGTTTTCACTTAACGTCCGTCTTCTATTCCAGAATCCCATCGAGGGCATCGCATGACATCGTTATTCTTTTCTGAGGCTCTGGTGGCCTCATCTCCGGCCAACCCGCCCAGCGCAACGAGATGGTCCTTTCCTCCTCCGGGACCTGGGATCAGCCAGCTCTCACGGGACCCCAGGCGGGTCCTTTATCTCAATTTGCCACCCTCCTGGGAAAGCTCGAGATCACAACGAGCCACGTTGTGTTGGCATCTGACCTGCTTTTGTGACATCCACAGCCTTTCCTCTGTGTCGTTTTGCCTGGGGAAGTTCTGCTAAGCCCTCCGGAATCCAGAGGTCCCCGGCTGCAGGCCCTGTTAAAAGTGTTCCCGGAGATGGCCTCTGGGGTGCCTGTCAGGTGACAACCAGCTACTGTGTGTGTCACGCTTACGCTTGGCATGCCCACGCCTGAACAAACAAAAAGGGCCTCGCAAAACCTCGTCACAGGGGACCACAGGTGCTTTCGCATCATTTCAAAGCACAGAAGGTTGGCAAGGCAGGTGGCCCGCACTGGTTGTTTTCCGGGGAAGCCGATGATTTCCACGTCGTTCTCGTGTCTTGCCGGTTATTCGTCACGCCTTTCGCATCCACTTAGCTCTCGGGCTCTTCTGCCTGGCAGCCTAGCTGGCCTGTGGGCCATCGGCCGTGATCTGGGAACCGAACTCCCCATCCCTCTCCTGGACCTGGTTTCTGAACGGTCGTCAGAGGAGACGTCACAAAGTGCAGAGCAAGAAGAGACGGGACGGCCGGGGAGGGAGCGCCGCCTTCTCTCCAGGGGCCAGTCCCCGAATGAACAAGTCTTACCGCCTTGCACCCCTGTACCCCCGAATATCCGCAGCACACCTGTAGGAGCCCCCTTTCCAGTCTGAACCAGGGGGTGCCCAGCTCTGCTCCTTGTGGGGCGAGCCTAGAGCATCAACAGGTGTGGGGACAGGGATGCGGAAAGCGTAGGGCTTCCCTTAAAACTCCCACTCGCGAGGGGCGCCTGGGGGGCTCCGTCGGTGGGGCGCCCGACTTCGGCTCAGGTCACAATCTCGCGGTCCGTGAGTTCAAGCCCCGCGTCAGGCTCTGTGCTGACGGCTCGGAGCCTGGAGGCTGCTTCCGATTCTGGGTCTCCCTCTCTCTCTGCCCCTCCTCTGCTCATGCTCTGTCTCTCAAAAATAAACAAATGTTAAAAAGAAAATAAATACCTATTTTCAGGAGTGCCTAGGTGGCTCAGTCGGTTGAGCGTCCAACTTTGGCTTAGGTCATGGTCTTGTGGTTCGTAGGTTCGAGCCCTGCGTTGGGCTCTGTGCTGATGGCTCAGAGCCTGGAGCCTGCTTCTGATTCTGGGTCTCCCTCTCTCTCTCTCTCTCTCTCTCTGCCCCTCCCCCGCTTATGCACTCCCTCTCTCTCTCTCTCTCTCTCTCAAAAAATGAATAAACATTAAAACAAACAAAAAAAAGCTGCATCCATTGGTTGGTGTTGGAACACCTGCCCCGGGAGCCTGGCCTGGAATGTTTGCTGGTGATCGTTGGTGTCCCCATCACGACATTTTGGGGCCAGGGCGAGACTGCTGAAGCTTTTGCTCTAAAAGAGCCTCATTCTTCAGATTTGCTCTCTTCCTGCAGGAACACAGCTTTCCAGCCGGCACCAGGAGCCGGATCTGGACCTCACGGTTGTGAGGTCGAGCCCCGTGTCCACTCTGAGTGTGGAGCCTGCTTGGGATTCTCTCTACGTCCCCCCTTCCCCACTCACGCACGTGCCCCCCGCCCAGTCTCCCTTCAGATACTATCTCACCGCTTCAGGTATTGTTTCAGAACCTCGTGGCCAATACTTTCACACATTCCTCCCGCGCTCCGTGCGTCTTTATCCAACTATTACTATTCTTTTTTTGCGATAACAATCAATTATCTTATAAGGAGATGTAAACAATAAGAAAATGCTCCAATGTTCACCCACATACTGGTTATTTGCTTTAATTTTTTTTTAACGTTTGTTTATTTTTGAGAGAGAGAGAGAGAGAGAGAGACAGAGGATGAGCAGGGGAGGGGCAGAGAGAGAGGGAGGCACCGAATCCGAAGCAGGCTCCAGGCTCCGAGCCGTCAGCAAAGAGCCCAAACAGGGCTCGAACCCACGAACCGCGAGATCGTGACCTGAGCCGAAGTCGGACGCCCCACCGACGGAGCCACCCAGGCGCCCCTGGTTATTATTTATTTGTTAATCACCGTACTTTCCATCCCTGTGTGTCCTTCTGAATTTCATGCTTCCATTCTCCTTCTGCTTGAGGAACTTCCTCGTGGAACAGGTTTGCTTTCGTTATTCCGAGAACGTCTGTCTTTCACCTTCACGCCGAGATACGTCGTTGCTGGATGAAAACCGTAGGTTGGAATTTCTCCCAATACTTCAAGACGTCGCCCCTCTGTCTCCTGAACGCATGTGTTTTGGGGCAAGTCTGCTACGTGCCCACCCGGGGCCTCCCCTCTGGCTGCATTTAAGATGCTCTCATCACCACTATGTTCAGCAGTCTGATGACAACATGCCTTTGTGTTTTCTTCACGTTTCTCCTGCTTGGGGTTTATTAACCTTCTAAATCCGTGGGCTTGTAGTTCACACTCATAATGGAAAATTCCTGGTCACTATTTCTTCGAAAGCTTTCTCTGTCCCCTCTCCCTCCGTTTCTTGGGCTTCTAGAACATGTACGCGGGGCCACCTGAGATCGCCCCCCAAGACGTGGATGTTCTGTCTTTTTCTCCGTCTTTTCCTTTTCTGTGCCTTAAAGTTTCTATTGGGACGTCTTCAAGTTCACCGATCTTTTCTTCTGGGCCGTTTTATTTGTCATTAACCCCATTCTGTGTGTTTTCCAACCACAGACATCCCATTGGGGGCTTTCTTATCTCTTCTGCATCCCTTATCTTTCATGATGCCCTGTCCCATCTTGAGCACATGAAGCATATCATGAATTATTGCTTCAACATTCGACTCCTCTGACCTCATCATCTTACCATTTCTGGGTCTGTTTTTATTGATTGATTTTCCCCCTAGTTACGGGTCACGTTTTCCTGCTTCCTTGCTTGCCTGGTAACTTTTTTAAAAAAAATTCTTTATTCTTTGCTTTTCATTTTATTTTTGTTCATTTATTTTTTGAGAGACAGGGCGCAAGTGAGCGAGGGTCAGACAGACAGGGAGAGAGACAAGCAGAGCTCACCCGATGCGAGGCTCGAACTCAGGGGCTGAGACCGTGACCCGAGTCGAAGTCGGACACCGGACCGACTGAGCCACCCGGGCGCCCTCGCCTGGTACCTTCTGAAGGGATGTCAGACGTTCACTGATGCCGGATGCTGGATTTTGTTCTTTATTCCTCTGATTAGTGTTCGGCTCTGAGCTGGCACGCTGAAAGCTGCCCGGAGTCCCCGCAATGTCCTCAAGGTCCCTCTCGTGCTTTGACAGTGCGGGTGCAGGGACAGCAGTCCGACACGCTTCAGGGGACCCTGCGACGTGATGCCCCACATATCACGGGACCCCCCACCTCCGCCCGTGGGCACACAAGCTGTTGCCACACATCTGTGTGTCCTCAGAAGTGCGTTCTGGTGGCTCGTGCCCCAGCCTTGGGTAGTTTTGTCTCGTGTCTGGGCAGACATGTCTCAGCACTTGGCTAGAGACGCGTGTGTATTCTGCAGACGTTCCCCCCCCCGGCCCCCCGCTCCCCCGACGGAGCCCCCCGCATTGGGACGTTTAGAAAGTGCTTTTCTCCGTTCAAATACTTGCTGACGCTTCTTAAAGCTCTCACCGGCTCCACTGCATGATGCTGAGGCCGCGGAGTCTCATGACTCACTCGGAGCCTCTGTTCTCCATGCTTCGATCTGCTCTGCTCGCTTCTCCTGACGGGTCTCCCCGGAACACGGTTCTGTGTCCTCCTCGCACGTCCCGCTGTCATCCAGCCGGGCTCTGGGCGTCTGCCCCGGGCAGGCACATTCAAATCCTAGTCTCCCCGCCTCTGCTTTTGCAACATGAGAGGGGTTCCCTGCTTTCTCCCAGGGCTGGAATCCGAGACGGAGCCACAGAATGAGCTCTGTGACGGCAGACGAGTGGCTTAACCACTCACGACTGCCCAGTTTCCTCCTGGGCCAGTGGACAGGACCGTGCTCATCTCAGGGTGGACCTGAGTGTCAGGTTATGACGCGCGGAGCCCCGGTGCTCGTGAGGGCTCCACAGACACTACCCAGGACGGCTGTGCCCCCCCCCCCCGCAAGAGTTTTACCACCCGCTTTGGGTGTATCCTTCCGAGTCTTCACGAAGCCTTTTCAGAAGCACGTGGCAGACGCGGGTTTCGCCCGCGCTCGTGTGTGACCTGGGAAGACACACTCTTTCCACTGGGCCACCCGGTCAAACGGGCATGGCTCCTTCCCTCCCGTCTGCTTCCCAAATGTGGGCGTTCGCGGGGCCGGCCCTCCACCCCCTGCTTCCATGTTTGTCCTAACCACCCCTGTACGTCCATTACCCCCCAAACCCGAATTCGTCTCCGGCCCCACACCCCTCCCTCCCCAGACCTCCCCCACGGCTCTGCCCAAGTGTCCCAGAGGCACCTGTCCCCGCCTGCCCTGTCTGGTGGCACACGTCTCCATGGGCCGGGGCCACCCTGGCCCAGACGCTGACGCTGAAAGTCACAGCGGGACGTGGACGCTGTGAAGCTTCCTGTGACGCTGGGGCCGCTACTCGGGGAGGAGGGGCGGGACTACGGGTGACGGATGACTGAGGGACGGGGACTCACAGGTCATTCATTTGCTCACCCACTTACACACTGAACAGATGTTCATTTAAGGCCAGCAAATCACCAATCACTGCCTTAGATGCTGGGACACAAGCGTGCCTGAGACGCGGCTCCTGGCTTCGGGGAGAGAAAACGTGTCAAAAACTAAGTGCGTGCAAATGTCAGAGCTGGTGTAGAAGGGGGCAAGGGTCCTCAGCCCTTCCTCCTATGTTCACTCCCCGGAGGAAGAATTGCAGACTATGCCTCACATAGCCGTGGGCAGGTGTGGTGGGTTGAATGGTGGTTCAAAAGCACGTGTCTGCATCCTGACCCCCGCAACGTGGGAATGTGGATTTCTTTACTCTTTTTTAATTTTTACATTTATTTTTCATTTTAATTTTTATCAAAAATAATTTTTTAATGTTTATTTTTGACAGAGAGAGAGCATGAGCGGGGCAGGGGCAGAGAGAGAGGGAGACACAGAATCCGAAGCAGCTCCAGGCTCCGAGCCGTCAGCCCAGAGCCCGACGCGGGGCTCGAACTCACAGACCGCGAGATCGTGACCTGAGCCAAAGTCGGACGCTTAACGGACTGAGCCACCCAGGCGCCCCTAATTTTTTAAATGTATATTTATTTTTGAGAGACAGAGACAGAGCGTGAGTGGGGGAGGGGCAGAGAGAGAGGGAGACACAGAATCCAAAACGGGCTCCAGGCTCCGAGCTGTCGGCCCAGAGCCCGACGCGGGGCCCGAACCCACAGACCGCGAGATCATGGCCTGAGCCAAAGTCGGCACTTAACCAACCGGCGGAGCCACCCGGGCGTCCCCCTGAAATGAGGGATACAATTTAGGGATAAAATCATAAAATTTAGGGATAGATCTCTAGGTAAGATCACCCTGGGTTATTCGGGGGGCCCTAATCCAAAGACAGGTGTCCTTATGAGAGACATGCAAAGGACAGACACAGGGGAAGAGGAGAAGGCAATGTGACACTGGCCACAAGCTTGGGGACGCCTGGAGCCCCCAGGCCTGGAAGAGGCAGGAAGAATCCTCTCCTAGAGGCTGTGGAGGCAGCGGGGCTGTGTCAACCCCTTGATTTTGAACTTCTGGCCTCCAGAACCACGAGAGAGCAAATCCCCCTCGGTTTAAACCCCCGGTTTGTGGCCTTTTGTTATGGCCACGCGGGGACCCTGACACAGCAGCGTCATAAAACATAAAAAGGTCCCAAGTGGCAGGAGAACTTGCCCCCTTGCTCCTCCCTTCTCGGGCCGGCTGTCAGCTGGTGACAAAACCCACAGGAAGTGGACGCAGGCGTCGCGCATTTCTGGACCCATCCGGCTGCCGGGCAGCTCCACAGGGGGCACACCCTGGAGGGCCGGGAAGCGGGACCCCCTGCCCTGTGCATGGCTTGCTTGGGAATGGGGAGAGCCAGGACGGTCACCCCCTGGGGCCAGACCTGCTGGATCCCTGGCGGTCAGAGCTTCTAAGAGAACCCGAAGCCCACCCACGTGGGGCCACTCGGGTGCAGGAAGGAAGCCGTGGCCGCCAGACCCTGGGGCCCCGCCCCTTCCTGGATCCCCGCCCCTTCCTGGATCCCCGCCCCTTCCTGGATCCCCGCCCCTTCCTGGATGCAGCGAGAACCTTACATCTGTCAACTCAGCCAGTGCTACCTGCTGAGCCCCGGGGCCCCCGCCCACTGCTTGGGCTTCGCTGGTGCTGCCCCACCTCTTTGAACTTCCTCCCTGTTCGATGCCAAAGCCCCGACACTTGCAACGGTTGCTTCTGCCAAAAGTCTATCTTCTGTGTATGGTTTGGAAAGAGCGTCTCTGCCCCGGCTCATCTTCTCGAGTTGCTTCCCCTTCGGACGTGCAACCTTTGTCCAGGTACGTCGTTAGTGTGTCAGCAGCCCCCCTCCTGCAGCGGACCGCCCCCCCCCCACCCCCGACCTTGTGGCTGAGACGGCAAAATGAACGACAGATGGGGCGGGGGGGGCCACCACCCGATGCCTCCCTGTTTCTTTTACGATGAGGAATTTATGCTCGTGTCCTACACTGCATCGCCCAGGAGAGAAGCTGACTGCCCCCTGGCACGGCACGGCCTGAGCCGACCTCGTGTCCTGCGGCTTCTCGGCTCGACGAAGCCCTGACCCGGGGCGGTGGGTGTCACGAGCCACGGAAGCGGCCGCTGGGGGCCGTGATACGCGCGGGCCGCGGGGTGGTCCCTCTCCCCACCTTCAGCCGGGCCCGGGCCCTGGTGTTGACTCAGCACCAGGAGCCAGCGGTCTGCAGACAGAGAGGGGAGCACCACCCTCTGACTCTGGAGGAGGGGGATGCAGACGGCACCTTGGGTGCTCCTTCCCGGTCACGCATCCGCCAGAGTCCGAGCCTCAAGCCGCGTGACGCGGCACCCACCAGGGCTGCCGGGAGGGCCAGCGCCAGCTCGCCTTTGCAAAACGTAGGGCCCTACGCGGACAGGAAGGCCCTGGGCCCCCAGCCTTCGCTCCTCTGGTTGGGGCACAAAGCCGAAAGGTCTCACAACCAACCTGTTTTTTTTTTTTTTTCAAAACATCACTGCACTGATGAAGGATTTTGGACTTGATGAAACTCTGGATCCTATTGAGTCTTGCAAACTTCTGGAACAACCCGAACTAAGGCAAAGCCGTGGGGGGACCCTGATGGGCTCCAGCTGTCCCGGAACACGGAAACCTTCCGCACACGCACGCGACATGCACACACGCCTGCCCGTGATCTTAGCTCCGCATTTAGGATCACGTCTGGAAAGGAAGAGTGGACCTGACAGGCACCTGTAAGATAAACACCAAAACCACAGGCAACGGCCTGTTAGTTTTCAAACGTTACTAAGGCTGAAATGTGACAGACCTGCCTTTAAAGACGTTTCATGTCTACACCCAACAGGTTTTAAAACCTACCCATCTGCCCTTGGGGAACAGGGTTGCTGTTTCTTCAGACGCGTTTCTTCTGGGGGAAACCCGTGGTACCTAACTGATAATGAAAAAATCTATTTTGTAAGAAAACAAAAATACTGTCTACCTTTCTTTTTTAAACCCCATGGGTGAATTTAACTTAATTATTTTATTTTTTGATGTTGATTTTTGAGAGAGAGAGAGAGAGAGACAGAGCGCGAGTAGGGGAGGGTCAGAGAGAGAGAGGGAGACACAGAATCGGAAGCAGGCTCCAGGCTCCGAGCCGTCAGCACAGAGCCCGACTCGGGGCTCGAACTCACGAACGGTGAGATCAGGACCTGAGCCGAAGTCGGACGCTGAACCGACTGAGCCACCCGGGCGCCCCTAACTTAATTATTTTAAACACAAAGGAAAAACACCGAGGTTCAACCACAGATGACCCGAGACAACAAGAATGCCAGAACAACAAAGACGAGGGTTTTCCCGCTGTGCCATCAACGGTGGTGGGTTAGCCCCTTTGAACGAGAGTTGAGCAGGAGCCCGCATCTTCCCCGAAGGAGATGTCCACCTGCACCCAAAGCATCCCTGGGACTGGCCCGACCCCTGCGGGTATATCCTGCCCAGCTCTGTCTTCAGGGTTACTCCCAGGCACAGCAATGGCGGCAGCTGGTAACTCTTCACCAGCTGTGATCCTACTGCGTGCGAGGCCCCGTCCTGCACGCGGAGGCAATGGTCCCCACCTCGCGGCTTACGAGTCAGCGGTGGAGGCAGGCAGTAAACCTCCCAGTATACGACTCGTCTGGAACTGGTAAGTGCTACGGAGAAGAACGAAGCTGGAAAAGCACACAGTGTCTGATGTGGGTGCGATTAGAGGCGTGGCTATCACACTCAGAGATGTCAGGGGTCCTGCCTTCACCGTCATATCACTGGTACCATTATCCCAAGAGATATCGAGTCCTTCCTGCACGTCGGAAACGGCGCTAAGATTCTGGGTATGGTCTAATCCTGGCCACTGCCTTATCGGCTGGACGTTCGGTCACACGCCCTAGTTTGGATGAGGAGCCTGAGGCTCACGGAGACGAAGTCACTTGGTCACGGTCATCCAGCTGATGAGGAGAAGGTCTGGCCATGGAACTTCAGTCCGAGGCCGAGGCGGGCTCTGAAATCCCGCTCCGGCCCGTCCGGTTCCCTGAGCAGCCCTGGAGAAGCCTTTATTTTCGCTGCCTGTCTTTTTCCCTCCGTGAAGACCATCCGATGGCCTCCCGCTGTCACGGGAGCCCAGCATTTCAGCGCCGAGTCCTTGGAGCTGGCCATCCCCTGCCTGCTGACCCCTGCGTGCCTGTGAAGGTCGCTGCTGGCCCCTCGTGGCCTCTGCCTCCGGAGCTCACGGCTGGCGGGAGGACCAGACGAGTCCCTCCAGAGGTGCGTCAGGAGACCCTGCTCGGACTCAATCCTCCTCTTCCGGGGAAGCAGCTCTGTGAGCTTGGCCCGGGTTTCCACGCATCACCCTGGACAGACGCACCTCCCACAAGGGGCTGTGGCTCCTAAGCCTCAGTTTCCTCCTCTACGAACGGAGAAGAGGGCCGTCAGCCCTGACCTCCCAGCGATGTTCCAGGAACGAAAGCAGATGATGCTTCGGCCACGGTGCCAGACCCGCCGGGTGTGAGAAACCTGGGCCATTACAGTCTTCTTCACAACGTCTGAGGAACCCCTTGGAGAGGAGCTACTCTCTAGGGGGTGGGGGAGCCCACAGCGTGGAGTCCTCTGCCCAGCTTCCGTTCCCGACGTTTGTTCTCGGCACTCCGGTTTACCTGGAGGACCGACCAGCGTCCTGTCTTAGCCCACACGGTTCAGAAGCAGTGGATGCCCCCCCCCCCGGCTCTAAAAGTGGCCACGGGGGCTGCTTCTGGTCAGTCCCAGCTTAGCATTCCCCGGGCCACGGTGACTCACTTTTAGAGATGGTCACAGACCCACGTCAGGACAATCAGAGCTGACCTTGGAACTCTTGTTCATAGGGCCCAGGGGATGAGTGCTCTCTGTCCCCGGAGGCTGCATAGGGTACAGAGTAGGAGGCACACCTGTCACCTGGCCACCAAGAAAGAACTCTCCTGAGGGTGGGCCCAGCTCGAAGGACAGTAGAGCCACGAGACGGAGGAAGACGGAACTCTGCAGACCTTGAGTGCCCGGGTCCAGCTATGACGGAAGCTGGATGGTGTTTTCTGTCACTTGCAACCCGAATGCTCCTGGATCAAATGGAGGGCTTGTGCTGAACCGCCTGAATGCTCACTCCGCGTCTGTCTGGTGAGCTCTCCCAGATTTAAAGCACCACCTGTAACTGAAAGCTGGTGTCCTTCCTTTGTCTTCCTCTCAGATGCTCCCAGACGGCCTGGGATAGACACACGCTTCTAGGCCCATTCTGGGAAGGAAACTTCTCCGTGAGTTCGTTAACAGAGCCTCTATTATCTTAAGCCATTTAGCGATGGTTTGAATATTTGGCATTTCTTAAAATAAACAGATCTTCTCGCATGGGTCGTCTTGCAGTCTGGGCGCGAGTCTGTGAGTCCGAAATCAGAACAGAACAGAAGCCAACCTCCCTAAGCCTTGACGTTGGTGGTGGCCGGGCCATCTCAGTGCCGGGTCCAGTCCCACCCCTGGAGGAAGACTGAATGTTCCCTCCCCCGACCTGAAGCCTCGGGAAGGCTGTCCCCCGCCCCTTCCTCTGGGCATCCCCCGTGCACGGCAGCATCCGAGAAGACGGGTTGTGAAGAAATCGACTCCACTTGGTTTAGCCCAGGCTCCCCCAAGCTGGTCGGCTCCAGAGGGCAGGGGCTGGCACTGATGGACCCCCAGGGCAGGAAATCCGCCCCGAAAGGCACAGAACCACAGGGCACCGGAACAGCTTTCCCTTCCGCTCGGGGCTCCTACCCCATCGTCACAGCCAGCAGCCCATCACCGTGACCTGTGCCTCCCGTCTCCTCTGGCCTCCCTGCCTCCCTCTTCCAAGTTCAGCGACCCCGCGAAGCCGCCCGCGTCACCCAGAATAATCTCCCCTCTCGAGGTCAGCTGCTCAGTAGCCTTTGTTCCACCTGCAAACTTAATTTCTCCTTGACACGTAACGTAAGATTTTCACAGGTCCCAGGGATCAGGACGTGGGCCTCTTGGGGAGGCCATCACTCTACGTGCTGCACCCTGAGTGTGAATGGGTCCCAGCGTGGGGGGAGAGGAACTGGAGAAAAGCATCTAACCTGCCACTCATGCACTCGTGCAGTCACTGATGTTTTAAAAAAAATTTTTGTTTTGATATTTGTTTATTTTTGAGAGACAGAGAGAGAGCGTGAGTGGGGGAGGATCAGAGAGAGAGAGGGAGACACAGAATCCGAGGCAGGCTCCAGGGCTCTGAGCAAGCGGTCAGCACAGAGCCTGACGCGGGACTCAAACTCACGGACCACGAGCGAGATCATGACCTGAGCCGAAGTCGGACGCTTAACTGACTGAGCCACCCGGGCGCCCGTTCATTGATGTTTATTGAGCACCTACTGCGTACCAGGCTCTGTTATGGCTGCTGGGGAAACAGCATCCAGGAGGCCAGACCAAGTCCCTACCCTCAGGGGGTCTTTTTTGGTTTTGTTTTTAATTTTTTAAATGTTTTTATTTATTTTTCAGAGAGAGAGGGAGTGTGTGTGTGTGTGTGTGTGTGTGTGTGTCTGAGTGAAGGAAGGGCAGAGAGAGAGAGAGAGAGAGACACAGAATCCAAAGCAGGCTCCGGGCTCTGAGCTGTCAGCACAGAGCCTGACGCGGGGCTCGAACTCATGAACTTCGAGATCGTGACCTGAGCCGAAGTCGGACGCTTCACCGACTGAGCCCCCCAGGTGCCCCTTCTTTTTTTTTTTAACTGAAGATAGTCTTTTTTTTTTTTAACTGAAGATAGTTAGTGAAAACAGAGAGGCTGAGGGAGGTGATGAGCCGGTCTGAGTGGGTCCCAGAGGGTGAGCTGGAGTCTCCCCATCCCCTCCCCAGGCCACGCACCCACCCGTCTCGGAAAACCTTGTTTTTCTCTGGGAGTTCTGCTGCAAAGGGAAATGTCAAAGGGCCAGGAAGCAGAGAGAGGGGAGGAGGAGGAGAAGGAGAAGGAGGAGGGGGAGGAGGTGGAGGAGGAGGGGGAGGGGAGTTTTCTGGGGAGAAGCAGGATCTCTCAGGTTGGGTTGATAAGAACACACAGCAGCACGCCTGTTCTCAGTTCCGTCTCCCTGTTTTGTTCTTCTGACGCTCGCGTCTTTGGGACAACAAGCTGTCATGTGATGGCGGCTCGGTTTTAAAATACTCTGAGTGCTTTTCGAGATTCAGTTCACACGCTCCTGACTTTCCAGGTCACCGCGGTGGGATGCAGCGGGGCTCCGACAGCGGCCGGGGCTGGACGGTCTGCGGGGCTCAGGGTCACGGATTCACGGGCTCTCACTTGGCGTCCCTGGGGCCTCCCGGGCAAGAGCCTGGCTCCCGAGGCCTCGCCCAGTGGCTGGCCCACGTGGGACGGATCTCACCGCTGGGGTTTCTCGGCCGAACAACATGGGAAAACCGAGGACGGGGGCCGAGGAAGCAGACGCATTAAAAATAACGAGGCTGCTTTAAATGGACAGAGGTTCCGAGGGAGAATGTGAACCAAGCTGTTGGTTTATTTTAAAATATACTTTATTTTCCATTCTGCCTCTGCTTAATCTCTTCTGATAGAGCTAAAAAAAAAAATAGCCCTCCTTATTCTAAAAACTGAAATTTATACAAATCTTAAAAAAGAAATGGGGGGGGGGCTAAAATATAGGTCAAAACAGTGCCCTGCGAGGACCACGGGGCCTTGCCACGGTCGGGTCTGACAGGGCAAACAGACACTCAAAATGTCCAGAGCCCCGGCCCCGAGGGGGACAACAGCATTGGCACATTTAAAAGTTCCATTGTCTTTTTTTTTTTTCTTTGAATTTTGTTCTGAAGTCTATTTTGAGAGACAGAGAGAGCAAGCGGGGGTGGGGGGGGGTGGGCAGAGAGAGAGGAGGAGAGAGAGAGAGAGAGAGAGAGAGAGACAGAGAGAGAGAATCCCAACCAGGCTTCACGCTGTCAGCATAGAGCCTGATGCGGGGCTCGAACTTACAAACCGTGAGATTATGATCTGAGCCGAAATCAAGAGTCGGACGCTTAACCAACCGAGCCACCCAGGCGCCCCCCGAACAATGCACTCTTAAACGATCGATCGGACAAAGAAGCGATCACAAGGGAAATCAGAGATGGGCACCAGGAGGTGACATCCCAGGTGATGTCCCAGGAGGGACATCCACAGCAGTAAATGCCTGTATTAAAAAAGGAAGAAGGATCTCCAATCAGTAAACTAGCCATAGGCCTTAAAGAACTAGAAAAAGAAGAGCAAAGCAAGCCCAAAGCCAGCAGAAGAAAGGGAAGTAATAAGGATTAGAACAGAGGTGGACACAATGGAGGATCGGAGGGCAATCGAGGAAATCCAGGAAACCAGGAATAGGCTCTTTGAAAGATCTACAGAATTGACAGACATTCAGCCAGATTAAGGCAACAAAAAGAACAGATGACTGAAATTAGAAATGCAAGGACACGTATTGTGTGGCTCTACTTAGATTCCACCGTGTCTAGAACAGGCAAATTCATGGAGATGGAAAGTTGGGTCAAGGTCGCCAGGGGTGGGGGGAGGGGAACGGAGAGTCATTGCTTAATGAGTACAGAGTTTCTGTTTGGGATGATGAAAAAGTTCTAGAGGCAGATAGTGGTGATAGTTACACCACACCGTGAACGTGCTTGGTGCCACTGAACTCGTACGCTCGTAGACGGTTAAGACGGTGAGTGTTATGTTATGTCAAATACAAGATTAAAAAAAATTCTTTTTAATTTTTTCACGTTTATTTATTTTTGAGAAAGAGAGAGAAACAGAGTGTGAGCAGGGGAGGGGCAGAGAGAGAGGGAGACACAGACTCCGAAGCAGGCTCCGGGCTCCGAGCTGTCGGCACAGAGCCCGACGCGGGGCTCGAACCCACGGACCGTGAGATCACGACCTGAGCCGAAATCAAGAGTCTGATACTTAACTGAGCCCCCCCAGGTGCCCCCATCGCTGTCTTTCTTGATCTTTGCACAGATCAGCGTCCTTTTTTCTTTTCTACATAATCCTATGGTGACGCGGTGGGGATACGCACTGACTTGAGCATCTGGAAGTCAGAGTTCGAATCCTGTTCCGTCTTAGCAGCTCAGTGGGCTTGGACACGCCCTTTCACTTCTCTGAAGAATAAATACTAACGCCCACGGGCCACACCCTGGCGTCCTCGCAAGGCACGCTCATAATGCCGGGCTCAAAGGAGCCGCTCTTAATAAATCATAAACGGTTATTACCACTGGCGAAAATTATGTCGCAAGAGTATTAAGAAGCTGGCCTGTTTTTTCTAATAAAGATAGCTCTTGGCTTCTTTTACTGCACGGAGAGTGATTTCTTTTGCTGGCTAGTTCTGATCCAGGCTAATGACACTTGCTTGGATACCACTTGCCGAGAAGGTGGCCAGCACCGTTTCGGTGACCCTGAGCTGGACGCCATCCTCAAGATCGCAACGGGGATGAGGTCACATTGGACAAAGAGAGAACGTTTCTTGGGAGAAAGTGCTCCGAGTGAGGGGTGCCTCTCCTCGCCCAAGGCCCGGGGGAGACTCAAGGAGTCTCGGGGGGCCTGGGGTGACAGCGGACCAGAGACCAACTTGCGCTTTGAAATTGGCTTTGCTGAGGGGGGACTGTCCTCCACCAGCAGTGGGAACACGGGCGCAGAGGGGACAAGGGTGCCAGGTTCCCGTGGACAGGAAGTGGGCCTTCGGGAGGAGCCCCACGCAGACCGAAGGGATCCTGTGAGTTCCCGTCCGCCTCCGAGGCTCGGGGAGGGGGTGGGGGTCCGAGTGGGATGTTTTCGTCACAGCAGGGTCTAAAAAGGCCACAAAAGCATCCTCGAAACAGTCAGCTTCAAGCGTGCACGCTGGCCTGGGAATACAGGCCCGCCCGCCCCACTCACCCCAGCCCCGGAGGGCCCCGGGGCCTCGGAGCGGGGCGGGGAGAGGGCGAGAAGCAGGGCAGGGAAGGGCGAGAAGGAGCACCGCCCGCTCCCACGCCCAGGCCTCCAGTCGGAGGCTGGCCGGCCTGGAGCAGGGACACGGCGGCGCCTGCAGGGAAGTCTTACGTGGGACTAGACGAGACCAGTTTTTGTGACTAAACGCGGCTGGGGAAGCTTTCATCACGACAGTGACCCGGAAGTCACAGGGCCTGCTCTGGAAGCACCCCGGGGCTGGGAGGCACCCGCTCCAGGGGTGGGTGGGTGAACCGCCGGAGTTCTGCTTCTTCAACGTGCCGGTTTCCCTGCCGTATTGTCCTTGGGAGCACACTCCTCACATTTGCACACGTGCGTGCCTCTTCCGTTGTCCTCTGAGCCTCCTGGTGCAGAACAGGCACACCGTGTCGACCACCGCTTAACCTCCGCGGCACAAGCCTGCATAGGCCCGTCTCCGAACAGGCTCTCGGTGTTTGCCAAACGAATGAAGAAATGCGTGACGGGCACACCTCCTCCGGGAAGCCCACGGGGAGCCGGGTGGCGCCATCCACGCGTGTCCCTGGAAGGAGGGGGACCCGGAAGTGGTCGGTGAGCGGCGTCACGGGCCGCGCTCGCTTGTTCCTGACGCAGGCAGAGCGGCGGGTTCAAGCCCACGCACGGGCGGGAAGCGCTCGCACAGCGTGACCCGGGTGGCGTGGGCTCTGGAGCTGGCGTCTCACGAGGGACGTGAAGCACCCAGAGAGGCTGGGCACGGCCACGCGCTTCTGCACAGAGAAGCCTTTGGGGACGCAGGCTCAGGCTTTCAAAGACTCCCACCTGCCCCCCAAGAGTTTGCCTTTACGGTTCACCGCGTAGGTGTTGTGGTGCCGCTGGGGGGGGGGAGGGCGGGGGAGGAGGCGCAGCCGAGAGAACACGGTCGCGCGGCCGGCGAGCCCCCCAACCACCCGCATCAGGACCTACGACGCACACGACGTGTTGGCTCATTCGCCGGATGAGGACCCGAGGAACAGTCCCCCCAGCCTGGCATCTTTCTGGGGAAACGGGCGGTGAACAAAACAGACAAAAATCCCGGCCCGCAGCGGCCTGCATCCCCGAGGGGAAGAAAGGTGCGGAAACGAGGCGTAAGGTGGGAGAAGCAGTCCCAGTGCCGGGTGGGGGCGTGGGGGCCCGGAGACGGCCCGATGGCTGAGAGGACACGCCAGAAGCTGCCTCGTCCCATCCCGCCGCTGCCCTCGGTGTCCAGGGCACAGCCAGCCCGGGCCGGGCCTTGACCCCCTCGATCCTTCCGCGGGCCCGGTGGCCCGGGCAGAAAGTCGTACAGGAGGACAGATGAGGCTGCCGTCTACAGGCGTCGCTGCCCTCCCGGGACTTTCCGGGCACGGAGGCAGCAGGCAGGGCCCTGAGAGTGTCCCAGCTCCCTCTCTCTCGGGCCACGTGTCATCCTCGGCACCCCGGGCCTGCCTCCCTCCTCCATGACAAAAATCGAGCGACTCGAGTAGGGCAGAGGGCCGGGGGCTTCCATCACGTCCTCCCCTCCTTGCCTCCAGTGCAGGGACAAAGGCACAGACACACAGCTTCAGCCCCCAGAGCCCGCCCCCAAACCCCATGTCATTTGTGCTGCAGTGCAAATCAGGAAGGCGGTGAAAGCGATGCCCCCTCTGTCCAGCATTATCACTGTAGCGGGCAGCTCCGAGGGGACATCCCGTCCCCCTCCTGCCCCCTCACAGGAAGGCACAGAGGGCAGCCTGTCGGTGGAAGGGTCCTCACAGCCGTGGGCGCGTCTCCCGAGCTCCGTGGGATCGTGGGGCCCCTGCCTTGTTCCCTCTTCCAGATCCTTCTGTGACCTGGTCCTCAGGAGCGTCAGGCCCGGTGCTGAATCTCGCCTGGCGGTAAGCCGGTGGCGGAGACGGTGAGCTC
This sequence comes from Puma concolor, assembly GCF_028749965.1. Taxonomy (NCBI): domain Eukaryota; kingdom Metazoa; phylum Chordata; class Mammalia; order Carnivora; family Felidae; genus Puma; species Puma concolor. The sequence continues at coordinate 3,234,061 of NC_141676.1, forward strand.
TGATGCAGGCCAGGGAGTGGGGAGATGCAGCAGTAGAACTGGGTGGCCCGGGGGGCAGTCGCGGAGCCAGAGTCACAGCGGGCTCAGCCCAAGGGGCAGAGAGGAGTACAGTCCCATCCACCCCTGGAAGTGCTGAGGACACAGTCTTCTCCCCCCGGGGGCACTGAGCGAGCACACACAGACGTGCCTCTGACCTGGTGAGGAGCCCCGGCCTGGCGCCCCCCTGGATTATATGCCCCGAGGGCAAGGAGCACGTTTTAGTTCCCTGGACCGCCCCCCCCAAATGCCCTGCGCCCTGTACGTCCCCCGTAACTGCTCAGTATCTGGCAATTGGGCCCAACAGGACTGGAAAAACTGTCCGAGAAACTCCGTCACAGGCATTTAACCTTTTCTCGTTGGCTTGGGGCTTTCAAGACCTTTCAGAAAACGGTCCGAACAACAACCGAAAAACCCGCCAATGGCTCCGGGAGTGGACAGAGAAAATGTGCGAGGGACACACAGGGGCGCACACGTTCTCCGTGAAAGGGGCAGCGGGACCATTCACGAAACTGGGCTCACGGAGCCCTGGGCACGAGGCTCGCAGACCCGCTGTCGGCCCGTGAGCCGGGATCCCCTCGGCCACCAGCCCCGCTCCTCTGGATCCCCAGATCGGCCGCAACTCTGGCCTCCCCACCCCGGCTGCCCGTCGCCCACACGGTAGCCAAGGTGACGTTTAAAAAGGCAACTAAAGGGGCACCCGACTTCGGCTCAGGTCGCGATCTCACGGTCCGTGGGTTCGAGCCCCGCGTCGGGCTCTGTGCCGACAGCTCAGAGCCTGGAGCCCGTTTCGGATTCTGGGTCTCCCTCCCTCTCTCTGCCCCGCCCTCCCCCCCTTCCCCGTCTCTCAAAAATAAATAAACGTTTAAAAAACGTTTTAAGGCCACCAGGTGGTTAGGGTGTAGAGGACCCGGAATTCTCGTCCTGCGCCAGCCGGAGAGTCACCTGATGAAGCCATTCCGGAACACGACGTGGCGCGACCCCCTAGAGTGCCACTCTGGGCACGCACCCGCCAGAAGCGTTCCCTCGCGCCCACCACGAGGTCCGCCCGGCAATGGCCGGACAGCACGGCTCCTGATGCCCCCACGGTGCACGCCCCCCAGCGGCCGGGCAGGTGGGCGAGGGCTGGTGTGCACGGGCTCACACGCGTGACGCGAAGAAGCCACACGCAAGGGGGCCTGCGCTGTGCGATTCCATCAGTACACGGCTCAAGCGGAGGCAAGCCTCCCTGCGGTGCCAGAAGGCACGGTTTGGGGGTGGGGGTGGCCGCAAAGGGCCATGAAGAGGGTTGAGGGGTCACGTGCCTTTTCTTTGAGCGCGGGTTCCAGGGATGTGTTTGCCTGACGAACACCCACGGGGCTGTACCGCGATGGCCTGAAGCGTGTGCCTCCCGGAGTCACATGCTGAAGCGCTGACACCCCCTCCCCCCAAGGCGGCTGGATTGGGAGACAAGAGTCTTTCGGGAAGAAACTAAGGTTGACTGCGGCGAAAAGCAAGGGGCCATCCAAGGGTTGGTGCACTCGTAAGAAGAGGCAGGGATCCCAGAGTCCCCTTTCCACGCATGCGTGGAGGAAGGCCACGTGAGGACGCCACAGGAAGGCGGCCCTCTGCGAGCCAGGAAGGGAGGCCTCACCAGACACCAAACCCTGTGGACCGAGATCTCAGCCTCCGGCCTCCAGGACGTGTGTTGTTTAAACTGCCCGGGCTACGGTGCCTTGTTACGACGGCCCAAGCTGACCATATGTGTGCACTTGTCCCCACGTGTGGCATATTTCATTCCAACTTGACTTAAAAAGGCAAACCTGGGGCGCCTGGGTGGCGCAGTCGGTTGAGCGTCCGACTTCAGCCAGGTCACGATCTCGCGGTCCGTGAGTTCGAGCCCCGCGTCAGGCTCTGGGCTGATGGCTCAGAGCCTGGAGCCTGTTTCCGATTCTGTGTCTCCCTCTCTCTCTGCCCCTCCCCCGTTCATGCTGTCTCTCTCTGTCTTAAAAATAAATAAACGATGAAAAAAAAATGTTTTAAAAAAAAAAGGCAAACCTGGGGCGCCTGGGTGGCGCAGTCGGTTGAGCGTCCGACTTCAGCCAGGTCACGATCTCGCGGTCCGTGAGTTCGAGCCCCGCGTCCGGCTCTGGGCTGATGGCTCAGAGCCTGGAGCCTGTTTCCGATTCTGTGTCTCCCTCTCTCTCTGCCCCTCCCCCGTTCATGCTCTGTCTCTCTCTGTCCCAAAAATAAATAAACGTTGAAGAAAAAAAAAAAAAGGCAAACCTGGTTATAGCCCTCTTCTGTTTGCCATTTGTCCCTGACTTCCTATCTGCTCTTAAGATCAAATTCACAGCATGGTCTTGAAGACCCAGAATGATGGAGCCCCCATAGGCCTCTCTGGCCTTGGATCACATGGCCACAGCTACTCTGACTTCGTTTCAGCTGCTTGAACGTGCCAAACACCTTCCTGCCCCAGGGCCTTTGCACTTACCGGTCCCTCTTCCTAAAACACTCTCTCACCACTTTCCCTGGCAGACTCCCACCTGTCCTTCATGTTCTAGGTTAGCCATGTTTTCTCCTTGCAAAAGTTATCCTGATCCCAAGCTGGGTCAGATTGCTCTGCTGGAGATTCTCAAACTACCTGCCTTTTCCTTCACTACACCCATCACAGTTGGAAGTAAATGAAATATTGCTGCCTATGGTCTACATTCTCCACTAGACTATGAACCCCCTGAGGGCAAGGGCTTGTCTTATTTTCCAATGGGACCACAGTGTTCCTTGTCAATGAAAAGATGGATAGATGGGTGGATGGGTAGGCGGGCATGTGGATGGGTGGGTGGATGGATGGACAGACAGGTAGGTGGATGGACGGACAGGTGGGTGGATGGATGGATAGATAGACAAGTGGATAGGCAGATTGGTGGATGGGTGGATGGATGAGTGGATCAATTTATGTACACATGGATGTCAATCCCCAGTAAAAATATCTCCGACAGCAACAATTCTGCTTACAACTGTGTTATTACAAACATCTCCCGAAACTTTGAGGTGTGTGAACATTGTGGGAGTGAGTCAGCACCCTGCGGTCTGCTGATTTTTAGGAAATGATCTCAGAATACATCTTTGAGGCTTTCATCGATGAGGCAGATGGTGGACTTCTTTAAATATTTATGTTTTTAAAGTGCTAAAGTTTGGAAACACCTAAAAAATATTGCTCACTGTGCTGCATTGCCTTAGAAGGCCTAGTCGAGGCCTTCTAGCCACATGGAAAGATGAAAAGAAAGAATTTTTTTGAAAATGCATGAAGGACGTTTCCCCGGCACCAGAGGGGGGACGGAGGAAGGCTCTGGTTCCTGGAGGCCGGGTGTGTGCACAGCTGGTACATCCAGGATGCTCCTCCGTAAGCCGCAAGGTCAGACGGGCAGAGATGGGGGTGGGTCCCAAACACCGCACCCAGCTCACAAGGCGCTGACTGTCCTGACCCTTGTGTAACTCCCGAAGGTTGTTTTCCACCCAGCCGACCCCCGTCCCCTGCTGTACCCCCAGACAGACCCCGTATCTTTCAGCTTGTCCATCTGGGCTCTCCCCTCCAGGCCTCTGCACACATTGTCCCCTATGCTTCGAATGCCCTTCCTATCCCTTTCCGCCCAACTAAGTCCTACCTATCCTGGGAGCCGTCAGCAGAAAGGTCGCTCCCTCCAGGAGGCCTTCCGAGATTTGCTCCCAACATATTACATCAGACTCTCCTTCCGCTGCCCTGTGGCCCCTGGCACCTTCCTTGTACGTTCGATCCACACTCCCAGAGAACCACCTACTGCGTGCAGACGCGTGGGGGCACTGAGTGTGGCAGTCCAGGGATTGTTCCTCCTAAGTGGATTTTATTTTTTTTTTTATTTTATTTTATTTTATTTTTTTTAATTTTTTTTCAACGTTTTTTATTTATTTTTGGGACAGAGAGAGACAGAGCATGAACGGGGGAGGGGCAGAGAAAGAGGGAGACACAGAATCGGAAACAGGCTCCAGGCTCCGAGCCATCCGCCCAGAGCCTGACGCGGGGCTTGAACTCACGGACTGCGAGATCGTGACCTGGCTGAAGTCGGACGCTTAACCGACTGCGCCACCCAGGCGCCCCCCTCCTAAGTGGATTTTAAAGGAGGAGAACAAGCAAGCAGGTGGGGACCCAGCGACTTCGTCTCACCGCGGACACTGGCTGCTCCACACACGCTCATCCTTCAGTTCCCTGATGTCCCCCCCCCCCCGACGTATGCGGGATCTGAGCTGCTGAGTGCGACACATCCACGCGGACTTCCTAGAGGCCGTGTCTCCTCTCCCGAAGAGGGGTGGCTGTGCAGTCTCCACCACGAGCAGCGACTCACACGGCACATAGCACAGCACTTAGGACTGGCCCTGTCTCCCTTTGTAAAGTCTCTGTGCCCACCACCTGCCACCACAGCTAAAGGGCACTTGCTTCGTTCAAGGTTGGACAGAGAGCAGAGGCAGCTTCAGGACGTGTACGTCTTCAGGCACAAAGACAAATACCACACCTTTTAAAAAGAGCTAACAGCTCACAAAGAGTGTGGTAATGGCATAAAGACAGACACGGGGGCTGAAGAGACAGAACAGACAGCCCAGAAATGACCCTCGCATAGGCAGTCAAATGAACTTCGACGGCGGGGCCGAGATCAGTCGGCGGGGAGGCGACGTGTTTGCAACAAACGGGGCGGGGGGAACCGGACATCCCGATCCAACAGAGTGAACTCGGACCCTTGCTTTGCACCATATACAAACATTAACGCAGAATGGATCAAAGACCTAAATGTAAGACTCAAAACTGTAGAACCCCTGGAAGAAAACACAGGGGCGATCTTCATGATATAGAATTTGCAGTGATTTCTGGGATATAACATCAAAAGCTCAAGCTACCAGAGCAATAATGAATACACGGGACTACATAAAAATTGAAAAACTATGCAGCAAAGGAAACCCCTGCCGGGGTGAAAGGCGACCTACACAATGGGCAGCCCAAATATCTGACAAGGGATTAGTATCCAGCTTATATAAAGAAGCCCTACAAGTCAACAACACACACTCAAAAAAAGGCTGATTAAAACACGGGCAGAGGACTCGCTTGGACATTTCTCCAAACGGGATCTACAAATGGCCAGTGAGTGTATGTATCACCTCACGTGTCCTATCAAAGCACAATCAGACATCACCTCACACCCGCTGGGATGGCTGCCGTCAGAACACCGGACGAGAGCAAGCGTTGGCGCGGGGGTGGGCAAACCGGAACTTTGCGCACGGTTGGTGGCGATGCAGAATGGTGTGGCCGCCGGGGAACACGGTACGGCAGCTCCTCAAAAAATTAAAAACAGAATTACCCTACGATCCAGCAGCCCCACTTGTGGGTACGTCCCCAGAAGAACTGGAAGGAAGCGGGATCCCAAAGACATATTTGCACACCTTTGCTCATCCCAGTATTATTTACAAAAACCAAGAGGTGAACACAGCCCTGGTGTCCGCTGGAGAACGAATGGATACAGAAGACGTGGCCCATCCACACAACGGAATATTATTGAGCCTCAGAAAGGAAGTTCTGACGCCTGCTACAACACAGATGAGCCCGGAGGGGACATGACGCGCGGTGAAATGAGCCAGACACAAAAGGACAGACGCGGTATGATTCCACTCACAGGAGGTTCCTGAAGTCGGCAAACCGTTAGAAACAAAAAGTAGAATCGTGCTGCCAGGGGCTGGGGGGAGAGGCAGAGAGGGTGTTGCTGTTTGGTGGGTGCAGAGTTTCTGTTTCGCAAGATGAAAAGTTCTAGAAATGTGATGCACGGTAACACGCACACAGGTGCTGCTACCTTGTACCGAACAACGGTCAAGATTGCAGATTCTGCGTTATATGTTTTCCACCACAATGAAAAGGAGCCGAAGGCTCTTCGAAGGGTGGGAATTTGTGGGAAAGGGTGGGTGCCTGGGGGTTAGGACAGAGAGCAGAGCCGAGCAGAGGCGGGCAGGCAAGCCACTCACACGCTGGAACAGCTTCCAAGATGGAATGTGGACGCGACGGGGCCCAATCCCAGGCCATCCCCGGACTTGGCAATTTTGCTCAGGGAGCCAGGCCCGGATGAGGATTAGTTCATGCAGGGCAGACACAGGTGGGCAGGGGAAGGAGCTGCAGGGATGAGGTGACCATGCGGGGGGAGGGAGAGCAAGGTCGGCAGAGGTAGGAAGTCACCAGCAGGTAGAGACAGGGACAGGTGGACACAGTTAGGGACCACGCCCCGTCTCCACATAAGAACTGAAAATCCCACGCTAACGCGTCTCGAAAGGGTTCTCTTCCCACAAACACCCTTGGTTTGCCAAGTGGTGGCAGTGCCATCCGGGAGCTACCGTGAATGTCCCCGCTAACGTGAGTTGGGACTTTGCACGGGCTCTTCCACGGCGAGGGGTTCCAGGGCTCTTCCATGGCCCGGCAGGCCAGGGGAACACGTTCTGGGCCAGAAGCCACGGACTGCGAGCAGCACAGATCTCAGGGCCCTGCGGTGCCTCCTGACCCCGCCTTGGTGCAAACCGTTTTACAGACTGAACGGTGAAATTGGGGCTGTCACTCAGTCTACGACTCTTCCCGATTCAGAAAGTGGAGTGCTTGCGGTCAAGAGAGAAACTGATAGCCCCTTCACACGAGGATCATCAAAAGCGATCAGAAGGCACTCGGGACAGACGGATGCAGGTAGGGCTCCCTCCAGGTGCTCTGGACCATTAGGCTCTTTAAAGACACAACTGTCCCTCCTCTCACTCACGGGAACTTTCCATGGTGAATTCTTTGGCATTTGATTGGTCACCGCACTTGTGAATCGTGCACAAAATGGGGGGCGGGGGGAAGCCACGGCTTTATTTATAGAAACCTCATTTTTTTGCTATTCATCAAAAAAAATAAACACAACCCACCTCACACTAAAAATATGCATCTGAAGATCAACAATGAGGCCATGTTTGGACGACTCCGTAGAGAAGTGGAGATTTCAAACCGTAGGAATTTCTCACAGACGTTCTTAGAATAACCCAGGACACCGTGCCAACAAGCTTTTTTTTTTTTTTTTGTCATTAACATTTTAAGCAATGTGACACCTCCTTCCTGACTCTGAAACTGGAAAAAAAAAACTTCACGCTCTAATATATTAGTACACGCTGTGTGACCTCTGCCAAGCTACTTAACCTCTCTGAACTGCAGTCTCTTTGTAGGGTGAGGATCTACCTTTCAGGGATGCGGTGAGGAGTAAACGAGGTAATCAACTCATCGTACAGTCCCGAACGCGAGAGAGATGTTCGGTAACCGGTAGCGACAATCATAGCGAACTCGGGGCGAGGATTTTTCTGTCACTGATTCCAATTCCACAAGTCAAGGGCTGTTTGCAGATGTGCTGGTCAGAGTCAGCCTCCCTTGGGACCACCAGGTTAAACCTCTCCCAGCAGCCCTGGACGACCGCTGAGATTGAAGGAAACCAGGGCACGGACAAGGAGGAGAGCCCTATTGCTGCGTGACATATGTTGGAGACAGAGCCACAGAGGGGCCCGTGGTTACCAGCCGTAGAAACCAGGGGAGCCGCATCATGTCCCGACGGGTTTTACTTGTGTTGAATCCGCCCGAGAGCTGGCCGGAGTGCTTGAAGCGCATGGTCCTGCTGTGTGGATGCGAGTGCCCCCCCCCCCACTTCCTAACTGTGCCACCTTCGCCGTTTCCTCATTTGTACCTGGGAAAGCAGCAGCGCCCTCCTTAGTAAGGTTCAGTGACAAGCGAGGACATGCACAGCGTCTGGGGGACAGTCACGCACAAGGAATCCCAGCCGTCATAATTATCGAGAGTGAGAGCATTCTGTAATCTTTCCGCTTAACTGTGTTCCACACCACGTCTGTTTTATTTACCACCTCCAACTTCACATCGAGCCCAAACCAGGCGCTCAACAAATATCTGTCAACAAGGCAGGAACACACCTTGCCATCACAGACATGGAGTCTAGTGAGGTGGGGGTGATGATCACACCCACTGGAAGACCTGGGGGCTTCGAGGGGCACTGGGGGGGGGGCAGCTGCTGAGGAGCTCCCAGGGATGGGGTTAGGAGGGAACACTCTTCCTTGTGGGGCACCCATGGTGAGCACTTAGGCTGTTTCCAGTTGTTCACTGTTCCATGTGAAACCTTCATTGCTCACCTCCTGCTCAGTCAATTCCTTAGGATACATTTCTGGAATTAGAGTGACTGGATCAAGTGTAAACATCTGTTCCTTTCACTTCATCACCTGCCACCCATCATCTGTGATCCATCCATGTATCTGTCCATCCATCCATCCATCCAACCATCCATCCATCCATCCACCCAAACATCTATCCATCCATCCAAACATCTATCCATCCATTCGTCTAAACATCCATCCATCCATCCATCCATCCATCCATCCATCCATCCATATGTCTGTCCATCCAAATGTATGTCCATCCATCCATCAATCTGTCCATCCATCCATCCATCCACCCATCCACCCAAACATCTATCCATCCATCCAAACATCTATCCATCCATTCGTCTAAACATCCATCCATCCATCCATCCATCCATCCATCCATATGTCTGTCCATCCAAATGTATGTCCATCCATCCATCAATCTGTCCATCCATCCATCCATCCATCCATCCATCCATTCCTCCATCCAAACATCCATCCAAACAACCATCCATCCATCCATATGTCTATCCATCCAAACATATGTCCATCCATCCATCCATCCATCTATCCACCCAAACATCTATCCATCCATTCATCTAAACATCCATCCATCCATCCATCCATCCATCCATCCATATGTCTGTCCATCCAAATGTATGTCCATCCATCCATTCCTCCATCCAAACACCCATCCATCCATCCATATGTCCATCCATCCATCCATCCATCCATCCATCCATCCAAACATACATCTATCCAACCAAACATCTATCCGTCCATTCATCCAAACATCCAAACATCCATCCATCCATCCACCCACCCATATGTCTATCTATCCAAACATATGTCTGTCCATCCATTCTTCCATCCAAACATCCATACACCCATCCACTCATCCAAACATCCATCCATCTATCCATCTACTCACTCATCTATCCACCCAAACATCCACCCATCCACCCCCCAACTACTTCTCAAGCCCCCATCCTGTGTCAACCCTGGAGAGAGAGGTGAGCGAAGCTGGCTGACCACTACCCCTCCAGGGCGTGGCAAGTTGCTCGGAGCCTGGGGAGGGTACAGATGGGAAGCCTCTTCACACAAGATCACCTGGCACACGGCAGGTCCACAAGAAATCTGTGGGGAATGAATGGTCACACACTGCCAAGTTGCCCTGAGGTGCAGGTGCTGGGACGTGTCAGAGTCAAGAGCTGCCTGTGGAGGAGCATTTCCTCCGCGGGCTCGGCCCTCAGAGCACTGATCAACATGGCCGATTTGATGGGCCAAAGGGTATCTTGGACACCGCGGTCTGCATTTCTCTGATTTCTCTGTCTTTTCTAGCTGTTTAGCCTTTTGGGGTAAATTACCTATTTCTGTCTCAGCTAGTTTTCCTATCGGCACGTGGGTGAGCTGATCACGGCATGCCTGGCTTATCCCCGGCTTCAGGGTGCTCCCTTTTCGTGGGTCACTCTTTCACATGCTGACGTTGGCTCTTGGCTCAAAACAGATATTTCTAATCCTGTTACAAAGGTGCCCTTTCTGGGTTTTGTTTTAAAGATGTTTGATTGGGCAGAGATGGCGAACGCTATGAAATGCATATTCTAGTATTAAGTCAAGTTGATCGTACGGTCGTGGATCGCAGAGAGGCCACGATCCGCCCCACCTCTGCCTGTATCTCCTGTGCCAGGCAGTGCTCCCCACCGAGGGGGGAAGGGTACTTCCGTGCCTTGACTCTGGACTGGCCTGTGACTCAGTTTGGTCAACAGAATGCGGCAAAGCAACAGGCTTCGTGAGGCCTTGCGTGCTTCAGGTCTTTATCGTGGACCCTCCGTGGGTCTGGGAACTAGCCCGGGCCAGCCCGCTGGAGGACAGGAGGCACCTTATGCCATCGCCCCAGCCCACGGCCCGTTTGCTACCGGTAAGGATGACCACCCTCCACCAGCCAACCACAGCCGAGCTGCCAGCTGGCCGTAGATGTGTGAGTCCAGCCAAGCCAGGCCCTAGTCAGTCCCCTGGCCCCTGATGAGCAGTATCACACAGCTGTGGTTTGAAGCCACCAAGTGCGGGGACGTTTACTGTGCAGCCATAGGTAACTATACAAAGGCTTCTCTCCTTTGTCCTGTTTAGCAGGAGCCGATTTCTACAGAGCCGCCCTGGCAGTCACGCGCTGAGCCCGCATCTGTGACCGCGGCCAATCCTTCCACTGTCCTGCTGAGTCGCCAAAGCCTCAGCAAGGGTGACCAGGCACTCTGTCAGAGCCGGCTACCTGAGACCTCGTGCAACGTGAGGCTCATTTGGAAACGTCTGACTGCCTCCAAACACGACACCACAATCGGTGCGTGGGAGACGGTGTGGTCTCCGCATGAGCCCACAGACCCGGGGTGGGCGGGCAAAACGGTCGGAGGAGAACGTCCTGGGTACAGGCACCCCAGAGGCGCAGGCCAGCCGAGGCCACCTTCTGACCGGGTGGGGCCCAGAGACAGAGGGCTCCACTCCACAGTTGGTCACGGAATCTAAGCCGAACGAAGCCCTCAGATGCTGCCGCCCCTGGAGTTTGCTACAGTGGATTTTGAGCACGTCCGCAAATTCTTTGAGACGCCGCCATCCAGAAAGGAGCTCATCCTCCTCCCCTTGGGTGGGCCGGACTCTGCCCTTGCTTCTGACGAACAGAACAGGTGGACGGGACGGTGTGGGACTCATGAAGCCAGGTCGTGAAAGGCTTCTCCGGGCCTTCCTCGCTTTCTCCCAGACCACCCGCTCCGGGGGAAACCCGTCCACGTGGTGAACAACTGGGGCCTCCCCCCGGCAGCCGTGCGGGTCCGCCATCTTGGTGGTGGGTCCTCCGGTCCCGGGCGAGCCTTCAGATGAGGCAGCGCCCGCTGACGCCTCGGCCACAACCTCCCGAGAGACCCCCGACTCAGAATCGCCCAGCTAAGCCATTCCCGACTTTCCGGCCCACAGAAGGGAATGGCGATAACAAGTGTGGCTTTTTTAAGCGACTGGGTTTGGAGGTAGTTTACCCAGCGCGAGATAACCAATACACCTGTCCCAGCGAGAGCTCCTCCTTGTGAGTTGCCGTCTTTGGTGAGCTCCGACCTCCCGCTAGCACGGTCTCAGTTTACTGGATGCTCTGCCTAAGGCGCGCGAGTGGCCTGGCCGGGAGCAAGCCTGGGTTTCTCAGACCAGTGCTGTGCCTGAAAAGCAGGAGGTCTCTGAGCACGCTTCTCCTACAGATCCCCGAGGGAGAAGCCCCCCAGAAGATACCCAACACCTGTTCCAGCTGTTCTGGCATTGTCCCAGCAATCCCTGTCCTGGGCAGGGATTGGCAATGCTCAGCAGGGGGTTCGGGGCCCCGAGTGAGACGACACGCTGTGATTCCAACGGTGGACGGTGGGAGTCGGGCTCAGCAGGGACGCTTCCTTGCAGGGCTGCTCAGGTGGCTTCGAGCAGGGGCGGGTTTGGACCCCATCCTTTCCTGGCTTTGCAACATGTTATAGAAGCACCCCTGCCACCCCTCTCTTCCCCCCCCCCCCACAGGATATGTGACCGATTCCTTGAGTTTCCGCTAACAGAATACGCATGCGGCCAGGCCCCACCCTCTTCCTCACCCCCAAGGGAAACCATTGTCCGGATTCCTGTCTCCACAGATTCACGGAGCGCGTTTTGGTCTGTTGTATAAACAGGATCATAGCGCGCACACCCTTTTGTGTCTGGCCTTCCTTGTTCATCCCGGTCTTGGTGACTCTTCCCTGACCGCCGCCCCCCCCCCAAGGTGCGCACAGCTCCACGGTTGTCCATCCATCCCAGTGCCGGAGGGCGTCTGGGGGGCGCCTGGTTTGGGGCCGGCACGACCGGGGAATGTCCACACGCAGCTTTAGATGAGCAGGCGGATGCGTTCAGTTGAGTGGCTTTGCTGGGCCACGAGGTGCACATTTGTTCAACGGTAGCGAATACCAGCCATCGGTCTTCGGAGGACCAACGAACACTCCCAGGGGCAGCGCGGGAGGCTCCCGGGTCCTCTGTTATTTTCCGCGCTTCGCCATTTAGCCCCTTGGGTGGACGGGCGTGGGTCCCGAACTGCAGTTTCACTCTGTTTCCCGATGGCTAACGGACGCGTGCCTTCCACACGCTTAGCAGGCTCCTTCTTTGAAAACGCTTTTGAGGGGCACCTGCGTGGCTCAGTCGGTCGATCGACTCTTGGTTCCGGCCCAGGCCACGGTCTCACAGTTCGTGGGTTCGAGCCCTGAGCTGGGCTCTGCGCTGACAGGCACGGATCCTACTCGGGATTCTCTCTCTCTCCCTCCCCCTCTCTCTCTGTTCCTCCCCAGCTCAAGCACATGCTCTCTCTCTCTGTTTCTCTCTCTCTCTCCCTCTCGCAAAAACAAATAAATAAACATTTAAAAAAATAACAAAATGCTTTTGTCCTGGGAAGCAGGCCTCTCTCTCTCTCTCTCTCAAGGACTCAGCGGTGAGCTCCCCCTGCAAGCAGGTGACCCGTGTTACTTCTTTCCTCTAAGGGGGCTCCAAACACACGAATGAAACCACTAGCAAATCTGGGGTCTAAGGACGACCTCCGGGCTCACAGTTTCTCCACAGACACACCTTGTGTGGCTACGACCCGCCTGAACGTCTCTACCCGACGACTCAGTTCCCAGAATCACAGGTACAGATTTTCCCCGAGAAGATCCCGCCCCCCCCGCCAGGGGTTTGCCCGTAAGTGTCTTCCCGGGACTTTGTTTTGGCAAAGGTGAGCATCTGGTGGCGGCCAACTCAGAGCCTTTCCGGAACCATGCAGGCCACGCTGTGTGGAGGGCACACGGGGGCTCCCTGCCCTCGTCCCCGAGGACACCCTGGGCCCTGTTATCGGACACTCCCTCCGCGGTCGCCGAGCAGACACGGGAGAGCCGGGCGCCACGATCCCCACTTAACACGGCAGGGCAGGGACTCTAGCCTCCTGAAGCCCAGTGACGCACGTGGATCCCCGGCCAATCAGCAGCGGGGAAAAAAACCACACCTACTATGCGCCCCGTGTTAGGTGCTAAGGAGTCAGGATGCCCAAGAGGTGCGATGGTCCCTGGCCCCCTGGCATTTAGCCAGCGGAGGAGGGGCGCACAGCAAAGCAGCCCGAGGACTAAAAGGCCGCAATGATTCTCAGACACCGTCGGGGGCAGACGGAAAGGGCGGGAACACTTCGGCCAAGCGTGTGGCAGTTTCCTGAGCAGACACCTTCTCTCCTAGGAGCCGGTAGTCCGACCGTGGGCGTTTGCTGGAGACATGGGAACAGACGTCCACAAAAAGCGTTGTTTCCTGCAGCTTCCTTCACGACGGCCCCAAACTGGAAACAACCAACCTTTCCAGGAGGCCGGGCACACAGACGGTGGTCCGTCCACACAATGGGATGAGGTCAGTGACGAACCCAGCACTGGCGTGAGCAAAACGTTCCGGTGAGCACCAGAGGCTGAACTTGGGACAGCTCCCACCGCTTGTTTTCACAATAAGACGGGTAGAACTTTCCCATGGCAAGGAGGCGGGGGACCGAGGGGGAACGGGCACGCGGCCACCTTCCGGGGCCGAGAGGAATAGCCCGTATCTTCACGTGATGTTAGGTCACACGGGTGTGTGAATTGGTGCTAGAACTGATGGAAATGTGCACTGAAACCTGGGCATCTTACTCTGTGTGAACTACCCCCCAACTAAAATTTTTTTTTTATGTTTCTTTATTTTGGAGAGACAGAGACATGGCATGAGTGGGGGAGGGGCAGAGAGAGAGGGAGACCCAGAATCCGAAGCGGGCTCCAGGCTCATCAGCGCAGGGCCCGACACGGGGCTCGAACTCACGGACCGCGAGATCGTGACCTGAGCCGAAGTCGGACGCTCAGCCGACTGAGCCACCCAGCTGCCCCTGAATTATACCCCAATTTAAAACATTGGATTAGGAAGTAGGACAGGCCTGCAAAGTAGGGCAGGACCGATGTGGGTGGGGAGTGGACGCTCCCAGGGTGTGGGGTGGATAGGATGGTCTCTAAGGCAAGAAGATGAGAAGCGGGCAGAGGGAGACTGCTCCAGGGGAGGGCACTGCGGGTGCAAAGGTCCTGTGGCTGCCGTCTGTGGGAGGCTGGGGAGAGCCTTTCCTGAGCCCCGAGCGTTTCATTTCACGACACTCTGGTCTGTTGTGACCAGCAGGCCTGGCTTCTCGATCTGCTGGGGCCCTGGGCTCCCTCCGGGCTCCCTGTTGGCTCCACTCTTGGCTTCCTTTATTTTTTCGTTTCACCCTGGTATTAATTTATGCTCTTTTCTTATATCGTATCCACATGTCTAAGCGGACTGCAATCTCTTACTTGGGGGGTAGGAGGAAACGCCTGGTATTTTTTTTTTAATTTTTTTTTTCAACGTTTATTTATTTATTTTTTTGGGACAGAGAGAGACAGAGCATGAACGGGGGAGGGGCAGAGAGAGAGGGAGACACAGAATCGGAAGCAGGCTCCAGGCTCTGAGCCATCAGCCCAGAGCCCGACGCGGGGCTCGAACTCACAGACCGCGAGATCATGACCTGGCTGAAGTCGGACGCTTAACCGACTGCGCCACCCAGGCGCCCCCGCCTGGTATTTTTTTTACAAATATAAAGTGAATTAAACATAACACGTGAGCCAGCCCAGGTATGCTTTGGGAACCTTCCACACTGTCCTCGTGGGCACAGCAAACTCACGCAGATTCAACTCCACCGCCGGTCCCTCCCTCCAAGAAAAGAAGAGTGAGAAAAGCAGACCCTTAAACCCTGCAGGGGGGTCCACCCACCCCCACGGCCAGGGAGCGGAGTCCCCGGGGAGGCTACGGGGCGGGGGGAGGGGACGGGGCAGGTGAACCCACCGTGCCTGGTTCAGGTCTCACGCCTGGCATCTCCCACCTGCCGGCTTGGAGGTGTCGCCCACTCCGCGGGGACCCCGGCCTTGAGGGAGCCGCGTGCGTTCTCCACACCTCACCACCCTCCAAACTGCAGCTGAGAACTTCATCGGGCCCTCAGCCGAAGACACGGGTGTCTCCCCCAAGGGGGCAGGAAACACGGGTGTTGCTGGACCAATCTTTTTTTTTTCTCGAAATGTTTTTATTTTATTTTTTTAATTTTTTATTGTGTTTTATTTATTTACTTTTTTTTTTTGAGAGAGAGAGAGAGAGAGCAAGCCGGGGAGAGGCAGAGAGAGAGAGAGAGAGAGAGAGGCAGAATCCAAAGGAGGCTCCAGGCTCTGAGCCGTCAGCACAGAGCCCGACGCGGGGCTCGCACCCACAAACAAACCACGAGAACGAGACCTGAGCCACCTGAGCCATCCCGGTGCCCCCGCGCTGGACCAATCTTAAAGGCGGGGGTCCACAGTGGCTTTCCAAAGGGACTTTCAGGGCTCACCGTCCTTAGACACCGACCTTCTCCTTATATTCAAGAGGAAAGGACAGAGGAGGATTTGCAGAAAAAACACACGAGCTCTAGTCCTCTGTCTGCCACAAACTGCTGTGCGACCTTAGGAATATCGCTCCACCTCTCTGAGCCACAGTTTCCTTCTGTTCCTGGGAAAGTGAGGGGGTTGGCCCTGGCTTTCTCATTCGGGGGTCTCTGGAGGGGACCCAGAACATTCATTAGCTTTTTTAAGGGCAGCAAAGCACCTGCTCCAATGACTCCTTGTTAAAATCAATGACACAATTACTCAAAGATTTCCCCTCTGACGTGTAGGTCGGGGAGTCTCTGTGAGTAACTGGGGTGGTGGGTTGTGATCAAGCCTCCATTTATCGCGTTGCATCTGGCCACGCCTGGAGGTCTGGCCCAGCGAGGGCTCGAATTGTTCGTGTTCTTAGCGGCAGATCGCGTAACTTACAGCTACGGTGGACCGTTGGTGGTGTCGGTGGTGTAAGGGACACGGAAGTTACGGCACCACGCGGGAGCCCACGTACGGCAATCATTCAGGAAATGCGGCCAAGATGCTTTCCTAAGCCGATGGCTCTGATCTAAAACTTCCCGTGGCCCGGGAAGAGACCCCCGACGCTTCGAATCCCAGCGTCAAGGGCGAGGCCGGTAACCGTCCGGCGGAGAAGCCACACGGTGCCTCGGCCAGCCGGGCGGGCAAGGTCGGCATCACGGGGACGGGCCACGTGCGTGGCGGCCACGTGCCCCACGCGACGGCACGCACTTCTCCCTGTGGTCCTCCTCCCGAACGCACAGCCCCCGTCTGGGCCTGAGAAACAAGTCCCAGCTGAGGGACAGTCCACAAAATAACTGCATCGTGCTCCCCAAAACGGAGCACGAAGAAGGGGACAGCGCTCCCGTCCCAGAGGCTGTGTGTGCCGGGACCTCAGGGATCAGGGAGGAGGGGACAGGGCAGCAAGGCTGGAGAGGCCGTGGGTCGAGAGCCGGTTGGGAGCAGCCACTCTGGAGGCAGGCGGCCCCACCTGTGGGGGCGGGGGGAGCCACCCCGAGGGGCCAGCCAGGCAGGGCGGGAGGTGGTGTGGAGGCCGCG